>NC_084955.1:12674108-13048178 GCF_949316205.1 Platichthys flesus
CCAGTTCTTCACAGTTGGAAATTATCTTTAAAATTGTGGATTTATCGATGGGAGCCTGTCCTGTTTTAAGATGGAGACAGAATGGGACCCGTGCAGCACCTGTCGCTGCACTACCTGTTTGTGTACAGGCATTTAGCCAACAGATACATTTCCTTACTGCCAAGGCTGAATGGCATCATGGTCCCTAGACAGCCGCGAACGCCTGTGGCCATCAGAAGCTTCTAAACCGACTGTAATTATCCAGTGACAATCACACAGAGTGAGGAGCAATCTTTAAAGTCGATTTGAGTTGTAATACCTGGGGCTTCAGTCCTTCACCTCCAAGCGCCCTCCTGACTGGTGAAGGTCACTGCCTCCATTTCAGCTCATTAGTTCAGTTTCAGTCAATCACAGGAGGGAGCCATGGCTCAATTTCAGCTCATTACATCACATTACATTTCAAAAGCTGACGCTTTTATCCAAACCAACTTACAATAAGTGCATTCAACCGTGAGGGTTCAAACCCAGAACAAATGGTTTTGTATTTTTGTATTTTATAACATCAAGAAAGTACAATTTTCTTCAAGACAGCCAAACTACAAAGTGCTATAAGTAAGTGCCATAAGTGCTGTCACACCCTGTTAAAGCCCTATGAGATGAATTGTAATTTGTGAATATGGGCTATACAAATAAAATTTGATTGATTGATTGATTGATTTGAGTGCTCAACATTTTTAGTTTAAAAAAAATATATACATTTTCTTTTTTTTGATATAAGGTATAGTTGGAAGAGATATATTGTTTGTTAGCAGGCGGAACATGTTCAGACTTTTCTGCTGTCCTGATGTCAAACAGTCGTGGTTGTGTTGAGTGTTTAGCCCGCAGTGAGGGAGCAACAAGCAGATGCAGAGTGGAGTGAACGGGGCTGGGATGTAAGGTTGGATCATGACCTGGATGTAGACTGGACCCAATCCGTTCGTGGCACGGCACGCTGAGTCCTCCTCACACCTGGTAACAGTGTTAACATGTACGCAGAGGCATCCCATCATCCGGGTATCATCAATGCGACAATGACTCTCCGTCATCTCCTACTTTCTTTTTTGAATCATCACCATCATGATAATTAGCAGGTTCAGTACTGACAATAACTGGACATTGCAGCCGCGCATCATAATGATAAAAGTGATTTTTAGAAAAGTCAGTTCACAGAAGTCACACTGTGCGTCACCAAGAACGGAACATTAAAATAAGACCTGCTTACACATAAGACTGCAAACAGGGAGACAGTGAGTCTAGATATGTCCAATAGGAACAGGTCTATCTGATCATGGACTGTGAACAGGCATTTTATCACGACAATATATTTTTTCTGATAAGTTTGGTTTTGAGTAGTTAATTGATGATATTAAAACAAGGTAGCAAAGACTGACTTGTGATTGGTTAAGCGCATGTATCGGTGTGACCTCACTACAGTGGCTCCATCCCCCATTGCTATACTGCAAAGACTCTGGCTCCAACACGTCGTCCATCTTTCTATACAGTCTGTGGGTCCAAGACATAAGACAGCTCTGATTGTTCCATGGGGAGACCCCTCCAATGAACTGACCTTCTAGAGAACGATAAATAAAATAATAATAAAACAGAAGAAAGCCCAATTATTTAGTCTAAACAATGGGATGAAACATATAAATGCTTTACAAAACGTGTGCCTGTAATGATTTAATTGAACTAAATTACTTCTAACTCTCCAGTTCAGCTGCAACCACGAGCAGAGGCTCATTGTCCAAGTTGCCTCGTTCATGTGCAGGTGGGAACAAAGCACCAGAAAGCAATTTACAAAAGATATGGCAATCGCAATTATGTTTTTAAAGGAAAGATCACTGACAAATCTCAGACACCAGGTAATTACACCAAATTGCAGGGAACCTTTTTTAAAAAGGTTTTATTTGATTTAGTCTTGTACAGACAATATAAAGTCAGATTATCAGTCGATGCTCTGCACCCAAATCTTTATTTTATTACTAGTATAGTTGACATTCGATATTGATATTTTATGGGAATTGTATATCACACTCTGCCACTAGGCTCTCACCACTAAATGTATGAAATATTCTTGTCTTAACCCAACAGTTGAGGCCGGGCTGACCAGTCCAGCAGACTCTGACATTCAGTGATATAAATGAGCACTCACACAGACGCTCAACCACAGACTGATGCATTCAGTAAAGAGCAGCCCTGCTCTCTCTTTTAACTGTACTGCTTCCATTAAGAGGCAAAGCATCCTTCTGGCCTACAGACAAACTTTGTTATTTCGTTCCCTTATATGGTTGAAAAAGCTCTCAGGTGTCTTCCATCGTCACTTCAGTTTCAATCCCCCTCATGCTCTCCTCGTGCAGCGTCCTTGTCTGCTGAATGCTCTTGTAAAGATCTCAGTCTGTGTCAGCGTCCTCTGAGTGTCACAGTGAGGGCAGCAGACCTCTCTGGTCTCTTCTGCTCTTTCAGGGACAATTCATATGGAGATTGGAGCCGCTGTTTCCTTGACAACCACATTTTGCCATTTTGCCTAACTTGCATCCTTTACTCTCTCTTTTCCAGCCGGTTTTAATGCACTTTTTTCGGAATCATTTACAAATATCGGCTTTCAAACTCTTCCCTCATTCCGGTTTTTTCTATTCATACCTCTTCCTTTTCCCTCTCTCAGTCTTTTTCTTCCTGAAACTTAATTCGGTCCATCCTTCTGTTGGTCAGATGCTCCAGTCAATATTTGTCCCTCTCCGTCTTGATTCATATCCGTGTTTCACTCGGCTCTATTCTGTGTCTACTGCACAGATGTTGTCACATCGATCTGTTAGCTGCACACACACTATAATCTACTGTCACTTAGTGGATCATTAGAACTGCCACATGATCGTTGAAACGTAAAGCTTCTGCCAAGATAAATGATTCCAGCATGAATCTGAACTCGACTGACACAAAGAGACTGAAGGGAAACATCCAGGACAATTCCAGGATCGGGGGGGGTCTTTTACAAAGACAATTATTAGTATCAGCCAATAAATGTATCCACACATAAAAAAAAACAGGTATGATCCACAGACTGTGTATTTTAGCAGATTTGACATTTAAATCTGGGGATCCAGTTAGAGTCAAGTTTTAAAAAACAAAACAATAATGGAAGCAATAAAAGACACAATAGCACAGCACTGCACCAACAGTCCACACACAAACACAAATCTCGCCAAACACCAATCCAGTCCCCAAACCCCAAAAGAAAGATGGACGGACCGTTTCCACTGCCTTCCAGATTTCATGGATACATCAACAGCCCATCATGATTAAAATGAACTAGACCTAATTAAATCCATTCACTCTTTGGTCTGTCCGATGATGATTTAGACGGACCTCAGCTCATGTCTTTGTGAGGCATGGAAAAAGGTTGGAGACCTTGACCTCAGCTTGTTGGGATTCCTGGACACATTGACAATGCGCTGGCATCAGGGGATGAGTGTTAAATCCATTTTCACTCTCTGTGAAAATGGATTTTAGCGACTCCCAGCGAGCTGCTGAAGATGATCTGCCATTCCAGTGGTCATGAGTATAATCAGATTGGATCTGAGCCTCTTTGCAGTATTACATAAGCCTTTCCCCCCCATCATTTTCTCAATGGGGGTAGTATATTTTTAAACTGTCCATTTAGGTAATAACTGGGTGGTGTATTTTCTTTGCAAGCCTCCCTCTGTCTCTCCGTCTATGTGCCATGATGTGAGTGTGTGCTCCAGAATCAGCATCCAGCTCTGCTCCCCTCTGGTACATTACTCTCTTCCATCTCATTTATTATGATGGGGACTGTTGCTGCGTCGGGGAAATTAAATAGTGTGTGTGTGACACCACTGGTGAAACCACATTTAAATTCACTTTGGATCATATGTCATAAATGCCAGTCTCATGGAAATGCCTCATTTTCTTTCATGATCCATGTCATATTTTCGGAGGAAAAACCTAGATCTTCCCCCTGATCTGGATCTGCGCCAATTAGCTTATAGCTTCTTTCCCAACCTATTCCGCACCCTTCCACCAATTTGTGTGGGAATCCCTTGTTCCTCCCTTAGCATACTTTTAATCACTATGAAAACCAGCCTGAATATTAATATTGGTTTGCACAAGCTCTGGCTCTGCACGGCAGTTTCTGATCACAACCTTGTTTGAGTTTCTGGCATCCTCTGCAGAGACAGAGAGTAGACATATGACAAGACGTGAATTGGCTTTGTGTGGGCGAGGGACCTGGGAACCCCCCACACTGGATAAAAAAAAAATACGTCAGACTTTGGCGTAACCTTTTTTTCGTAGAAAGTAGATTTCAGTATTTCCATACAGATGGCTGCAGCCTGTCTTTGGTTTCAGTCGATCCCAATTTCACTTCAGACAAACGATATGCATTGGACACATTAGCCCTACTACCGCCTCACCTCTAACCCTCTCTGCCAGTGTGGGTAACACTTGTGTGGGTAAAACATTTTCAATTAGTGCACAATGCCTCTGTCTCGTCATATCTAAACTTCGCCGGCTGCCTCCCCACAGATTGAAATCTGAAAACTAATCAGGTCCCAGACCCAGAAAAATTGCTGTTGCGTAACTAATTGTCAAGTGAAGCTGGGGAAGCTCTGCCCGTTATTGCAGAATACCGCTGTGACAGAAAGAAAACTGCTGACAAGAAAATGTCTTGTGTGAAGGAGGCTGAGATTTTCCTTCAGCTGTCGCCACCGAGTGAAGAGATCCGTCAGTCGAAGCTATCATGCCCGCAGGGAGGCTTAAAATGAGTGCCGCTGCAATCAGGGAGAAGTTCACATTATGAATGCTTTATTACCTCGCTGATGATTTTCAGAAAGAAAAGTAAATGGATATGGCAAGCATCAGTAGCTTTTCAATCAGAGGCACCGACGCCTTGATTATAGTCTGTAATGATAAACTGTTACTGTGTCTAATTAATTTCTCATAAACAAGTCAACCGTCTCTAAATAAATTCTACATTTTGTAAGCTGTTACGTTTGTTTGTAGGTATCATTCAGTTTCCAGGTGTGTATTCCCCTACTTATCCCCAGAATATCCCATAAAACATAAACCCCATGCACCAATATCAATAATCCAGCAGAACTCAGTAGGAGTCAGTAGTTTACGCACTGCTCATATATAAAGTGATTCTCTCCAGCGAACCTTTCTCTGTTCAGTTAGGTGCTGAAAGAATCACTATCACCAATGAATAACTTTCTGACGATCCCTGTGGAAGTGACATCTTTCCAACAGTCTATTTCTCATCAATACTCGTGATTTAAAGAGAAGTCTGACTTGACATAAATATGCTGCACATGTTTATCCAGCTTTATGATGCTTGAAAATAGGATGTTTTGAAGATTTCCAGGTCGCAGTATGCAGCTCTCTTTCTCTTCTCTCTTGCGTGCTCATTATAGGAACTTTTGGTGACAAGGCAAGAATTTGAATAATGATGGACGACGCATATACAAATGCTGCCATCTTTATGCATTTGGAGACAAACTCGGCGGTAGCACATGGGGGATGAAGCAGAGTATTGCGGTCCAGCTGAAACACACGTCAGTTCACCCTGCCTTTAAAGCATCAAACAACTAATTAAAACCAACAATTACAAAATAAACGCAAACATCAGAGTGACAATAGCTACCTAAAGTGTCAGAAACCATCTTTGGCAAAAAGGTAGTTGACTTTTTGGTTGTAGTGCCATCAACAAACGTGGAGGAGGCAGGGTTTATGACATATACTGCAGCCAACCACTAGATGGCAATAGAGATGCTTTGGCTTCACTTTTGGAGGTCATGTCATCCATCTTTATATACGGTCTTACATACTGAAAGTCTTTTCCAATTTTATGCCATACAAATTAAATTACACAGAAAATAAGAAATTCAAATTTAAAATTAAACATATATTGAATTCAATTGTTGTGTTCTGCATATGACAATGTAAGTACACAGCAAGACATCTGTGACTTGTAAACACAAACCCACACATAATTCACCATTACGTTCTATCAAAGCTTTCAGAAATAAATTAAAAAAAATGCCTAGAATAACATGCTGTTTCAAAAGCTTTGTTCTTGTTTATCTCTGTGAGCCTATGCCACCACAGTTAATGGCTGTGCTCTTCTGACAGTGACCATCCACCCACACACACACTCACCACTGTAGTTTCCAGTCTGCATGGAAATTAGTTCACTAAAATAATTGGTGTATTTATACATAAAAACAAAGATTTATATATAAAGACGTTTTTACCTTTTTTTCTGTTGTGTAGACTGCAGCTATGACTGAGCTGCTGAGACTTCAGGTGCACAAACAACACTCTGTGTGGATTCACTGGCAGTTTTCAGCTGGAGCCCTACGATGACCCTGAGTTCCTACCACTGCTCAATCTTTTCAATCTGGTGAATACACAGTCCTGAGAAGACGTCACAGGAGTTTGGCCTTGATTGTTACAAGACTCTTTTTTGATGTCTTCTGTAAATTCGTCCAATCTTCTCCTCATGTCCCCTTTCCTTGTATCAAGTCTGGGAGGTGAGAAACAGTTTGAAGAAGAGGGACATTGAGTTTGAGGCACGACAATTCCTCAAGTCCCAAAAGACCAGGACTCCTAAGTTAAGGTGAGTTCTGTCACATTTCACACCCATTTATTACCCTGTGTGTGTGTGTGTGTGTGTGTGTGTACATCGCTCCAACAATACCTCTTATGATTGGTTTCTTTGAAGTGTTTGTTTTGTTTTTGTGCTGTTGTGAAGTGGTGTTAACACAAACCTTCAATGACTGTAACCTACAGAGATCCCAGGATCATCAGTTTGGCTCAGGAGTTCTCCAGCATCCTGACGGAGCAGCAGCAGCAGCCCCTCACCTCCAAACACCTGGGCCCAAAAGTCACAAATTCAAACGTTAACTGGAACAAAAGTACAACAATAATAAATCAAGAAATATGTATATAAAATGTTCTCCCTCATTATGGTCATGGGCCAATTTCAGAAATTAATTAAATGAATATCAGAAATAATGATAATTTCATTGTTTTAATGCTGCAGCTGGTTAAGATGGAGCTAACTTCAACTATGAGGAGGAGGCTGTCGCACTGTGTGGTTTCTTCTGTGACGTCACTTTGTCCTCACACTGAACTGGTAGATTCTTGATCTGTAGTGTTCACATTGTTGGTATAGCAATGAGGCAACTGGTCTACAAACAAACCACTAGAAACTACATATGTAAAGCTGCAGTCATTGACCCATAAACTCTACATTTTCTACACACACACATGCACACGCACTAACGCTTTCCATAAAAAGACGGGCTATAGTTTTAACATAAAACAACAGTCTGTTTAAAACAGTTTTCCTCCGCTCCAGTCTTCACCCTGTAATGACTCTTCATCACACAGAGTTGTGTTTTGTGCATTCATGTGGAATGTGAACAGTAAATAATGCAGACGCCCTGAGCCTGGAGGATTACTGCACAGAAATCTGTCTCTTAAGAAAGCCTGCGAACGCTGTTCCTAGTTTCATGTGGTCAGGTACAATCTTATAGTTTCTTGGTGACTTAACGACACTTGGGTCGTCTGCTCAGTGTCCTGCTGGCCTCACTGTCAGGGTATTTATAGAAACTAATATAAGAGCTATCGCCTGGTTACGAGATGTAAGATAGCTCGAGTTCTCATCTGCTGGTTGAGCAGGTCACCCTGATTATACTGTATGTGATGTGTGGTCGATGTGACTTTGAGCAGAGGTTCATCTTCCTGCTGTGTTTTGTCTCAGACAGCTGCAGACAGGTATAATAAACCCGTGCAGCGTGGACATTTTGTTGCCCCCCTCTGACAATGAGGGGGATAACACAAACACATGCGGACATAGAGGCATTTCCACACTTCAAAAACAATAATCCATACAATTACTGATTGAAGCTGTTGAACAGCAAGTAAGGCAACATCTGTGTCTGACCCCAGTCCCTTTGCTTCACTCAGTACACTTGCTGCTCTCGCCATTAATCACCATCTTTTTTAGACCGTGATCCCTCATTTGTTTAATCTGGAGTTTCAGAACCTTTTCTTGGATGCCATACTCCTAATTACTGCTACTGGCCCAACATGGCAGCAGTCATATCTGTGATATTTTGGATTTATTTCTGGATAGATGGAGGAAATGGAGATGGTTTATCCATAATCATGTGCAGTCCACGAGTCTACTCTGTTGGTTGACGTAAGTCTCATCACTACTTGTGCATAGCGCAGTAAATCTCTCCACAGACACCATGATTTAAAATCGAGTACACTCCAAAGAGATTTATTTGGTAGCTGTCAGTTTAATGTTAATGATTTAATGTTAATGATTAATGATTCTGTTAAAGTCCCACGAGGCAGCTTGTGCTGGTGGTCTAGTGACAGAAACTTGGACTATGGGCAGGAGAGACAACAAAAGACAAACCTGGATTGATCTGTCCAAAAATCCAAGAGTCTGCCTACCCTGTCTAGAGCCCCTGAGCAAGGCACCTTAATACCCCAAAGGGCCGTACATGGTCGCTCACTGCTCTGTGTGTCCTGCACCAGATGGGTCAAAAGCAGAGATTAAATTTCCCTACCTGCATGAGTGTGCCCTTGCATGTCTGTGCATGTGTTTGGGACGAATAAATGCATCTTAATCTTGTCTTGTGTCAACATTACACAACATGCATCTTCATCATCACTCCATCTTTTTCATGCAAAAACCCAACATGGAGCCCACTTTGAAGTGTCTGCACTCTGTTCTCCCTGCAATGAACATGATGTGTTCAGAGAGGCAGCGTAATGCCTCCCAAGGTTTCCATTGGGCTGAAGAGTGATGCGAGTAATCATGTTGAGCCCGCGCAGATTAATCATGAGCGATCCTCCAAGAGGGCGGAGGAGGAAACATAAACACAACAACGACAGCAGCCTCAATTTGTTTGTGTCGGCCTCCGTTCGTCCAGACACATCTCTCCCTCTTTTATGATACATTACCACCACATCTCCAAATTGTATAAAAAGAGAGATGTGGCTCATCATGTACACTCAGCCTGCAAAGAGCATTACACAAAGCACCTGCCCAGCACCCATACATCATAGAATTTTGAGTCCCCTTCATCGGAGGGGATGGAGAGCCAGCTTGTGTAACCCTGCACATCACCGTCGTGCCTGCAGCAGAAGCAGGTGTCATACAGCAGTAACAGATGTTAGACTTGGTCAATTTACTTTCTGAAGTGTTGTGTTAGTCATATCACAACAGGAGGGGTGAGGTGTCCCTCTTGGGCTATTCTTGTAGGGATGGAGTGGTATGATCCGAACTGTGTAGGTACAATGTGCAGGTTGAGGTAACTGTACAGACCAGAAGATACTGTAAACTCCTCTGGAGAAAATTATTTTGTGTATGTAAAATAATAGTTTGAAAGGTCAGAGGATCACCCTACAACATTGGTGGTCAAGATCCTCTGGGGACCATAACTTGTTGTATGAAATTTCATAGGAATTAATATGACAGGTTTCGAGATATTTCAGTGTGGACAAAAGTGATGGAACAGCTGAACAACCAACAGACTCATATTGCCATTCATAGAGTCATAATCTGCCTATGCCACCATACTCAGTATTGAACATCATTCTGACGGTTATGCTCACTTGGTGATGGAATTGTCAGAAATCGCTTCAGAAGCCACTTGTAACCATTAACCTCTGGTATTGAAGGAGAAATGAGCTCGCTAAACTCGCGAAAATATCCTGATCATTCTAATTACTGCTCCTCACGTGAGAAGGACGCACATGATCTATCTTTAGAAGGAACAGTAAAGAGGGAGGCTACGGAGCTTTTGTTCGGCAAGCTGGCTCCATTCTTCTCACCGTCCCTGCTCTGTGTGACGCTGATGCTGGTTGGTTAAAGGCGGATTCTGTAAAGGTCATATTGCAGAGTGCATTAAGATGGGTGCAGTCGTGATCACTACAGACACGACCACGGGAGGGTTTCAATCTGTCTTGTGTTCGGATAAACACTCAAACCTGAGAGATGCTCTCAAACACGCTGCAGACTTGTGCGTGAAGGCGCCACAGTTTCAGCAAACACACCTGATCACATGCAGCTGCTTGTTCCTAAGGGTTCATGATGTTCACACGAATGGGACGAAAGGCAGATGAATGAGAGCTTTGATGAAAATGTAAAAAGGGACACCTGCTCGGCTTTGGAGTCAAACATTTGTGCAATCAAGGATTAACGTGACACGTGGGGGTGAACTGAGAAGGTCAAGCAGTGAATTATATCAGAAATAATAATTAAATGATTCCATCCGTTCAAAAAACAGACGGAGTGTTTCATATTACAATATGGTAACAGTGAATCTCTCTTATTCAGGGTTGATGAGAATCAATCTTTGCGAGGAGAGCGGTGGGCAAATATGAGCACCATTGATTAAATAGCATCCCACAGGAAAAACAGGGTTCTCAAATGAAGGAGCCTGCATGTCTGTGTGCCTGCATCAATGTGTTTGCTCATGCAGATGTAATTGATACCAACACAATTACTCGGGCAGCAAATATAAAGGGTGACAGGACAAATTGTATAGGATTCACTTCAGGATTCACACACTTGGCTGCTGCTGTGAGCCGTCAGCACCGACTCAACACTCAAGTTGGCAGGAGGGGAAAACGAGTTGTAAAAGATAATGTAATCAAACTGTAACAGTTGTACAGCACCGGCATATTGAATACATGCAGGCTCAAAATGGCAAATTGCACATATTCGTTTTTGAATTGATGATTGAATCGAAGTTTAGGCCTATGACAACCAACTATTGCATATGTAACATTCATATTGCATATTCATTGATTTAGGCCTAACAAGTAACATAACATATTTGTTATTGTTATTGTACTGTTGAAATGTATCATAGCCTATCATAGTTGAATATTAACATTAACAAACTCCATTGCAGTAATTTGTCATAATAAGCACATTGGTGTTACTGTAGTTTTATTTATTAGAAGTGTGATTAATATGCCATTATCTGGTCACCATGTCGTGCACCACCTGCTGATTTCTGATTAGGATGACACAACTTGACAAACAACCTGAATCAAATCATGTGACCTGTCCTAGTGTTTTGATAAATTATATCTTGAATGGCTGAAAATCATTCACGCCTCCCAGAGGATGTCTGGGAGAGTTTGCATCTGCTCCTGCATGCTTTTTTATGGATTGAATGTTTCATTACTGGCAGGCAAGAGCATATTCCCCGTGTCTCAGTGAGGCGACTTCACGGAGGTGACTGGCTCCTGATAACAAAGCTCTCTAATGAACCTCCACTTCCACAGGCCAAAGGCCATGGAGAGTGTCAGAGTAGGAGCGGAGGTGCCTCAAGGGCAAATGAGCAGAGGAATGGCCCGATGCCTGCAGGCGACTCTAATTGAGCTGTAAAGATACAACCAGGAGAGATCATTGGATTCTTTGGCTCTGGTCGACATTGATGAGGAGTCGGGTAGCAGGTGGATCAAGAGGCTGGTCATTCTTTCTTAAATCACAGCCAATAACGAGAATACAATGCATTATTCTGTGCTACATCTAATTACAGCACGTTGACAAATGGTTTTCCTTTAGGCTGAGGGGGTGTACAGGAAAACGGTCTCTCCACACATCCTCCTTTGCTCGCCATTAGAGAGAGGGAGAGAGAGAGAGAGAGAGAGAGAGAGAGAGAGAGAGAGAGAGAGAGAGAGAGAGAATTTCTGCTGGTCGCCTCATCTCTCACTAATTTCCCTTCCAGTTTCCGTGCGCTCTTGTGCGCCTTCTTTTGAAGCCTCTGACTTCCCACTTGTTTTTTGGAGAGAATTCAAACAATGGAGTTCCCCACTCTTCTCCCCGACGACCCGGGGTTTTTCAGCGAGCGCTACCCGGTGTCAGTGACGCCTGTCAATGTCACGTTCTCCGAGGAGCTGCTGCTGCTGTCGGCCAGGAGCAACCGGACCAACGGGGCTGCAGCCAGGGACACTTCAAGTCTCATCATCGCCGTGTGCATCACGACTCTGTACTCACTCATCTGTGTGGTGGGACTGCTGGGAAACGTGCTCGTCATGTACGGGGTGGTCAGGTAAGCGACAATAGATCTACAAAAAGAAACATAAACTAATTCCAGTGAATGAGAGAGGACAAGGTATTGGCTTCTTCAAGTAGGATTTGCTGCTGGCAACACGCAGATCAGTGAAAACTGGCACAAAATTAAACATCGGCCCAGGATAGAAATTCTTTTTACTTTTATATCATGTGGAAATATTCGACATCACCTTTAAGCACCATACAGACTCACTTCTTGGAATAAATTTAATGTTACACAACTATGCGTCTATAAATACACATGTTGTGATTGTCCTTTATAATTGGCCACAATAATTCCAGTGCGTCTGAGAGCCACTGGGACGCACCCACACACACACTCACACACCCACACGCTCACACCTCCTACACACTTGAGAGGGGGCGGTGCAGCTCAGAGTTGAAATTAGCCGTCTTCATAATTGGTATTACAGAAAGATGGCGTGTAGACATTAATCATGGGTAAATTTATTGATGATTTGTGTCCTGACGGTTTGATTCTGATAAATCTGAAGCGAGGAGAAGGTTGGACCTCCACTGTCATCATCCCCCTGAGCTGCCTGTTCAATTCCTGGATTGATGCGTTTAAGATAAATTTCCCAATAATCAAACAAAGTGAATATAAAAAGACATTAAGGCCTCACTCTTTCCTGGCAAGGATCCGTGCATGGCCTGTAATTATGTGGTGGATTAGGAGAAAATGTAAAGACATCCCTTTGTCTCCCCTCATCCTTTTACAGCCCGTTGCTGCAGTTTAATTAAATTTGTCCGACCACTGTGGACTGAGGTGGAAGAATCCATCTTCAAACAGGCAGACAACTGTTCGGCTCAGACAAGGCTGGCCGCACAGAAGAAAAACATGTTCAGAGGATCTGAAACCAAAGAGATGTTTTGTAGGATTTTTCAGTGGGAATCGATTCATCAGATAGAAGTGCAGTTTAATGGAGGTTTACAGTCACTTTGGCAGAGGAGAGGGGCTCTCAGGCATTCAGTGTAATGCCATAAAAACATTAGGCATCTGAAAAGCTCATTCAATCTCAATATTGTATCAAGGGGGAAATAGTGGATAATTGGTTTGAGGGGGGAAACTGATTTGATCAAATAATAAATTGGCTTAGAACCTTGAAATATTTTCATGGAAATGGAAGCGTCTTCTTTGGCACAAAGCAGCCGGCAGACCTTGAAATAAACTCGGCCCCATCCAACTAGCAACGGCTTCTGTCGAATGAGAGACTGAATCAATTAGAACGGCTCAGTGCTATTTTCTTCTCCTCCAACCAACCAGGTACACCAAGATGAAGACGGCTACCAACATCTACATCTTCAACCTGGCGCTCGCCGACGCCCTCTCCACCAGCACGCTCCCCTTCCAGAGCGCCAAGTACCTGATGAGCACGTGGCCCTTTGGGGAGCTGCTGTGCAAAGTGGTCATCGGCATCGACTACTACAACATGTTCACCAGCATCTTCACGCTCACCATGATGAGCGTGGACCGCTACATCGCTGTGTGTCATCCGGTGAGGGCCCTGGACTTCCGCACGCCCGCCAAGGCCAAGCTTATCAACGTCTGCATCTGGATCCTGTCCTCTGTGGTCGGAGTGCCTGTGATGATCGCTGCTGTGACCAAGGTGACGGATAAAGGTGAGGGGCTTTTATTGTGGCAGGACTGACAATAGTGTATAAAAACTTCACCTCACAGGCTTTTTGGTACCTTCATTGTCAAGTGTTGATTTTTCGGGGATTCATCTGTAACAGAGGAAACATTTGAGCTGGGTGATTAACTTGAATTAGCTTCTCCCCATGGTTCCCTATTAAACCTCTAACTGTTTAAATCCTCAGGAGCCACCGCCTGCACACTCAGATTTCCCAAACCTGAGTGGTACTGGGACACAGTGATGAAAATCTGTGTGTTCATATTTGCCTTCGTCGTTCCCGTCCTGGTCATCACCATCTGCTACGGCCTGATGATCCTGCGGCTCAAGAGTGTCCGCCTCCTCTCCGGCTCCAAAGAGAAAGACAGGAACATGCGGCGGATCACCCGCATGGTCCTGGTGGTCGTGGCAGCCTTCATCATCTGCTGGACCCCCATCCACATCTTCATCATTGTCAAGACAATGGTGGATATTGACCAAAAGGACCCCCTGGTAGTGGCCAGCTGGCATCTGTGCATCGCTCTGGGCTACACCAACAGCAGCCTCAACCCCGTGCTGTATGCCTTCTTGGACGAAAACTTCAAGAGGTGCTTCAGGGACTTCTGCCTGCCCTACCGCGCCCGTCTGGAGCAGAGCAGCTTCACTAGAGCGCGCAACAGCACGCGGGAGCCCGCCTCCATTTGTGCTCCCGCGGTGACAGAGAGACCGCCGGCCTGACTAGGCGTGGGTCAGTTGGCGGAGGGGACAGTTCATGATGACCTCCAAACTGAGGTCACACAGATTTCCACCACAGGAGTATGAGTCGGCAGACATATACAGTGGGCCTGAGGACGAATTATTGATTGTGTATTTTAATTCATGTAATGAAACGCCCGTGTCCGACATGAGACATAATCCCTAATGGAGTGGCTTTCAGGATGATCACAAACATGCCTGTGTGGGCCTGCGCATAGGGAAATGGATACGAATGTAAATACAATCTAAGAGTGTGTTGAGGTAGTTGGGGTTAAACGTTAATTTCAAATGATGCTTTATTTTGGTCCAATAATGACTAAATATGAAGTTAAAGGTTCAGTGTGAAGAAGCTGATTTCCCAATGGTGACACAGCACAGTTCAAACAACTGAGTATCCCTCCAGTACCTCACCACCTCCCATTAGCAGTGTGAAAGAGAACCTACAGGGACCTTCAGCAAACATACAGTAAATACATAAAAGACTCTCTCTAGAGCCAGTATTTGGTTTGTCCATTCTGGGCTACAGTAGAAACAGGGCGGTGCCAACTCTGTGGAAGGGACTCGCTCCTGACGTAGACATGAAGGCCTTATTCCACCAAAACGAAAACACGCTTCTAATTATAATTAATTATACACTAAGAAAAGCAGAATGATGAGTTCTAAGCTTTAACATTCGTGTGCAGGTCTCAGGTGAACAATGAAGGACTCGTAGAGTACACAGTCGGACAATGATCAGATTGTCCAGGGAGGGACAACATTGATCTTGAACACACAGACAAGGCAACCTGAGTCTGTGTAAAGTCAAACATTGGCCTGTGATGGGTTGAGTCAGTCCCCCTGACCTCCCACAGATCATGTTTTCCACTTAATTGAGACCTGAGTGACTGAGGAAGCACCGCTGTCACAGCAGGAGGTGTGACTGGCTGTGGTATGGGACTGGCAGAGCATCAACACCAGAATTACAGCTAAATATCAGACATGATATGTTAAAGTGAGATATAGTGTATATAATATATAGTGAAATAGTTTTTATTCCCCAAGGTTGGCGGACTGGAGGATGCAGTGGGTTTTTGGAGCCTGTTTGAAGACATCTAACGGCTGAAAACTGCATCACTAGAGATGCAGATTAACGTTTCAGCCCCCCCCCCCCCCCCCCCCTCCCATGGTTTTATTATTACAAGCAGCTTCTTTCAATTTACTCACCATTGCTGATCCATTGTTTAAAACCACATTAAAATGCTTTTATAGCTACTTTAAAGTTGGATTTGATTTGGGACTTAAACCTCAAAGTGTTTAATTTCTCATCCAGTGCACCGTGGAGTACAGAGGCAACACAAAGAAATATGCATATCTGTCCTAATTCTTTTTTGGCTGTATTTTCTGAATGGTAATAGTATTGTTACAGTAGTACAGACAAAGGGCGTGCACATAATTCATAATTTGTTTTTGTTACAGATCTGTCTCTGAGGTCAGATTCTATATGAACACAAGGAAATGTTAACATTTTGCTACATTGTGAAAGATGTCTGGAACTTCCAGTGTATCACTTCTCTGGCAGTTTGGCTGCTCTGATTTATTTTTTTTTTGCACAATCAAACATTCAAATGACAGAGGAACAAGACATAGTAGTTTCAACGTATAGTGACATGACCCCAAACTGGCATGGAGGCAGGCCACAACTGGATCAGATGCATTGTCAACTGGTAATTTTCCACTGATGATTGTTGGACAGTCTTGTGGACATGTTACGGGATCAGTCAAATGGATGGCAGTGATTTTGCCCCTCAAGAGATGCAGGTTCATTTAATAAGGGTAGAGCTCTACAGTATATACTGTATCAAGTATAACATTGTTATGTAACAGCATATTATTAAATGGTAATGTGTTTTGTTTGGTTAAGCTATTGTATCATTAAGCTTCACTTGTAATTAGTTATTAGAGTTGAATGTTATTTAACTATGTATTATGTATTAACTATGTATACTAGGAAAAGCATTCATACATTTTCAAAACAAATCAATATTTACTGTCTATTGTCTGGACTGTGTCTGGCTTCCTTTATACAACCATCCCTGTAAATAGATTATTTATGTGGATGTTTTTCTGCTGAATGAAAATCTGTACCGTAATGCCTTATTCAGCTTTCTGTTTGGTTCTCTTTGCAACGTAAGTGAATTTGTTTTGTGGAGAAAAGTGCTTGATCTTTATACATTTGTATATTTTGTTGTTGTTGCAGCCAACACAGTATACAAAAAGTGTCTTATTATACAGATATAACATCTGCTTTGTGTCCAGTTTGGAGGATAAATTGAAATACTGTAACCTGTCGATAACACTCCATTTTGAATCCAATGATTTGTTTTCTGTGATCGTTGTGAGTGTTGTGAACAATACCCCTTTGCTCTGTAAATGCCAGTGAGGCCTTATGGGAGTCACACATGTAATTAGTCGGTATGATGACATATGGATTACAGATTGGTTCAATGTTGAGTTGGCTCAGCAGCGTTTGACCTGGAAGCCCCTGGTGGCTGCAGGAAGCTGGGGGCTAACGGAGGTGGATACAATACATCTAAAATGAGAGCGTAAATATGACTGGACACAAACACAACTCAAAGTCAGGGATGATACTGGAGTTTCCAGACAACAGACACCCTGAAGGTGCAACTCATTAAACAATATAGAAATCAAGTGATAAAGCTGGTGATCTTAATACATTCATCATTTTAAGAAATACGAATTATATTAAAAATAAAACGTTGGATTTATATTGTGCCTTCAAAAGAGGGCAGAAGGCAGGTATACATATATATATGCATGTATATATATATATATCCTATAGGGCCTACTTCATTTGCAGCAGTGGACTTGGTGTTCTACATATTTATAACAGCGGCAGAGTGTGTGAGGGATCAACTGAAAATAAACTATATTGCTTCTTGATTGAAAAGGAACATGTCATCCAGTACTTAGTGTATCTCACTTAGTGCATCTAATACTTTCTGGACAGTAAATGGAGCTTTAAGCAAAGAGGAGTACCTCAATCAGGCTATAGCTACACAAACACACACACACACACAATAATTATTAGCATCCACACAATTTGTTGACAATAATTTGAATGCATGTCACCAGCCTTGTCCTCCTGATCAAACAGGCACAAACACTGACTGAACAGAAAACCAGACGATCGCTTCACTTTGTTTTTTTTAAACTCACCCTGGAGAAAGAAAAAAAAGAAAAAAAAACATTGTATTACATTTTTCAAGGTAGGATTTTTTATTGAATAGGGATTGTGCACACTTAACTCCATGTGTCGCATTAGAGTGCCAGTCGAGTGCAGTCAGGATCGGTCCCATCGTGTTGTTATTAGAGAAGGAGTTAACACTTATATGAAGCATTCTTAATGTCACTGCAAGTTCAGGCTCACAGGGCGGTTTGTACAGATCAATGGCCGTGCTGTGTTGATGTCCACGGATTACATCTTCAAGTGGCGTTTCACTTAAGTTGCTGCACACATTAAAGAGCTGTAATCTGTCTCTGCTGAACGACTGATGGTGTCAGAGAGAAGTGAAAGTGAGATTGTTGAACAGCTCGAGTTTCTGCGACCAGACAGGTTCAGTGCAAACATCTCAGAAATTCCCTGTATTTGACATGGCAAAGCTATCGTCAGGCAAGAGCAGACAGACAGTGTCATTTGTGACAGCAAGGGGTGTGTGTGTGTGTGTGTGTGTGTGTGTGTGTGTGAGAGCTGTAGATTTCCTTTGTGCTGCAGAGCATATACTGTTGCATGTTCTCTATGAAATATACATTTGTCTCGCTGTGTAAAAGACAAATGAAAAAGCAACAAAAAGAATAATTTAGTCCAACACGAGCTGGCTCCCGACTCAACTAAACTGCTCGCTGTCCGTTTTAAAATATGACTGGTGAACTGCTTTATTCAACAGAGCAGATGGATCTACGGCACTATACCGTCCTGTCTGAAAACTTAAACTCTAGTGTAGCTGTGTTTGGGCTCTACAACCTATGCTATCAAACATGCGCAGACAAACCCACTCAGATACTGTAGAGCGGTTACAGCTTGTGACAACAACATTATTAAAAGCTTCCATCAGCCAACGGTTGCACATGCACTCAAACAAATTAACGCAGGGAGAACGGAGAGACTATCTCGCTGAAGCATCTATAACAGCTCTCAGTGTTGTAATGCTCGGTTTTCCCCTTTCTGGCATTAAAAGCTCAGATAGTCCAGCAGTTTTAAAACAAGATTGTCGTTTCTTTTTCATCTGGATTACACGTGTTCTCCCGCTCATTGATCTATGAAGGAGACCGTGAAGAGATCTACAGAGAGGGAATAAGGGAGCTGTCTTGCTGCTCACTAACACAGCAAAGACAGATTTGCTCCATCGTATCTCTGACACTCAGTTGTTGCAACCATGCAATTCAGCGTAACAATAGATACCTAAATACTTGTCTGCCAGTGCACACCCTGCCAGTGCTGAGTTACATAATCCAAAACGGAAGGTCCAAAATGAATCAGGTAATGATAGAGCAGAGATTTAGATAATCCCTTTGGCCTGTGGTTCTCTGTCATCGATTGTCATTCAGTTTCCCTGATGTTTTTGTACCAAGGTGAGAAGGGTAAAAAGGAATTTCTTGATTTTCACAAGAGACCCAAAGACTTGGGGGATTCCCTGCTGAGGAGCGATGACGGGATTCAAACTGGGCGCCATCTGCCATCTGAGTCGTTAGGGGAGGGAGGCTCTTAAACCTTCTCAGATAGTCTTTGCTCCGGGCTAACCGATAATAAAGGCCTCCTCCATTTGAAGTATATATGGATGTTTTTACCGAGGTCTGAACCACTCCTCATGTTCTGTTCCATTGTAAACATTTGAACCAGTTAGTTATAGTTTCATACTTCATTTTGAGAGTGCACTAAATCATTTTGTATGACATATGTCCACCATCAGCTATATTGGCTGCTATTCATATACCAGACTAAATTTGGCCACTATGTTCGTTGGGGAGGAGCAAGGTCATCCAATGGCAAAATACCTCAATTTGGGACTGAATTACTCTAAATTGAATACTGAGTGTTTAAGTTACGCTAAAGGTCCCTTTCCCAGCAAACATAGGTATTGCAGTATTTAGCTGCATCTGTGGCAAGAGCCTCTCTCTTCTCATTTTCTCCCTCTCTGCTCCACCTTTCCCTTTTCTTCTTACCACGACCATCCATTTCACGGGCGACTTGTCTAATGTTATCAGAAGTGGGTTCACAGCTGCAACAAGGATTTTAGATGGAGCTGTTAAATATCTTTGGCTGCTATGAGACCATGAGACCGGATTGCGTCAGTATATCTCAGATAAGTGGATATGAGAGGTCCATCAACTCATTCCTGTTTGCTCTATTATTGCTGGTCAGGTTGACCGTTCAAGGATGACCAGAACAACAATACGCAATTTCCGGTGCTTCTGATGTGCAGTCCACTGTACTTTGCCTCTGGGGAGACTGAGCTATCCACACCGTAAATGAACAGAATCATAGTTCAGTTTAATTTGGATCAGTTTTGATCTCTTTTGGTCAGACTACATTTTGACCCATTGGTTTTGTTGCAGCTGTCACATTGTTGCTCAGACTGAACTGAAGAGTTTGCGGATCAGGACCAAACAAGGTGTGGTCCCCATGCAGCAATTATTTACCTACAGTCCATCAAAACTCTATGCAGGCAAACATGTTTAATTTCAAAGCATCAATCCGCTGCATCTCTCAAACTGCCATCGATACAGGTGATTTATAAGATCATAGTTTTTACATAGACTTCTGTGAGTAATAATCACTGGATCAAGATGACACCGGTGTCAAGTAAATATCAGGAAAGGTCCATTAAAGGGATGAGTCACCCCCCTCTTTTGGTGCTTCATTAACATGCTTTAAGGCTTGGTGTCATTCAGTCAACATAACAGATCTATAAACATGAACATGATGAGGAGATGGGGCCTTAATTCTCACCAGCCCCTGCTACTGGTCCTCCGCTGCACGGCTCACGAGAAGCCCTCAAACCACCGAACAAGGAGCCTATCAAGGCAATCTCCAGTAATCACTGAGTGAGGTCTGCGGGTCTGGAGAGCCACTAGCTGAACAGCAAGACAGATATTCATTTGTTGATAATACCCTGTATGCTACATGCGCACACGGTCCCGGAAAAGACCGTTTTTCTCAGAGTAAACAATTCTCCTGTTAGAGCTTTCAAGAGGCTTCAACAGCTCCTCTCCCATGGCAACATTTAGCATTCCATACGGATCTTAATGCATCAGGAGCAGGCAGGGGGCATGTGTCGTTGTTGTTGTTGTTCGACTCCTGCAAAGTAGGGCTTCTTCATGTCAAATCCATCCAGTCAGTAAAACACAGGGAGGGTGCAGCACTAGAAAGAGTAATGTGCTGGCTTTAAGGTAATGTTACAGAGATTTGTATTTTTAAAAGGTTTGAAGGGTCACATGTCAATCTCAACCATCAAAACACAGGCGATTAAAAAAGGCACAAAGCACACGTTTTATAACCTCTATGGTGAAAGAGAGGACTCAAATACAAGGATGCATTTGAGCTTTTTCTTTTTATGAAAGATTGGTTTCCTGTATATGTGAGAGAGAGTTTGAAAAAATTATAATAATAATAATTTGGATAAATCCTTCCTGCTGTGTCATACTCAACACTTCCCACTTGACAACCCTGAATGAGATCTCTCCGGAGCATTCGTACCCTCATAACGCTCTGGATGTCTTGATGAAGACATACTTGAGAGGCAGCACTCGATAAAATGAACTATGAGTTAATTAAAAAAAGCAGCAAGGGCTCAAGAACTTTCCCATCCCAATTAAGACGGAGCTAAATGAGGCAAAATGCGCCGCCTGACACGAGCCTGTTTCAGCAGTGTCGTGTAAAGACGCACGCAAAGACAGAGTCACCAAAAAACAAAAGCTGCTGAAAGCCTGGTGCGCCGCTCACAGTGGAGCAGCCAATAGAAGTGATTAATTCCTCTCTCTCCATAATGAGAGTGAATGTGTGGCGGAGCAGGTGCCTGAGACTCCTCGGTCTCCTCTGTGATTAGCTTTTAAAGAGGAAGATTAGAGACCACATGCATTACGAAAAATCCTGCGAGTCAAAAGAACTAATCACAGGATGTCTCCACTGAACTCCTCTGTGGATGTGTCTCCTTTCTTCTGGGAATGGATGGAGTTTCTGAGCATTATGAGACAGTTGAATGCTTCGTCTTTAACATCTGCGCGGCTGCTAACAGAGACGCTCTTACCTCACAGGTTAAATCAGTTCAATCAGGTTAGCACAGGTGTTTTTAGAGAATACAGCGAGAGGTCTAAAGGTCTGGAAGGTTTGGAACCAGGCAATGAAACAACTACACTTGAGAAATTGAACACAGTCTGGGGGGTTCAATAGAGGTGTCCAAAAACAAAATGATTGGTTTACATTTCAGGCACATTGAGGAGAGAGTGTCTCAAGGTTTTTTCATCCTCATAATACCACTAAATATTTTACATAGCTTCACATTGTAGCAGTTCATCACTGACCTGAGGCAAAATTTCAAGAGGAAATGTTCTATCTGGTAAAATATTCTGTATTATATATTTCAAAACTGCAGTCAGAATAATGTTCTCTTTTCCTATGCGTCACTACCAACTCTGACGGTTTTCTTTCCTGGTTGAAATTATGTAAGAAAATACTTTCCTACCAGGCAGTGTGATGGTTCTGCAGTGGTCTGGGTGCCAGAGACGGTTATTGCTGCAGAACCGTTTAATACAAACTTTACATCCATATGTACTGAAAACGTTGAAATGTATAGAATAAAATCAATTAATTTGTCATAGATGAATATTTAGATAAAATTGATCTTGACTGTTAAAAAAAGCAGCTTCTCTCTCTCTCACTCACTCACTCACTCACACACTCACACACTCACACACACACACAGATCTATAATCTATGAATCACTTCAGTTGTGTGAAAAAGTAGACCAGTCAGTTATGTTCCCAACCTCCCCCTCTGTTGAATAATGATCAGAAAAGGGTTTCTACAGAAGACTATAACAATGAAGCTGACTGTTTGCATATAGAATCTCACTTTGCCTCTTTATCCTATTCGTTAGCTTCTGCCATAATAACAGTACAGACTATTGACATGTTTTGTGAGGTCAAGTGACATTGAACTTTGACCACTGAAATAGAATTAGTGCAACAAAATGTCCTTAGACATCACATTCATGTTAATTGCATCTATACAGTTTGGGGAAATGGATGTAAAGACACCAAACATTATGCCCAGGGTTGCTGCTGTCACTTCTAGAAGGCATAACAATTTTCCTTTTAAAATACGTTTAAGAAATTTCTTCAAAAAAGCATTTTGAATAGAAAGTCTTGCTGTAAAAGAGAAAGCCGAGCTTCACATAATACCCAGGATCGTTTCATATCGAAGAGTAGAACAGAGACCTTGAAAAACAGTTAGGCTCAATCATCAATCTTGTTTTTTCTGACAAAGCCTTTTAGCCACGGTACAACAGTAACTACCCAGCAAATGTATTCCTCATATTTCTGCCCTGACGCAGGAACAAACAGCGAAGCAACAGAAACAAGGGTTTGCGGTGATGAATTAACTGCTTGTGAAAGATACTTACGCATTTCAAAGCTTTTTCGCCATGACAGCTTTTCACAGGATTCAACCCTTATACTTCATTATCTGTCTTTTTGGTCCGATGAAAGAGAGGACCGAGCACATTTCCCCCCAGATGAAAAACAAAAGGCATGTAGCTTTGATGAATGTACTCGTGCTATCATTTGCATCCTCAAGTGTTTCTGATTTAAATTCATGACTTCATGTGCAAGGATGTGGTGTTTATTTCCTTAATAGGCATTAGGAAAACAGGGTGAAGATGCTGTTGGGCAGAACTGGTGCTGATGATGACCTACAGTACTGTGGATATAAATGTCTCACTAAATTGAGTTTGTTCACTTGCGAAGATGAAGGGTGCTTATAATCAGATTGGACAGAAATGCAATTGCCACATTTTGCTCTTTCCCTGCAGCAATAGTTCCAACATTCAGGAGGAGCCATTTTTAAAGCTTCTTTCATTAAGGTACTTAAGTTATGAGAGAAAAAATTAAAATGTATTAGAAGTTATAATGGAGAAAATCATTTTTTATTAACTTGTTATCTGACAAATGTTTTACAGATTGACTGAAATGTCAAACCTTAAAAATAATCTGAATTATATTTTGTTTTATGGTGGATTTTTCAATCGTTATTGGATTAAGCATGTCTGTGCATAGCGGAGCCGCAGTAACAGATTTTAATTACTGATCCATCTGCAGACTATTCTTTTTGAGTCATCATAACTACTGACTATTTTGTCTACATGCCAGAAACCAATGTTCATCATTCAAATTCATTTAAAAACTGGGGCCATTTAAACCAAGTTTTTGTCTAAAACGTCCTCTGTGAGCCAAATGCAAATGTGGCACCGGAGGATATCAGAGGACATCAAGGCTAGTTGGATTAAACCACAGATTGGTATGGACACATTTACAGATTTTTTTTACTTCCCTTAGAAGCGTTACTTTCACAATGCAAATCAATCTGTGATGGCGTACAGGAGCTCCTGGGAAAGTCAAGGCTTCAGCACAAAGGAAGTGAGTTTACCATTGCTCAACGGAGAAAGAAAGGACAGTGACTTAATTTAGCCTTAAGACATCGGTAATGGTCCTGGAAATGGTGCCAACTTGGAAGCAGAAGGGGAAAAGTTGAAAAGTTAAAAAGTTGTCCGTATCCATTTTAAAATTGTTATCTTTATTTTCAGTCTGGGAAACCAACAAAATGCAGAACACATTATGACACGTTTCCAAAAGTCCAAATAGCCACAACCATTTTGTTTGCCCTGTAAGCAAAACGAACAGTAGTCTCACATATTAAACCCATTTTTGTATAAATGTCCAGGCTGAACCAAGGTCAACTGAATTATTGCTTTGAAGATAAGAAAACAAAGAGACATTAAAAAGACTAATGTGGGGGCAAATCATTAAAACCTCTGCACTGTCATTTCCTTTATGTACATGCACTCACATTCACAAACATCACATATGCCACTTTACAGTCATTCGGATGACTTCTAATGAGATCAAAGTGAACATCAAAAACTGGATTTAAAAAAATAGTCTCTCATGATCTTCCAAACATCCACAAAAATGCCCCCCCCCCACAGCTACGTAGAGTGGAGCACTGGTAAAAGGGGCT
Organism: Platichthys flesus; assembly: GCF_949316205.1. NCBI lineage: Eukaryota > Metazoa > Chordata > Actinopteri > Pleuronectiformes > Pleuronectidae > Platichthys > Platichthys flesus. The sequence continues at coordinate 12,698,911 of NC_084955.1, forward strand.
GAACCTCTCCCCTCCCCACAGCTAAGCACAGTAAGCCACATACAGATCAACCCCCTCCCTGCAAATAGGCTAGGCACCATCTTGAATCAGATCCCTCATCATTTCTCTGGCACAGATGGACATCAGCTCTCCTGCATGTCTTTGACCAAAAGGACTGTGTGCTGCCCTCCGCTGGAGGCCATGAGTACTGTACGGTTCTCCAGTTGCTTGCCTGTCATCTTAACGGGTTTCCACTCGTCATCCTCCTCTCCCGTGCCAAGCTGCAAGTTGGTGCCCATGCCCCAGGCGTACACAGATCCTGGAGGAAGCAGATCAAACAAATTACAGATGGAAAAATGGAATTCATATAAACTAGCAATAAAGAGACTTTGAGGTAACCATGTGTTACAACTAAATGTGTGTTGCCCTGCAAAGGAGTATTTTGAAATCATGTGATTAATGTTAATCGTCTGTAAATAACAAAAAGTGTGAAACCGGTTTGGAGAATCGCTCACTGGGAATGGTTGTACGGAAAATTGGGCCAAATATGTCCAACCCTATTCTCACGACCAATCAAATATCTTTTTTATTGCATCATTTCTCACCTTCCCTGGTGACGGCGTAGCTGACAGATGCCCCAGACGTCACGCCGCTCGCCGGCTCCATCCCCATCACAGGTGTGGGCTCATTCTTCTCCTCCGCCCCTTCACCCAGGCCAAGGCGGCCGTACTCGGCTCTCCCCAGGCTGTAAACCTGTCCTGAAAGAGTCAGAGAACAAACCTTTTCTATTGATGATTCAATTTAATTTTGACATTTTAAACATTACTTCTTATATTCCCTTACACTGATATTTTGCTTTATATATTACTTCTCTCTTTAAACCGCCTTGACCTCTGATATGATTTCCATATTTGAAACTAATAGTTTAACAGGCACACAGTAGAAAATCTGGATCAGATGTGGTCCGCTACTTGCAGTTTACCTTCAGTATCAAGGCAGACAGTGTGATGTTGTCCTCCAGAGAAGTCAACCCAGGAGATGGTAGAGTTCTTGAAGCATGCGAGTTTCACTGGGACAAAACACAGCTTTGGTGTTTTAGTGCCTGGTTAGATGAATAAAAAAAAAAGTGTAAGGACACAAACCATAACCTCATAACATCTGCTGTAATTAGAGCAAGAGTGTGAGGAACTGACATCTTAGCTACCATAAAGTAATGTCAGATGCCACTGCAGTTAAACTTCTTGCACATTATGAGAGGATACAATGATTTGCCATACTGACCCAGCTGGTGGTAGTTGGAGAGGCCAAATCCATACACGTTTCCTTCTTTAGAAATAGCGAAGGTGAAGTACGCGCCGCAGAAGGCATCGATGAAGTGAACTTTGCCTTTGACTTTTACCACCTGTGGTATCAGCAGCCGTTCTGAAATCACAGGACACGCAGTCAGCACGCACACTGCGGTAATCTACACTTCACACAACACATGTAATAGTTAACTAGAGAGGAATGTAACTGTAAATATCGGATCTTCTTTCCATTAAAACACTAGAGACTCGTTACGTACCGAGGCCTTTCCTGCCGCCTCGGTTTGAGAAATGCTCCGGCACTCTTCCCAGCTGCCCCTGCTCCGCTGTGCCTGATGTGTAAACATTTCCTTCGAGTGTCACCAGCACCAGGTGGTCGTTGCCTGTTGAAGCATTCACAGAAATTACACAGAAACACTATTAGAAATGAAAATGAAGCTAACAAATAAAGACATTATGCTTGGGCGGAATGTCTCTTACCTGAAGCAATTTTGACTACAGTCTCCGACAAGGGGACTTTGACCGGAAAAGGAGCGGTTTTCATGGGCTCCAGGAGACCAATAACACCATTGTTATCCTGAGAGAAATCCAGCACATTAATGATTCCATTCAAAATATCCATTCCCTTTGATGGTGCATCAGTCGTAGTGGTGGTAATTGAGTAGTGAATTAATGCAAGTCTGCGTTGAGGGAAATCAGACTCAAGTATTCTGTAATCACATAAGTCCTTTACACTTTAATGCCTGTGTACATAGCTCCCTTTGCACAGCTGGTATTTGTGACTAAGTGCTGGTTGGCTGCAGGAATATCTTAAGTGAATATCTTGTCTTGAATCAGGATAACTCTGAGCAAACACGAAGCAGCTACAGGTGAAACACGTTTGAATGAGGTCGTTTCTGTGAGCAGTGGTCAATTCTGTGACAGTGTTGGCTGATTTGTCTTTAAACATCCAAAAACATTTGTTAAAGGCATAACCGTCCTAACCTGTAAATCCAGGTTTATTTATTGCATTTCAAATGATTACTAGGATCTGTGTCGGACCAGTTCAAATCATGCTTTATTTGTGACTTGGGATTGTGGAAGATTTTGTTTTGTCAAGCTGTACTCTATATTTAATTAATAATAATTAAAAAAAACAGGACTTTCTCCTTAGGCAGTCAGATAGAGATACTACAGAGTTAAACAATAAAAACAGTGCAACATTACATTTCCCAAATGTTTTAAGTACATCAATTTGTTAATGGGATCTGAAATAACAATAAATAGGTTTTTTCTTTTTAAAGCAGTGGTTACATAGTGTTTCACACAGTTAATACCAGCATCATCAGACATCAAGTGGGGATTTAGAAGGTAGGCAGAGGTAATATGAATGTAATTGCCAGTGTGCCATTGAGTATTAATAATGACAAACTGATGAGTGATGTGGCAGCAGGAGTGATAAATGTTGGAAAACTGTGAGGGCATGAAAACTAATTTAACGGTAGCAGATTCCATCCACTCACTTTTTTCTTGCATGAGCTACGATGATGGACAAAAAAGAAAAGTACTGGTGAAATGAAAAGCTAAAGAATACATGTTTGTATAAATGAAGATCGATGTTGGAAAAACAATGGGTTGGAAATCAGAGAAAGACAGAAAGATTTGGATCGAGTTATCCCAGTATCATTGTTATTTTGCTTAGTGCCTGCAGGGAAAGTGGATAAATACACTTTGCTGTACTGTTGACGTTGTACAGTGTAGAGATGAACGAACCTTGGGAAACATTTTTTTGTTCCGACTTGAGCTCTGTGTTAACGAGCCTATGAGTGTTTAAATTAATTTGTCAGTGGGATGTTCTGGGATCTGCTTGAGTTCCAGTCAAGCAAACAGCTTTTAAATTATTTTTTATGTTGGGTCCCACATTAAATGGGGCTGAAAGGAACATGAGTCTCACGATAAAACTGAGATTGAACAAATAATCTAAAAAGAATTAAAAGATTAACAGCGAGTAAAGTAATAGAGAAATTATTTTTATGACACTAAATAATTTGCTTTAGATACCATTGAGTATTAAAAAACACCATTTCATTTGGTACAAAATTTAGATTCCAATAAGCATGCATCATGCTTGTTCCAATAATACAACATAATCATGTTATCATCCCGAGAGTTTCTGTGTGTTAAAAATGTAATAGGTCACGAAATAAAGGAAAAACTCACACAAACGTACAAACTCAGCAGCAAACTCACCCTGAAGGAGCCCCAGATGTAAAGTGTCCCGTCCTCTGTGAGTGCGGCTGTGTGGCTGTCTCCTGCCGACACCTGCACCACCTTCTCGTCCAGTGTCACCTTTCCTGGAACCATCTCCGACCCCTCCTCTGTTGTGTCGCGACCAAGTGCCCCTTCGTCATTACAGCCAAACGTATAGACCTGTGGGGACAAATACAAATACAAACTGTTTATTTGGGAAACTAAAGACATGTTGTAAAGATGTTAGCAGGAAACCATTTTAATGGAATCAAGAGAGATTCAGGTCACTTACATGACCAGTGTCGCTGAGGCACACTGTGTGCATGCCTCCAGCTATCACTTGCACAGTTTTGTCCGGCAAGGTTACAAGTGCCGGCTTCTTCCTCTCGATGATGCTCTCGCCTAAACCCAACTGTCCAACGTCTCCCTGGCCCAGGACGAGAACCTGGCCTGCCTCCTTACCATGACTCCTGTGGGAAACTGGTACAAATACACACACAAACACAAATTATTTCAGATTTAATTTGTGCTTGGGTATTGTTGGTGAGAAAATGATGACTGTTGCCAGTCAGGTAAATATCATTGTCTAAACATTTTGTTTGTTTCTTCAAGTAAGAAAATACACTTGTAAAGATTTTTTAAAGTGAGACACACAAAAGACAGTTTTGTTGTCCATGAACAGAGACATGGGTCAACTCAAGCCTTTATCACGTCCCTATCAAAACAGAGATGAACTTGCCTTTCACTTTCTTGGCATCTCCCTCCTCCACAACAACCTCGGACTTCCTCTTGGTGATGCTCCTTTTCGCAGGCATGACGGCAACACTTTTGAAAAACATCAGAAAATATTGGTGTAAGAGTTTAATAATGCAATATGGGTATGAGTCACTGAGCTGGAAAGCTGGTGGAGTTGAAAGCCAGACTGAAGTCTCTAATAAAACAATTTCATCATAAGGGCTCAGTCTTAACAAACACTGGGGGCTTCACCTCTTCTTGCAAGGCCAGTGAACAAGACACATGATGGATATATATATATATATATACACACATATATAATATGGGTTACTTCATAGTTCATAAAAAAGCAATAGATGATCTTAACACATCTCCTTTTTTTCTGATGTGACAAGTTGAAAAGTGTGCACAAACAGAGTGCTTGAATAAATTGATCCAGAGAGAATTTATCAAACCATTCAACATCCTGATGATTGATTTAGTGACTTATCAAAGCAAACGTGGTGTTTTCCTGCTTCTATCATAAGAAACATGAGGCATTCCCTACCTTTTGTGATCGGTAAGACAAAATGAGCAGATGTTAAGGGTAGTTTTTTACTCAGGTACTACTATTTAACAGTTTCAAGATTGCAGAGTATCAGGTCATTAAAACCACCAACTTGTGAGGACTTTCAAATACTCTGGACTGCTAGGGAGAAAGACTGGACAACACTATTTCCTCAAAGTTAGATCAAAAGATCTAGGAAAGATCAAAACTAATAAAGAAACATTTATTGAACAACAATGTTGTGTGGCCTTGAGTGCAGCTGTGACCTATGTGAGGTAGTGGACATTCTCATACACTCACAAGAAAACAAGTGGACACACGTTTGAATGAATGAGTTAATCTGCATTTTGATCGAGCAGAAGCTGACGAGGCTGAACAGCTGTCAGAGGCTCGTTTGAATGGCTGGCACCGTGTGAGGCTCCATCACTACAGACAGCTGGAGTAGCCTGGCAGCCATGCGAGCTGACACCTGTGCAACAATCTGAACTGTGACTGAACCGCCATGTTGGGGAGGACGTCTTTAGAAGGAGCTAGGGCTGCGTTGACATTTAGCCTGAACGCACAGTGTAAAATAAGCAGCATGATCCACCGCCGCCTGTCCCCATGTGTCCTTGCTAACATGCCCCATGTTCCCGAACGTTAGCATCAGGCTGCGGCTCTTCCGTCCAGTTCTTCCTCTCAGGTGAACGTGGCACATGTGGCCGCCGACACAGGATAAACAGAATCCACTCAATCCAGAGTTCACTTCCACCCGGTCTCTGTTAGCAGCCTCGCGTCCATGTACCGCTAGTCCACACACGGACTGTGAGCTAGCTAACGAGCTAGCGGCGCTAACATGACACTAAATGAATGAACCGCGGTGACACAGTGAGTTGAATGAACCGCAAACACATCGACGAAGTAGCGTTTATCACTGATTGAATATTTGCCCGATGTTTTTGGGCTGATGACGTACAAACCTGAGAAAAGTGGAAGTCAGTAGTTTGCTGGAAGTCAACGAGCTCTGCCTGTTCCCGGTCTTCAGCACGCTCCACACGCGTGACGCCACAAGCTGCCCAACCTTAAAGAGACAGGAGCACTCTGACCGCAAGTGAAAGTACTGTGAACCTGTGAGGAGGAATAACTATTATGATTTACTGAAGTAAAAGTATTGTGAACCTGTAACGAGGAACTACTATTATCATTTACTAAAGTAAAAGTACTGTGAACCTGTAAAGAGGAATTACTATCGTCATTTACTAAAGTAAAAGTACTGTGAACCTGTGAGTAGGAATTACTATTATCATTTAATGAAGTAAAATTACTCTCAACCTGTGAAGAGGAACTATTATTATCATTTACAAAAGTAAAAGTACTGTGAACCTATGAGGAGGAATTACTATTACTATTTACTGAAGTAAAAGTACTGTGAACCTGTTAGGAGGAATACTATTATCATTTACTAAAGTGAAAGTTATTTGAACCTGCGTTGAGGAATTACTATTATCATTTACTGAAGTAAAAGTACTGTGACCTGTGTAGAATATTTACTTTTATCATTTACTTAAGTAAAGTTTCTGTGACTCAAAATATTTACTGAGGTTAAAGTACTATAAAGCAGAGTGGAAGAAGTGTGCAGACACATATCCATTCTGCTACTGCTACTTTATGACCCTTCCATCTTGCCTTATCGTGACATTGCCAATAATATTGACAAAATATTACTTTAACCTCTGGTTTATACTACAAGTTTCAGATGGGCACCTTCAGTATGCATATTGCATCTAAAGCCATACATCCAGGTTTGGCTCCTCATGATAATCGACCTAACACTTACCTGCCACCAGGTGTCACTGCAGCCTCATATTTTTTTTACATTATCTCCTTGTAGGGCAAACTTCAGTTACCTGAAAATTACGGTTGTCCATATTTCATCAGTAAGAAATTGTCATTGATTTCTCAGAGAATAATTTATGGATCATGTTTCCAAAAGTCAGTTGGTATTTTTGGGTGCACTAAATTTGGTGCAGATCCAGTTAACAATTTAGATCTATTTCCTTTAAATATGTCAGTACATTTTCCTGAAATGTTTCCATACACTTAGAAGATACATATAAAAATGTCAAATTGAAAAGTCAACGTGTTTCGACAGCTTTTGCCTGTGAGAGCTGACCCAATTTTAAGGAGTTTCAGGAGTTCATGTCTGAAAATGGCAATAGTGGTAAACACAACTCCCATGAGCCACAGCTGCTTCATGGCTTCATCAAACTAGGTCTTTTGTTATTGTTTTGATTGAGTGACTCCTCGCTTGATGAAGTTATTTTAAAATCCCCCCCAAAGATCAACAGGTAAGACAGATCATTTGATTTTAGGGCAGAATCAGTGCACAGGCAGTTCAAGGAATTGCAAGAGTTTTAATTAGATCCATAGGCAGCTATTTACAATTAAAAAGAAAAAAAACTGTCTGTCCATACAATTCCACATTCAATTAAAAATGACCTCAGTTTTACAGAGAAGGTACACTTTCATATTCCCATTCTTGTTACATTAAATCATTAACTCATATTCTGTGCTTAAAAAAATAGCAACCTATAATAACTTTTATATTTAAAATTTCTTTTCAAATTAAAAGGAAGACAAGATATACACAAGCATCAGTTAAACCTACGGCATGTCAACCTGTACACAGCATAGAGAACCCTGTAAGCTACTGGCCAGACGGCAATACCAGATAAAAACACTTCTGCGTTTCCAGAAGGCTCCTGACAAAGTGACTCCCTGTTGACCGTTTATACATTTTCAGATTTTTTTGATAAATCCCTGATCTACACTCACAGCGACTTACATTTAAACTCTTAGTATAGACACTACTAGCATGACCTTATTCAGAATGGCTACAGAATGCATTGCATGGTTGTTGATCTTTAAAGGGAAGTACAAAAACTCATTAAAAAACGTATAAATGAAGAGAGATCATCAAGATCCAGAGGCGCTGGAATCGGCGTTGGCTCATGCAGTGGATTGCAGAAATCAAGTGATATGAAAACCAGCATCCTATAGTCCTTTGGGCATTGGGTAGATTGGCACGAACAAAAAACAGACCGGGCTTCCGATCCGCAGCTTTTTCTAAAACTAGACTGGCGCTTAAATGGCCACCTCACGTCACAACCATAAATACAGGCAAGCCAAATAAAAAAAAAAGGCTCAAATCAAAGATGTCACTACTCATGTGGTCCAAATAACAATATAAAATATCTTGTGCATTACAGATTATTTTTGTAATTAGATCTCTCCAAGTTTCATTCTAAGGTATCACAATAGCAGTCTGTACACAGTTAATATAAAACACATACAATATCCCAGAGATGTCCAGTCCTACAACAGAATCTCCCAGTCTTCATCCTCCAGCCTGCGCTCGCTGCCGCCATTCGTCTCTGTTGTCTATTATTACTGTGTGGAGAATTACAAGTCGTCATCATTTATTATTACCGTTATTATTGTATGTTATTACATTAACAAGATGAATTAGCTTTTCCATATGCGATAAAGGAGAAAAAAAAGGCAACACAGAATGAGGCCGCGTTGAAGGTTGTAACTAGCTCCGAGTCCCTGAGGGGTACCAGAGAACAGCAGAGTGAGTGTGAGTCCTGTAGGTCCAGCCGCCACTTCGCCGCCTCATTGGCACATGGCTCCCCCTGTCGTCTGGGAGAAATACTGCATCTGGCCCGGCGCCCTCCACCACCTCGGTTTAGTGAAAAAGCAATGTAGTGAGAGGCCGATGGAGGGCAAGCGCCAAGCGTTCTTGTTCAGAGTCAGTTCCAGGCTTTCCCTGATTATCTGTACAGTACATTCAGGAAACGTAAAGGGCCGTCGGTCTCCGCAGGGAGCAGCCTCCTGCCACTGAGCCCGTAAGTGCTTCATCCTCCACAAAGAGAGGGGGGGGGGGGGGACGCTAAGGCCGATGAAACCTGTATGAAAATAAACAAACAGAGACAACATGAGGTATAAACAAGGGATCACTTTCTTTTTATAGTAGTAATTCTATGGATCACACCCTTGCCGTTGTTGATATTTATGCTCCACAAATTTTAAGCAGGAGCCATTCAATGTATATACATTCTGTAATTACATCTCCATAAATACGTGTTCTTTCACACTCGGGGGAGTCGCTCATAGGAAGCAATGCATGCGTGTAATCCAAGGCTGCAGTCACTGTTTCTCAAAGCAGACTGATATCTATGAGTGTGTGACATTTGTCGGATCTTGATTATATACGTTCTAATAAGTGTCATTCTAGTTCTGTCATGTTTCAGACATGTAGCCTGTAGTAACGAGGTGTATGTGATGCACTGGAAACGCAGGTGTCCACCAGGAGGGTTGTTGAATGAACCAACTGCTACCTCGTGTAAATTCTGCTCTCTTCGTGAACCTCCATTTCAGTGCTCTTATAATCGTTGAGCTCCTTCCGGATCGCCGCCTAGACAAAAACAACAAGGAGAGAGATTGTCAGATAAAAGCGATCTTCATATCGCTAAGTTCATAGGATGTTGAACACTGTTTTTCTTTATGGAAAGTAGTTGGGTGCATTTACTGGGTCGATGGAGAGGACATTTTGAATGCGTACCTTATCAGCAGGCGTCAGCTTCGTCCACGGCTTCTCGGCTCTCCGGTCGTAGTCTTGGGCGTCTGTAACTTCCACGTACTCGTGGAACCGCAGGATTTTTCTCTCCTGTAGTTCTGCGACTGTGGGTCTTTGACTCAGCTACAATAAAACAGGAGTTTACGTTTCAGTTTCATATCCTGTAAATACATGATGCTTTGACACTTGGATGTCTGTGCAGGACGCGGTGCCTCACCTTCCTGGTCAACCGCCGCTTGATCTCGCGAACCTCCGCCTGTCTGTCAGCGTGGTTTTTTGCTGAAGAAAGAATGAAGGAGGAGGAGAAAAAAAATCAGAAGAGCTTTATTTAGACTACGGGTTTGAAAGCCTGGTTTGATGTGCAGGAAAAGTAGAGTAAAGTTGTTTCCTAAATTAGACATCTAAAGTGTGATCCGTGTTTCAGACAAATCGTTTCAAGTGTAAACTCTTGTTTTTTGGTGTGGTGTGTAGATCGGATTATAATGAAATGGCTTAAGAATGTTAAAATGTTGCTTTTTATATTACTGTAATATTCAACAGAGATGTGTTTTTTGTTCTGGTCTCTATCAAGGAGTAATTGTGGCATTATTAGATTTAGAAATCAGTAAAAAAGGAGAAAAGGAAGGTAAGATTTGATACTGACGCTGAAGGATGTTTCTTTGCTCCAGCTCCTCAGCTGTGGGTCTCTGGCTCAGTCGTCTGAAGAATTAAAAAAGAAAGAAGAGCAGGACTATTTTTACACTGTTCCGTCACTTTGTCATTCGGGCAATAAGTAGGACAAAGATCTAAGAAATGATCACCTGCTTTCTTCAGGAAATGCACATTCACTCTTATCATTTTCAAGGATAAAAAGGTGATGGAACGAGAACACAAGGAAGACATGATGTCTTGTGTCAGCTCTGGAGAATGGTTTCTGCTGTACGGGGAAAAACAGACACTCTGGCTTGTTTTAATTTCTTAAATTGTCTCAGGCGCCACTGAGCCCAGGATGGAAAACAGTGTTGAGGAGGGGGTAACTTGTTTCGGTGGAACATTTGCCCCTTGGGGGCAATCACTGTCATTAAAGTTCAACTAAATTAAAATAAAAAATAACAAATCCCCCACAAAGAAAATGCCTTAAAAATTAAATATTCATGTCGGTTAAAGCTGTTCTCAGACATGAACTCCGGAAATTGTCCAGAAAAGTTGAACTTTCAACGCGGCAGGAGATTGTCCGAGTCAGACATGATTGCGGCAACGGGAAAAATGGAACATTCAGTTGAGGGGTTGCACCTGGGAGCAGGAATCAATCATCATGTGTTTTTGTTTACAGCAAATCAACATACGTGTCGGCCTAAAAGTCCTTGAATCTATTCGTCTCTCCAAGTTATCGCTTCATCTAAATTTGAGATTTCTTTATTCACTTTTCCACTTTTGCTGAAAATGTTCTGGACATGTTTCTGCTGTATTCTCACATGGACTCTATTAGACACTTTTCTGCATATTTTACTGGGGCGTTAGCAGGAAATGTTCTGAATAATTTCTGGCGCAGCTGACTCAGACGTTTTCATTCTCACATACAGCCACAAAATATCTGGACTTCAGTGTGTGTCTGAAAGCAGCTTTTGCAATTTCAGAACTCTTCCTGAAACCCTGAACATTTTCAGTGTGTAGCTCTCATTATTTCTGGTAACGAGATGGACTCTTAATCCAGAGTATGAATCCGTTTTTTTGGACTACCTTGTGAGTGCAGTGCCGATCTGTGCGCGTATGGCCTCCCACTGCTCCCTGCTCTGCCAGGTGAGGCCGGCCTGTCCGGGGGGCTTGTCGTCTCTGCAGCTCCTCTCCTGTAGAAACCGCTCCCTGTTTGGAGCAGAGGGACGGTTACTCAGCTTCAGAGCCAGGGTGTCCCTCCTCTTCACCCTGCTGGCGAGGGCACCTGGATCAAAACCAAGCACACAGATTTAATCATGTTTACAAATCACTGAAGGTACAGTCTTGAAACTAAAAACTCCAAATTATGTTTAAACGTTTTCATAAACTTTGGTCGTGCTCACTTATAGGAGGCTCGTCTTCGTCGTCCGAGTCTTCCTCTTTATGAAGCGCAGGACCGTCTGAGTCGCTGTCCTGTCTGTGCCTGTCATACTCTTCGTCCTCTTCTTCGTCTTCTTCCTCTTCTTCACTGCTGTTTTCTCCTGGGATACCACCAACCCCAGCATCACCGACCATGCATCGCCGACTCCGTGGCTCCAGCTCCGGCTGGGGAATCTCCCCATCGTATTCTTCCTCTTCTTCATCATCTTCCTCCTCTAACTCCTCCTCCTCTGAGTAGTCATCTTCAGATCTAATGGGAAGAGAAAATAAATAAATATATACATATTAGAAACAGATAAAGCATAAACTTGGAGACATATCCCACTCCCAACCTTATACAATAGTTGACTTTGCATCGATGAATATATGATATTCTCCAGATCGAAACTGAATAATCTTCTACAACATGCACAAGGCTATAAATTTTGGTTTCATAATGTGCAGAGGGACTCACAGCTTTAGTGGTTGGATGCTGACGGGCAAGGGGCGACCTCCTCCTTGGTACTCTGACGGTGTTTCAAAAAGCAGCGCGTGCGCACGCTGTGACCCGTCTGGATGCGGCTGAGCCGGGCCGGGACTGGACAAGGCTCTCTGGATCATGATGTGCAGCGGGATGGGAGCCGGCCGCTGGGGAGACTCGACCGGGCTCGGCGGGTCAAACAGCATGGGTATGGGTTGGGGCAGCGGGTGGGGGTAGGAGTGCTGATGGTGGAGGTGGTGGGAGTGGATGTGCTGGCGGGGCGGAGAGGGTGGTTTGTGAGTTGGGAGGGGAGGGGAGGGCGGTGGCTGAGGGAGCTGAAAGCCCACGGAGAGGCTGCTGTGGTCGTCCAGAGAGAGAGGCGAGGGGATGATGGGATGGCTTGAAGCAGAACAGTCCTCTGGGGTGCGTTTGGTGACGGGGGTGGTCCTCTTGGGGGGCATGGGCGGAGACGGCTTGGCCGGCACAAGACTGGCGCCCCCAGTGGCTTGAGTGAAGTCACCTGCAAATGAGAGGATATAGTTAATTCATTCAAAGGTAAAAAGCTGAAGATAAGTCCTGACAGTGAGCTGCTACCAAGAGCTTTCACATTGGTTAGTCTAGTTTTCCACAGACATTTTAAAGTTTTTCATTTCTTCATTCAGGAGCCGGACAAGCAGATTTTTTCACATTCGGATTTTGTATAACGCTGAACAACAGAATACAGAGTGTACGTGTTGACAAATGAAATCCCGCCCTCACAGTGAGTGCCTTGGCTTTACATGTTTGTGAGTCCTGTATGTGCAGTAACTTCAACTGGGTTCATGCTCTCCATGGCTTTGTTATTACACCTGCTTCCCGTTTGATTGAAAAAAAAAAAACATGCTGTCCATGCTGGTCAACATGGAGCAGCGAAATCAAGCAACACACACACTTTTAATATGTGGGAACACTGTTGCAGTACCCACAATGCACCAACAATGAGGGCAGGTCACCACTACGACCCTTCTACAGATGTTTCACGTGTGTAAATAAGCAGCATGTGGAGGAAAAGAGCTGAAGCGCAGGAAATCTGAGTTTGAGCTCAAGGTGAGCTGATCTAAACACAAAGCAAGCGGCTATTTTTTTTGGAGAGGGGGTGGTCTAGTGGCAGAAACTTGGACTATGGGCAGAGTAGGTCTCTGGTTCGTCTCTGATTCGACTCCACGGAGAGACAACAAAAGACAAACCTGGATTGATCTGTCCAAAAATCCCAGAGTCTCCCTACACTGTCTAGTGCCCCTGAGCAAGGCACCTTACTCCCCCAACATCTGCTCCCCGAGCGCCGTACATGGTCGCTCACTGCTCTGTGTGTCCTGCACCAGATGGGTAAAAAGCAGAGATTAAATTTCCCTACCTGCATGAGTGTGCCTTTGCATGTCTGTGCATGTGTTTGGGATGAATAAATGGATCTTAATCTTAATCTTATTTGAGAGCAAGTGCAGTGTTTTGAGTGAAAGCATTCTGTGTGTGTGAAATCATTAAATCCCGCTCTCAATTGGAAAGACCACGCTCGAATGAAGATAGGAAAACAAGACCCACAATACATCAGCCAAACATGTATGATGTACCCAACACGACAAGACACACATGAACAAATATAAATACCGGGATTACATGTCTGACCGAGCATCATTGCTCACATACAGTGAGTTGGATCACATGATCGTTTCAACATGAATGCACAACCCAGTGTTCAGCATGTGTCCTCAGGTCAGAGACAGATTCAGGCTATACATGCTCTACACAGCCAGCTTCTGAACCTGGTGTTTATCTTATTGGTGCAGAAAGCTCCTAAACAAAAAGCTCAAACGCAAACCATTAGTTTACATGCACATTTGTATATTTACCTTAAAATTCTTAAAATATTGATCTTAAAAGCCACAGCCGTGCTATAGAACATCAGTGTTGCCATGCAGTGGACCTCACTGAACTAGTTTACATGTTTATGTTAGAACCCTTCAAACCTTCCACTCATCCATTCATCCAGGCAGATTCATCCATCCATCCCTGTTGAGCACAAGCTGAGTGGATTAGCCACAGCTGGAGCCTGCAAAAGCCTCTTCCTCATCCTCTTCCTCATTCACATGCCAAACAGGAGAGACCAGCACTGTCAACACCCAGGCACACAGAAGTCGTCTCCCACTCTCACAGGGCACCCAGCACGCTCATTATCAGCTCGTTAATGTGCATGCGACTCTTAGATGCCACACCCAAAAAGAAGCAATCAAGGCCAATCAGCAGGGTGAAGGCATCTGAAGGGGCGGGAAATATGATGGCGGCTTATAAAGGACGCAACAAGATGAAGAACGCAGACGCTGAAGGAGGGCATTCCACACACAGGCTCCCCGGCAGCAGAGAGAACCAGGCGGCCCCTTTTTACCTGAGCGCAGGCCTCCGGCCCGTCGGCACAGGTAGACGGGCAGGGACAGGTAGACGTCATAGTCGCACTCTCGCTTCCAGCAGGACCAGTAGAGGGGGAGCTGAGCGTTCTCCCCCCCCTGCAGGGCGGAGACTAACAGGGAGGAGACGGAGGGCCTTCAGCTGGTGTGTTTAATGAATGAGGCTACATGGTGTTCTGTGGGGTGTTTTGTACGCTAAAGGCTCGTTGTGCCTCATTTGATCACCACAATTGTATCCACACTCTTACTTGTTTCCTACTCGCAAAGGAACAGTAGGGAGATGTGCTTATTTCGTTTGGAGCTGAGAGTTGGATTAGAAGATTAACACAACGCTCATGTCTGTGTTTTAAATATTAAGATACAACCAGGAGGAGCTTATGTATCAGGACTGGGAGGAGGGGGAGACAGCCTGGAGGGATATATGTACAAAACCAACGTGTCCCCTCCTTTTAGCTTTATATTTAACACACAGATCTGTGGTAATGATTTTCTCAACAAGGATGCAAAAATATCTCCTAAAACATCATAATATTAATTTAAAAACAGTTAAGCTGCCTTGTGACACGAGTCAGTTGCTGTTTTCCCACCAGCCCCTTAGTTAAAACTGCAGAGGAAGTCCGGGTGAGCCAGTTTGCGAAATACAGCAGGATTAGGTCCAGAGAATTCACCACAATCAGGAAGGTGGGTTAACGGACGCAAAGCAGGAAAATCAGCAACAATACAAATATCTCAGGATTAAATAAGAGGTGTCATACAGGAGGGAGATGCCGAAAAATAAGTCAAGTGGGAAAGAGGAGATTTGCAGCATTGTTAGAAATTTGTATATGGTGAAAGGCAAAGTCTCAGTAAACTGCCAGTGCCAACAACAGCATCAACAGGTTTTTGTTCTATTTCTGGTTGGCCTGCTCTTAATAGGCCAAATTTTGTGAGGCTAAAACTGCTGTTCAATCCCAAGTGAGTTGCGATGTGCTCCTAATGCAAATAACCAAAATAACCTCAAGCAGGTCTTTTCGTAGTATTATTTTTCATTATTGGACTACATGACTGATACACAGGGGAGAAATAGAAAGCACCTCACAAGTCATATCATAACCGAAAGCAACTTTGCATAATGCGATCACAACTTGTTCGGTTCCAAAGTCATCGGATCTGCTGATGAGATAAAAATGAGAAAGCGTTGCCAATTACGGCAAGATCCCTGATGCGACGGACACACAGTAAACAACAACAACAACAACAACCACTACACAGCGTCTGTGTGAGCAGCGGCCTGCAGCCACAAGAGTCCCTGTTATCTTCAGAGTCCAAAATATTGGAAAAGTGGCAGCTAGAACAGTCCAGGCGTAATAAGTCATTAGCTGGGGAAAAGCTCCTCAAGCTGTTCAGATAACATCATTACCAGGATGTGTGTGTGAATGGGTTTGCAAGTGTGTTGAAGGCTTCTCTGCGCCATCACTTGTGCACTGACTCATAAATGTACACACTGAACTCACCAGTGGGAAAATGCCACATTGACTGAGCAGACATTCGAGTGTGCCTAATGCACATTTGGGACTGCTGATGCAGGGTACACTCCCTCCATTCTGCCCAGAACTTACCCATCATGGCGGTGTTGTTCCTGTTCACCGGCTTGGGCGGAGGCACAGGAGGCTGCTTGGGGACCTGAGAGGTGGAGGTTGGGGCCCCGGACTGCTGCGTGGACACACCGGCAGAGGCGACGCACCGCGCGGACTTGGGTGCTGCAGCCGAGGGGCCGGAGGGAGAGGAGTACTGGGACGCCGGGTGGTTGCAGGAGGTGCGGGGCGAACCCTCGCTGTCGGGTTCGGGGGCGGAGCTCATCAGCCACTTTGGAGCCATGACGGGCTGTTTGGGTGGAAGAGGTTCACGCAGGGTGTTCCTCAGGGCTTCAGCATCAGGGACAAAGTGGCTGTCTGACTCTGAAACACAGTTTTAAACAAGTCTATTCCGGAGAAACTGATATTGAGAAATTATACAACAAAATGCCAGGGACAGTTACAAATCAGTGTCCAACTGTGGTGCACACAATATTCTACACAGCAGGCATTTACAAAGAGTGTATTTATCTTTTGCTTTATTGAATTAGCCACATCTCATTATAAAAAACATCTTTGGAAATGTTTCAGTTCCTGCAAAGAGCACTGAGCCATTTTCTGCTGCCTCACCACTCCAAGCTCTCTGCGATAGCACTTGTTTGATAATTGCATTATCTAGGGATCAGCTGTGAAGATAAACAGAGTAGGCGGCCGCAATTACCACCAAAGACCCACCCTCCCTCCCCATGCCCACCCGACTGCACCACACCCCCGGGCGGCCCCCGCACTGCTGCCGCTGCTACAGCTGCTGCTCCCACGCCATTCCTCAAAGCTCTGAAGTTGAGGGTTAGATATTTACAGCCGAGCCTATAAAACGGTGACGCCACACGGCCAACAAGGAAATAATCCAGGGGGAAGGAGGAAGTGATTGTGAACAACGGAGAGGGGAGAGGTAGAGATAGAAAAGGAGGACAGAGAGCAGGGGTTGTGATAAAGATAGAAAGAGTGGGAGAGAGAAGCAGCATCAGAGAGGAGTTAGAAAAAGGCAGAGAGAGAGAGAGAGAGAGGGAGAGAGAGAGAGAGAGAGAGAGAGAAAAGAGAAAAGAAGCGACGCATAGGAGCTAATATGGCGTTTTCAATGTGACAATGTGACAGTGGGTCATGTGTCAGACACATTGGACAATTTAAAGTCTGAAAAAAGCCTAAAACACCATTATTTCCCAAATTGCTCAGTGGAATCAGTGAGCTGTGGCTCCACCAATTATCACCGATGTGACAGAGTGAGCGTTAAAGGGCAATAATGGGTTTAGTGATCGTGACACATTAATTAGGAGAGGAGAAGAGAGGACGAGCTATTCCCTCATGTGCCTGAATAAGAAGCGGAGCTGGAGCAGGGCCCTTGGGAGCCGCCAGGAGCCTGTCTATATCTGGGAGGACAGCACACAAGCAGGAAAGTGACAGCAAGAGGGAGGGAGGAAAATACATGGACTGGAGAAACGCTTATTACCTACACTTATTAAATAAGTTTGTTTTTGGAAGATCTCAGGTGACTCACCTCTGTGGGCCCTTCCCTCCTCAGCTGATGCGTGTCGAGGGAGAGCTGGTTTCCAGTCCGTTTCCACAGGCCTGCTCCGCCTGCCATCCTCCGACGGGGCCTTCTGCAGCCCAGGCCTCCTCTGATTGTCCTCTGGGTGAAGTCGGCCTCCACGTCGGCCCTCCTCCATCTGGCCGTGAATCTGGCCCTGCCAGACCATGTTAGGCTTCCACTCGCCCTCGACGTGCACACGTGGACCCATACCTCCAACTCTGCGCACGTCCTCATGAAGTCCTGTGACCCTCGAACATGGAGCTCCCCGGCGATCCCCGTCCGAGGAGGGAGGACGGACCCTGCGGTCGTCCGGCTGGGCGAGCCAGGCCTGGTTCATCCTAAAGTCCGACTCAGGGGTGAGTTTGCCCTGGCTGCACGGGCTCCTGGCGCTGCTGACGACTCCTGCACCTCCACCTCCAACCCCGGCGCTCACAGGGAGAGTGTGACCGTTCTTCACATAGGGGTGCTTCAGGGTGTGTTTATCTGTACCTTGAAAGAACACAAGCCTTTGGTAAACAAACATTAAAGTGAGAGGATCCATCACTATTCAGTGAGTCACTGAGTTGGAAATGAGACATTAAACATCCACTCAATCTAAAATATTCATGTTTACCACGGGCAGCGTCATGTTTGATGATGTAGAATATTCATGTCATTTACTGTTCCTTCCCTCGCTGACTCTAGATGTGATTCACATTAGGATTAGTGGATTAATCCACATTGTGATTCACAAAACAGTACAAAGGAACAACTTTGATACTGACTGGTTCAGAAAAATGAATAAAATAATAAACTCCAGGCCTGGAGACAGAGCCTGTGTTTGTTGGTGTGATGAAGGAGCAGCTGTAGGTTTTATAAATGGGCTCCTGCGACAGCGGGGCCGGCTCCAGAACACATGCACACACCCTCTCAAAGCTGTTTAGCTGCAGGGCACAATCCGTTCCACTTTCCCTCAGCTCTGGAGAGTAACATGCCATTTTAAATAGACATTACTTTAATGAAGGTGAGAGTAAAGCTACCTTTTTTTAAATCAACATGTCTGAGACTGGTGCTGAACAGGAGGACAGTGTTCCTGCCATAATGTACTGATGACTTAACACTACTGTCTGTGTGGGTGTGACAGCCTCGGGGCTGCTGCTGCTGCTGCTGTCAAGACGCACACGTCGTTGTGCAGGGAGATCAGATGAACCACAGGAGCTCTCTTACCGTTGTCCGGGACCTCTTTCAGCACGCCCTGCTCTATGAGCTCCTGCCGTGTGCGCCTCGTCGACATCTTTCTCTCCAGCTCTGTCACACACACGTAGAATTTCAGTTAAATGCAGATTCAAGATCTCCACAAGGAAAAATAATATTTCAGCAAAATCACGTGTGATCTCATGATGCAGAATTCCAAAATGTAAGTTTAGATGTTTTGTCAGCAGCTTAGTTTTGTTGCAAGTGGACTGATAGTATGAACATACAGGTAGTCTGCAGCTAAACAAAGGACCTTTCTTATACCACTTGAAATTACATATAAGACTGCCACTTGAAATGTAAATACACACCGATAGTGAAACTTTACTTTTTCCAAGTGAACACATTTCTGTCTGTTAGACTTCACCACCTTGATCCCCATTGTTCAAAGTTGAAAGACTTTCGACACACATTGGACTTTTCATAAGCTCCTAGAGGCACTGGCTTTAACCAGCAAGAACTCGTCATTCTCAAGCCCCTTAACGTTAAACTTGCTTTAAACCCATGTTCATAAACGAGCCAGCAGGCTGGGTAGGAAGGGATTAGTTAAACGTATAAACTTGCCCACAAACACAATAATTACCCAATTGATACCAGAACTTATAATTCTTCTTTGGTCTGTCAGAGAACAGACATTTTCGCATTGAAATTGGTGGTTAATTTAACACATCACATCGGAATTAAGAAAGACAATTTAATACTTTTTAAAGCCTTTTATCTGTAAAATGTCTTTTACGACATTTGAGGAGTTTTCATGGAGAAACCAAGAGGCCTGTTACATTCAGGTAGGAACACAAGCATCAAGGAATTCTGGTGAAAGCTGAATGTAACTGATATGAATCAATATGAGCAGCGAGAAAGGAGGTGTGTGTGTGTGTGTGTGTGTGTGCGTGTGCGTGTGTGCGTGTGTGTGTGTGTGAGGTGAACAATGGGTTCAAATCACAAACCTTCCGAAGTTTCCTTGAACTTGTCGCTGCTTTTCTTCTTCCGCCATTTCCACGGCTTGAAGATCTTGCCAATGGTAGAGAACTTGCCCTTACGCTTTGGGGGAGGGGTGCTGTCCCCCGTGCTGCCCCCCTCTCCCACCATTGTGCTGTGGTGCTGCTCGGCTTCATCATCTGAAGAAACAGAGAGACCATTATAAACATTTTAAAATGGGGGGAGACAGGGGCCTGGCAAGTAAGAGCATCAATCCATCGGCTGTCACGATAGGCTGACGGAGGCCTTTCTCTTCTAACTGAGCTCATCTGCCGCCATTGAAAAGAGGTGCCGAGCTCATTACGGGCCTTATTATCCTTAGACATCAGCTCTCGGGGACTGACTGTGCTTTGGCAGGGGGGATGCTGAGCGCTCATGGACTCCTCCACACATCCACAGTTAACAGGAGAGGTCTGAAGCTGGCGTTAAGCCACGATCGCTCTCTCTCTTTTTCTCTCTCTCTCTCTCTCTCTCTCCCTCTGTCAAGTGCTCACATTCCTTGGCTGGATGGAGACTTGTGCCTTATCAGCTATTCAGCTCAGAGAGGAGAGGAGGCGCACACACAGTCACACACACAAATGCCGTCGCACATCAGGGGGAAAAAAACTGTCAATCCTGTTACATACATACGGTTAACAAGTGTGTGGGAGAACCTTTCAAAGAAGACCTGATCATTATGAGACGCCGTTACGACTTGAAGTACTCCATTAAATTGTTCCTGGTTATGTAATTGACAGGCCACCTGACAGGGTGCTGAGCTCACCAGGTTTCAAACATTAGCTCTGTCTCTCTCTCCAGGCTGCAGCTGCTGTGTTCTGCAGACATAATATTTACCAGTGGAGGGAGAATAGGGTCCGATTCAAAACAGCCAGACTCCTGCTCTCACACACACACACACACACACACACACACACACACACACACACACACACACACACACACACACACACACACACACACACACACACACACACACACACACACACACACACACAGGATGTCTTCTCCACATTACTCCCATTCCCACAACAATACTCTCATCACACAACGCCAACAATACTGATACGGCTTATTTAGCAGCGCAATAAAGAACACAGGAACATAACAACACAGCAACATTCCCTGGTCCTTGACCGACTCTTTGTTTGACGCACACAGGGGAAGTTAGAGCGGGCAGGGTTTCAGGATCTCGCTGGGGGACTTGTCAGCCTGGTGGCCGGCAGCTGACACAGGATTCAAACCTATTTTTGCAGCTGCAGGACAGAGGTCTGTTACCGTTTCTGCACACGGCTACCTCAGAGCTGCAGGCAGGGTCGAATTTGACCCAAATGCTTACATAGTGTTTAGAAACTCGCCCGTCTGTAAAGTCTTCAATACACAAGTTCATCTATTGCTGAAAATTTAGGACTACTTTTCTCTGAAATACCAGAGAAGTCAAAAAATGTACTCGTCTACCTGGAAGAGGGGTGTTAAGCGTCCAGCTTGCATGGTGGCGGGACTTTAAACAGCATGCCATGGGAAAGCAGGGAGCATTTGTCAACCCCAAATAACCAACTGTCCTGTACGAATCCCAACAATCAAATCATCAAGGAAGAGAAATCCCAGCGGGTCGAGTGGCAGGAAACGACATCAGAAAGCGTCCAGGTTCAAGAAACATGTCCGCACCATGGAAATCCAGCTTATCATGGCGAGGTATAGATCTTGGGATTCATCCAGCTGCCATAACATCCAGATTAAGCGTTGCTTTAAGACAGCTTCCCGGCGATCCAGAGTCTGAGGTTCTCACACAGCAGACTGCGGCTCAGCTGAAGCCAGTGAGGCAGGATAAGAGGCGACTGTGCCAGGCCCGCACGCTCCGAGATGACGATCGCAGCCGGCTTGGCCCGGGCAGCAGGCGTCCGCTTGAAAACGATGACTGATTGTATCCTCAGAAGATTTGTACATCAGCCAGTGTTGTCCGATTGTAAAACGTGTCAATCCCCGACACACACACACACACACACACACACACACACACATACACACACAAAGTCACTAAGTTCAGTACATCCAACTCAATAATCACATTCAACAGAGCTGTGGCTCCACTGAAAACGATTCTTCACAGGCACAAAGAGACACTCTCTCCAACATGTCATTGTTTGGTGGTGAGAGGAGGTCTGGTGTGTGGTGGCACTACAGCTGTGTGTCACTGTGGGAACGGGTTAAAAAAAAAACTAGAAAAGAGAGAAAAAGTACAGGACTCATGGAAGTGGGGGGGGGGGGGTCAGCCTGGAAACACTGGGAGGAAACAGCACTCCACCCTGATTCTGTGACCGAGAACAAAGACAACCTCTTCCCCTCGCACTCGATAACACAGTCAACTGTACAGCTCCTGGAAACACAGTGCTGAAAGGTACGACCCTGAGACGCCAGAGAAACGAAATCATATTCTCACCGATGATGTAATACGTTTCCATTCAGAACAAATCCACAACCAGATTCCAAGGAGTCATGCTCAGTAATCAGGAGGCCTGCCAAGATAAGGCATACCAGTCAGGAAACACGGGGGGGGAGTGTGACACTGCGCTCGTGTGCGCTCCTCTGACGTAGCCGCATCCTGAAGCCACGCCCACCTTTCTCCCTCTCGAACACGTCCCAGAGAGGCCAGATTCTCCTCTGACCTCATGACTTGATGAGTCATGGCTGGGAGGTCAGGTGAGCACATGGTCAAAGAGAACCATTGTTTTAAAAAGGGCCCTGGGCTTCAGCCAATCTGCGAGCCGCTCCAATCCCATCCCATCATTTACATAAGAAACCTGCTTCCCCGGGTAGCAATGGTTGGGAAACAAAACCTATTATAACCCTAATCTTGTGCAGATTATGAAATTTAATCCATTTTATTGACTGCACACAGTTGTTTAATCTGCGGGATTGGTCCTTGTGAAATCTTGTGGGCCTGAAAACCAAATGATTGTTTACCACTAAGTCAAATTAATCCAATTATTGTGTGTTACCTCAATGTAAACAAATTGTGAATTCGCTACCTCACTAAGTCATGACCTTTGATCAAAGATGAATTGATTACAACTTGAAAATTTCAGTTTAAGTCCCCAATTCCTTAAATAAAACATCTATCCGGCACCTAAATCCAAGTTCCTGTGCATTTGTAAGATAAGAAAATAAGAGCATGAGAGTGTGAAAACACAGCTGAGATTCATCCACATGATCCTGGTGATTTAACATTCCTTGTTGTGGTGAAAGTGAAGGGGGCAGAGAGTGGTAGAGGAGACTGTGCAAAGTAGATTATGTAATCTCCAAAACCTAATTTGTCCTTAAGGTTAAAATGCCCTGAAAAGCTCAAAATGAATAGGGATGGAATGTATAAGTGTGCATCAGTGAGTCCAGGAACTCACCGCCATCGATGTGTTTCTGTGGGTCCTGAGCTGGAGTCTCCACACGAAGGCTCTGTCCCATGATCCAGCCCCTGTGGGGCCTCGACCTGTCCCGCACCCAAATATGTGAACACTGCACCGGGCGGATCAGCAGCGACACCTGCCCTCCTCCTCCCCCTCCTTCTTCTACACTGTCCCCTGTCCGTCTATCTCTTGTTTTCCCCTCTCCGTTCCTCTCGTCTGCCCTTCTTCTACGATTTTCACTTCAGACCTTCCTCGGTCCCTCCCTCTCGCAATCTCCTTAAGACCTTCCCTCCCTCTCTAGGAGCCGGACTCCCCCCTCTCTCCCTGACCCTCCCTCCTTGGCTCACAGCACAGGTCAGCGCTCACCGAGAGAGAGATGCCTACCATTCCAGGGGGAAAGACGAGTTACAGTATGTTTTCAATTTCGTGCGTGTACTGCAGCATGTGGTGCAATGTGCCCATCCAATGATGTATGATGGGGCAGTGGGTCTCCGAAGAACAAGGGCTCGAATGATCACAACAATGATTCAGGCCAAACCAGAAAAACAATCGAAGGACAAAACCACCTCGGAAAAAAAGCAGACTAAAAACCAGAGCTGAGACCACATTTATGTGTCAAACACACTGTAAACAGTATTTCTTCTCTTCATGGAGCTGACAACGAGAACAGATGATAGAGATAAAGATGGCATCTGAAGAATCCACTCTTGAATAAGTAAAGGTTGTGAAGGATGGAGGAGGAAAAAAACAACTGGAGGGATTTCAATCAACGGCCTCGATCAGGAGAAATACTGCACGAGATTAGGGGCCGACCTTTTAGCGGAGCAGCGTAAAGGTCAAGTGTGGCTGGGATGCTTCCCCATCGCTACATGTGAGCGTGAACAACACACGTGGATCAACCGCTGCACTGCAGCCGCTACGATGACAACTTGTTAAAGGTGAAAAGAAGGATCACAAGGTCAATCTGGTGTTTCGATATCCTGTATCCAGGTCAATATCTGTACCACTAGTGTTGTTCAGTGTTTATCATGCTGCCTGCCTCCCTTCCTGCCTCCAGACACCATTTCCAAGCCGCTTATCACAATATGAGCAGTCTTTGGTAGCATTAGCACGACTTTGAAACAAGTTTGCCAAGGAAAGCTGCCCCTTTTGGAAACGGTAAAGCAAGAAACAAAAGGCGAGACGATGTTCTCTAAACCAGACACCGGCAGTGTGTGTCCTGTACCCCCTGAATTAGTGCTTCCATTTCTTTGGAGGCCGCGAGGGTCTTCAGAACTTCTTGTCCGACTCTGCCTCGGAGGAATCCACAGAATCAAGCTGTGTCATTACGCCTGGATAGATCAGAGTTTTCCGAGCATTTGGCTGCATCTCAAGCTGTTTATAAAAACGGAGAGCTTGTGTGTGCTTGTGGGTTCGGCAGCGTTCCTTTTCCTCTTCCTCGTGCCCCACATACAGCCTTCAGATCGGGCCGCCTTCCAAAGAGAGCTGAGCCAATCCACACGAGTCCAGAACCTGTTGGCCTGACCTGGATAAGAGACTGGGCCAGGCCACTTCGGCAGGCAGACAATCTGAGCTAGGTGATCACGAACGTATGTGAACGTACACGGCCCTGCCCGACATGAGTCTCACTCATGGCAGAAAATCCAGCCTTTTTCAAACATGTTTTTAAATACAGGACGATACATATTTCTGCATAAGCTTAGAGTTTAAATATGTGTACGGGCATTTTCTTTGATTGTGATAAGGCATCATAGGATGAAGTGAGTCAGACAAGAGGGAGAACAATCAGTTATTTCTTAAGTATGCTGTTCAAGAACATTTTAGTAAATACAATAAATATAAATATTAAGGATTAAAAAGTGTGATGGTCAACTGTTTCTTGATAGTTAAGCAAATAAGTGGTACATTTACACACTTGCCAGATTCTGCGGCTGTAATTCCCAAACAACATACCTCTAGATGTTTTCCACAGCTTTGTCATGTTTAGCATTGTGTAAGGCTTTTATTGTGAAGAAGCCGCAGGAAGCATTATGATTGATAGTGACAACCACAATGATGGCTTAGCATAAAAAACACATTTTGGCATATTTTACCTAGTATTTTGGCAGATCAATTTTACAAAAGGAAACTTTCTCACTGAAGAGCTGCAGGTGGTTTTGACCAGAAACTAGAGGCTGACCAAGATGGATTACTAATGCCGATTCCAATATTAGGGAGTAAACATTTTTTTTTGTTATTAAAATATGTCGTTATAAAGTCCTTAAGACAAAGAAATGCAATTAAGGTTTGAGATTTTACAGTTACATAAAAACTTAAATATATAAATGAAAAACAAGTACAACCAATTATATATATACACACGCTCGCTAAGCCAGCGAGCGGGGGGAAACTGATCCTCAGTCAGACTCGGAGGTTGAGAAGATGTATGGCTGTAGTCCTGAACTGCTCATAAACAACATAAGGCGGACAGAGCCCATAAACACAGTGAGATGTACAGCGAGATGAGTGGATCTACAGCTCAGCCCGCAGCATTAACACTGCACTTAACAAACCACAACGAGCAACTTGGTACTCACCACGATTTTCCATTACAGAGTTTGAGGCACACAAGTCGACGGTTCCTGAAAGAAAAAAACAGTTTGAGAAATCAGCTCCAGTTCAGAGCGAGAGCGGAGACGCTTTGTGTCAAAGCAGTGGAGTCGCAGTGGTCAGTTAGTTTTAAATCAGAGTCTTGAGATATTTAGAGTTAAATGTTTTTCATTAAAATTCCTTAAAAGCCCTAATTAATCTTTGCCTTGTACAAAAGCATGTGAAGCATCCAAAGATAAACCCAGGAATTCTCCGCCACTGCAAAGTCAAATTAAAATTCAAACCACACGTAGTCCCATCATTTAGCTGAAGAAATCACATATTCTTGTGGTACAAGATTAACTGCTCTTTTGACATAAGCTGAAAGTTTGGATTCAAGCATACACTATATGCCAATTTATTTGAATTCAAGATCGTGGTTTTGATAGAAAGATTTCAGGTGATGCTCATGTGTTTGCCCATTAAAAAAACGAGTAATGATCATTTTAGAGTCTGGGTTGGGACAAAGGGCTGGAAGATGTGATCAGAAATAAATTCAAGATAAAAATGTTCAAATCAATCGATAACGATAATTATTGCAATAAATGGCCCAATATTATCTAAGTTTAAAGTCAGATTTTTGCTCCTGAGTGACTTTAGCATGTGCTTGAACATTATTTAACACCGGTAACACTGGCTACCACAGCAACCTTACAATGCATAAGAAATAGATCAATATATATATGGATTTTTGTTATGTTGCATTTGAAGAAATTGTATATATATATATATAAATATATGTATATGTAAGGTGCATACATACACAGTAGAAAGTCATGGATGGGGCAGGGGTGGTAGCAGTATAGCAGCTCTCATTCAGGTCTCCTGATGATGATGGCAGCTCCATCCATCGTGACCCCTCTGGTGAAGAAAAACAAAAAAAGATGAGATCATAGTTAGTCATAAACCAAGAGAATTGCCAAGAAGACGATTAAGGATTAATGGGCAACCCTGGATTCCCAGAAACTTGGATGCATCCCTGCCAGAATAAAAAACCCCAACATATCTCAATGATAAAGTCTTGGCTTGAAGACGAAGACCCCATTTAGACCAGACATCAAGTGTGATGTGCACGATGATCGAATGTGAAGAGAGCAAACTACAAGGTGTAAATGGGCTGTAAAAGCCTGCAGCATAATGATGACATCAAGCTTCAGTTTAAGACGCTGACAAAACCCTCCACCCTCTCAATCTGTCATGTAGCAGAGCCGCCGTGTTACGACTGTGCTGAGAGGCCAGTCAGACTCCGGCTCAAACTTTACCCGCAGTGATGTGTATGGGTCCCACAGCCAGAGGGACAACATCAAACCTAGCTACTTCTTTTATAGTGTCACTAGCTTGAGCGGGTCTGGTGTTAACACTATTATATTTCATGAGGGACGTCATACTGGTGCTCAAGTTAAAATCAGCACTCAGACAATGTTGAAACTACTCAAAACTTCTAAGCAGCCTCCTCGAGACACTTCAGCAACATAATTAACTGCATCACTTCATAACCACACGCCAAACCTTTTAAAACCCTGAAGTGGATCATTTATTCATTACTTTAGTTATCAACTATTCTGGTGAAGCAAATTCCCGAGAAACTTTGAGTAAATAACAAAGGAATTCATTGGAAACCGGCTAATGTGATATTGACCTGCAGCTATGAACCAATTCCGGAAATCTGTAACTCTTAACCGTGCAGAATGTGCCACCACAACTGAAAATCATTTCTAACAACTGGAGGTAAAGAGGGTTTCCACTAACCAGTGGTTCGATACCCGTCTCCTCCATTCTGTCAAGTCTCCTCTTGCAAGATGCTGAACCACAAATTGCACCTGATGGCTGTGTCGATAGAATTTAGACGCATATAGAAGCTTGGTGTGATTGGAGGAATGTGACTTGTGGTTGAAGTTGTAGATGTGGAGAAGCACCATACAAATGCATCTGTTCAATCAGGGTTATTAGAGATACAACTATAGTCTATGTTGCAGTAGATTGGTTGCATGCTACTTACAAACACATAAGTTAATTGACTGCAGGTTAAAACGCAGGCAGATGATTTTCCTGTGTTTGGATGGCCGTGTCAGAAAGACAGGGCAGACAGAGAGCCCCGGGGCAGAGAGCAGCCGAGCAGGGGGAAACACAGTCAGCTGCGATTTGACTCAGTTCAGAGACGAGACCGAGCTTGGCACCAACAGACAGACGCTGTCCTGAGCAGAACCTCCAGTGCCCGTCTCAGACTGGAACACAAAACGCTTCTCATAAAATAAATGAGGCAACTTAGCAGACTTTACTTCATGGTGCACATGTTGGACCTACTTCATTTTAAAGGATGGAAATATCAATATCTGCTCTGCTCATTTCTAAAGAGAAAAAAAAGGGGGGGGGGTATGCGTTTTAATGAGGTCGGATGGAAAGACAACTCAAAGCAGCGAATGAGCCATTTCTTTTAGTGCTGAGACTTCAAACACACATTTATTAGTCAATTGACTGAAAATTATTCCAAGGCTATTATTAATATTTTTCGTTACCTTTAAGAAAAGTAGTTTGCTCTCCCCAAACGTGAAGAAATTTAGTCACTATTTGCCATTCATGATTTTAAACTTAATGTCTGTGTGCTTGTTTATTGACGGCTGATAAGAATAAAAAACAGGACATGTAAAGACGTCCTTTTACATCTTAAAGATTATCAATAAGACAGTTGACAGAATCTTCAATAATAAAAATAATCATTAGTCCCAGCTCTAGTTTATACCTGTAGTCTATTAATCCATAAATTGGAAACAATGTTGTTCGCCGATCAATCACTGAAGTTGTTCATTCAGTTAAATTCAAAAGTTATAACTTTTCATTATTCTTGTCCTTCCTTCACTTTGAATAAAAGCATCTGTCAATGAGTAAATGTACAGTTCTCAGATCTGCTTTATTTCTGTGGAGTCTGCGGAGCAATCAAGGTCCCGCCTATAAACGCACTCGACCAATCAAGAATCAGCCTCAGCCGTCAATAATGACACCCTATTTATACAGCACCTAATTACTAATTAAAACCTGTCAGCCATACTTTATGTTAAAGGCTAAGATGGAGGACGCTGGGTTTAGGACCTATACTACTGATCTGTGCTATACCTACACCAGCCACCACGGGGGCGATCAAGATTATGTTGCATGCATGTCAATCTTTTTACAGTCTAAGTTTTAACATCACTGTAAAATGTTCTTGTAACTTGGGCTCGAGGGAATTGTATGAATTTTAATCTACTCTTACTTACTAATCATTTATAGAAAATATGAATACCATAATAAAAAATAAATCAAATGAAAGAAAATGTTATTAAAATAATTACTAGTTGCAGCTCTAAATTCTACACTTGGCAGAATCATTACACACTGGACAGTTAATGATCCATTGTTTTACAATAAAATAGCTGCCACACAATGAAAACCAGATCTTTTGGGGCAGTTGGAAAAAAACAAGCAGAGAATTGTGAGAAAAAAGAAAATGCTGTTTTATGCACCAGTAAAAGTATATAAGTGACCCAAACCCCGACCATTAACAACACCACTGAATTCCTCCAGCTCCTCTCTCTCTCTCTACAGCCGACATTTGAGTCAATTACCGCTCGAACCAACTGCAGCGTCTCGCAGGCTAATGTTGTTTCCAATGAACGCAGAGATAAGAGCAGAAGCCCCTTTAGACTCTGTGATGTTTCCGAGGTTGAAGCCAAGGGAGGGCGCGTCACTAAACTAGTGATGTAATCAGGGATCAATATCCCGCCATGAATCAAAGCTCTGTCTGTGAGGCACATGTGCGTCTGCACGGCATTGTCACACACAAGTCGGGCTTGTAAACTCAGTTTCCTACCCGTACAATCCTTTTCAGCGTTTCTGTATTCTTCTGTGTTCCTCTTGCAGGATGGTTTACTGGCAGGGTCAAAGGTGAACTTCCCTATCAAAAGAAGAAGCGTTAACAACAACACTTGGGCCAACAAAGCTGCCTGTGGCCAGATAGAAAAGGCCTTTAAAGCGTTGATGTTTCTTGTGCTCCAATAAACCGACTGGAGGAAAACCCTTGCACCGCTGAGAGGAGTCAGATGTATCCGTGGTCGGAGATGAATTTTTTTACACTCCCGCCACAGCCTTGGCTGCATGACTCAAAAATGGTCGAGCCGAGCGGGGGGAGAAAATATCTTCGGCAGCTGAAAGGTATATTACGAGGGGGCCGAGCTGCA
The DNA here is from genome assembly GCF_949316205.1 of Platichthys flesus. NCBI lineage: Eukaryota > Metazoa > Chordata > Actinopteri > Pleuronectiformes > Pleuronectidae > Platichthys > Platichthys flesus. The sequence goes on from NC_084955.1 coordinate 12,728,886, forward strand.
AACACACAGAGAATCTTTCCAGCGTTTCAGCCGCAGCGTCACACGTTATGTTTGCACAACACTTGCTCCCCTCGCTGCATGTCAACTACAACACACACGTTGCAGAGGGGAGGGGACGGAGGGAAAGAAAGAGAAGAGCTGGCTGAGGAAGATGCATTCCACAATCAAATATTGCTCTGTTTCACTTGCCGTTAGTGTCAGGCTCGCAGCCAGTCTCAGAATGTGCCCGTGAAAAAAAGGACGTTGATGGCCTAGTTCCCTTTTTGAGTTGTTAACCCTCTCCCGGCAGAGCGGAGCGGATCAATGTGGAAGCGATGATTCTGTCCAAAGTGTGCCGGACCTCTGTCACCTCCACTGTCCTGGACGAACACAAGCCATTACTAACAAACACACCAGGTTAGAGCTTCAACGTGGAGACAGAGCAATAAGTAACATCAGTTTCAGCCGTTACTACACATAGTACTGTCTCGTCACAACTCCACAATCAGCACCAACCACCTTGTCAGAAGTTCACATTGAGAACACACATCCTCCTGCTGGGTGATAGTTTGAGGACGGATGATACCGGCTGGTACGTTCCCTCCTTTCCCAGCTTCCTGTCACACAGTCTTGCACTCACCAGGAATAGGAGCCACCAATCAGGTACGTGAGAGTGGCCGTTCCAGCCCGCCGACAAGTTCCGACTGTATAATCTTCTATGGGGCGCGCAAACACACCCTCTGCACTGGCGCAGCACAACTAGCGCTGATTCAATTACACCGGCAGTGGAAACGGCAGCAGCTGGCTGGGTTATGCCATCTTTAAATAGCAGTTTGCTCCTCGCTCCAGCCAGAGCCTGGGTTTTGGGCACAGAAAGCCACCAAGGAAGTGGATGAAAAAAAAATCATCAACCCAACATTGAGAGCTCTGTCTGAAACTGACTTCCTTACAATTAACGTTCTTACTAAGAAAAGATGGTGAATCACTACCTGAGCGAGGGGCCGGAGCTGAACCATACTTACAGGCCTGCTCCAGAGGGGCACCACTGGGAGATTTGTAGATGGTGGGGGGGAAGTCAGTCGAGCAATGTTAGTCTGCTTTCTGCAGTTTGTATCCGAGCCGCGTTTTCCGCTCCCACTCTCAGAAATGGACAGACGGGGCTGTGTGTTCCCGATCCGGGCCGGGTGAGCGTCATCACCGAGCCTGCCCCAGAAAAGAACCGCTCACCGCAGGGACCGCTGGCCCAGTTTTACAAAAAAAGGAGCCCAAAACACGCCCCCCCCCCCCCCCCCCCCCCCCTTGCCTTTGTAAAACTTTTTCTCTTCCTCCACCTGTGAGAGCAGGACTGCACTGCAGGGGGGGGTGAGCGGGGCCTGTCACTGTACAACACAGTGCAGCTCAACCACACTACGCGCTTTACATTCAGCGCCGCTTCCAGCTCGAAGGAACCTGGGATGTCCACCTCTGACTCCCCCGCCTGAGGGAGGGTGGGGGGGTGGAGGAGGGACGGCTTGGCTGAGAACTCTGGAGGAATCTCAGGCATGAATCAGTCTCATCTGCGGTCTAACCAAATCAATCAGGCCCGGCTGACAGCTTAACCATCCTGGTTGGCTCCTAATGGCCCATTACAGAGGAGTGGGAGGCTTCCAATGGGAAGAGGAAACATGAGGCAGCGTTTTTTTTCTCTCTTCTTTTTAACCAGAGGAGAGCATTTACTTGTGGAGGAGGTATTACACCACCGGCTCTTGAAGGGGCTGTTACGGATGGATGTTATGGTATAGGAGCGGAGAATAGACACAATAAAACAATAAAAAAGAGATGGAGATATAAAAAAGAGAAAATCTCACAATACGTAATAATGTTGATATAGGAAATACAATATGAAAAATGTAGATATTAAAAGTAATGAGTGCAAAGACAATTTTTTAAAGGCGGTTGTAAATCCTCCACCACAGAAACTGTTCTTTAATTGACACCAAATTAATGACTATATATCTCCATAATATCTTATGTTGTCCTTTAAAAGAAAAAAATTATCATTCTCTTCTTATATTGAATACAAAATACATTCACCATCTCTCATATGACATTTAAGAACCAGAGCCATGCAGGCACAGTGAGAAGATGAAGAGGAGGAGGAGGAGGAGGAGAGAGATCACGTCTTCCATCTTTGCCCCAACAATCCGACACGTCCTAATTATTAGATCTAGAAGGAGCGCTGGTTTATATTAACGGTACCACCCGGATCACACCTATTTACTATGACTCCGCCTGTGCTGAAACAAAAATTACCTGCGAGCTGGACCGGAGTCTACGGCGAGAAGAGCTTCAGAATAAAAGAGTCGTTTTAGTCCCGGTGCAGGAGGACACCCCTCTCTCTCTCTCTCTCTCTCTCTCTCTCTCTCTCTCTCTCTCTCTCTCTCTCTCTCTCTCTCTCTCTCTCTCTCTCTCTCTCTCTCTCTCTGTCACTGTGTGTCGCTATGTCTCTCTACCTCAGGACCGACTCAAGATGCTGATGAGTGAATGGGAGACCCCCTTAAAGTCAGCGTCAGAGGACACGACGCTTTCCGGTCACGAATTTCAAAATAAAGGTACGGTCAAACTGAAAGCTATGGAAAATAATTTGAGGCCACTGCGGTATTATCAATTTCTCTGTTTATTATTTATCATTATTATTATAAATGCCATTATTATTTTCAAGAATCATAATTTATCATTATAATAACTGATTCTCTGCAGACGTGGTTCGCAACAACAGTGAGGGACGGGGGCAGCCTGCAGAAGCAGGATGTGACGGATGAGGTATGGTCCCACAAACAAGACTGCGAAGCTAATTTTTTTTAGCAAAGCCACCCTGCGATTTGACTTGCCACGGAAGGGATGTTTTAATCACCTCCTTTGGAACTGTGGAGGAGGCAAAGGTTTGCCTCGGAAATATATGGATATGTATGACCAGGCTATAAATTCTGCTGCAGTGACCACAAGTTTTTGTTTAAAGGATATCAACACTAGTGTCAGGTAAATAAAGAGGTGTTTCCCTTACGTGGATCTATCATTATTGTTGCTGTGTTAGTCACGTAACCTAGCTGCAGGCATTTAAACCAAAAAGTTCATATCTAATTAGATGATTATTACTTTGCAGTAGATGGTGATAGCGGCTTTCTTTAAATGAAGCTATGTGAAAAATTCTGCACCTAAAAAATAAAGCTTTAAACTTCAATTCAAAAAGCAGTTTTCAGTGGCGGTTCAAGGATTTTTCTAAATCAGAGAACATCAATTTCTACGTCATTGTTTCCAAATATCTCGGTTTCTGCCCGTCTAGACTAAAACGCAGCCACAACTTTTCAAAATAAAATCATCTCTAAAAGAACCTAAAACAGACTAGTGATAGGACTGGGCCACTTGGGGGGCCAGTCAGATTTCAGCATGGGGCCAGTGCACCCTGTCCTTCCCTGGATCCGCCCCTGAATCATTCAAAAGTACGAATTCAACATGTACAGAAACTCGTTTTTTCCCCCAGATGCGAGCAGCATCATTATCTGACAACTGCCTATGTAATAACATGGACAGAGAAACTCGTTCATATACAGGTTTAGAGAATGTGTTTGTATAATTAAATGCAACACGCAATAGTAGAGGGAAATCGACATGTAGCCTGGAGGTGCGAACATCGACACACACCAGCTACATCCCGGATGTCACACGCATCCTTTGTTGTGCGTGGACGCCTCCGCTACTGCTGCAGAGCATCCGTGGAAAATGGAGATTCCAGGTGGAGAAGCTGCAGCAGTGATTCCGCATGCACACGCAGCAGGGACACGCAGCAGCGAATCCAACATATTCAGACACAGGCATCGACCCCGTGCACATCACTGGGGGTGTCTGCTCCCTGCAGCAGCCAAGTTAGAGCGCAACTTCAGCGCATTGTGTGCGCACAGATCTCCTTCCCTCCAAACTCTGGTTGTCTTTCCCACATGGGCTCACCCTCCTCGCCTCTGACTTACCCTCCTCCTCCTCCTCTCAGATCTGTTACAGCAGATGTAAGAATAGCAGCCCGGTCATCTCCTCCTCTCCTCTCATCTCTCTCTTCTCCTTCCAGCAGCGCCGGGCTCCAAACACATTTTTACGCACTAACCGGAAATCATCGCCACCGGGGCCGCGGGCATCTCGGTACCGGTAGTTCTCTGGTGAGGCTGCAGCTCCTCCGCGGGCGCTGCAAACAAGAGCCCTCTTTGTGTGGTGAAGACTTCAATACCCGACAGGCTTTGCAGTGCATCGATCAGGGGTGAGCAGGAGGAGGGGGTGGGGGGGTGGAGCAGCATACCGTTATGTTACGCAGCTTCTGATAATGAAGAATGTATAGTATGGATTTATTTATTTAGTTATTATTAAATCAATGAGTAGTAAAAAAAAGATATCTTCCAGATAGTGATAGGATTTGTTATAATGATTCATCCCACATGACACTTTATTAACTCCACATCATAAATGATGTTTCAACAGGGTCAAATAAAAATATACAGCTTAAATGAATGCTATATTTTCTTGAAAGGATTTTCTACATGATTTATATACAACTAGTTCTCAGTTAATAAATGTTTGCACATACAGAGAAAAATATAATTTAATTCAATGTACAATTTTTTTTCAGTTTTATGAATTAATAACGTTATAGGCCTATAAAAGATTTTAGTAAAATGTTATTGTCAACATGTATCTCGTTTGCACAGACATTTTCAAACTAAACAGTACAGGCGACAATAAGATAAACCACAACTGTCAGAAAACAAATAATTAAGAAAATAGAGTAAGGACAGAAAGAAACCAAAGACTAAAAGTACAACCTTAGACTAGACAAAGTCTATCTATAAATAAATAAGGAATGAAAGAAGAAGAAGAAATCATGGAACGGTGACATCATCCCTGACAACATCATCAATTTGGTTTTGAGATGAGAAAACAAAAGATTCTTGAATAAGATGAATAATGACACAGAGTGGGTATTTAAAGGGAATGTCAAGTTTATTCCTTATTGTTTCAAACAATAAGGAAAGCTCAAGTTAAAGCATGTGGAAATAAATTAATTTGTAAAGAAAACTTCTTGATTTCAAAGTCGAGTCAGAAAAGTAAATTTATATCTAAAAAACACATAATGCCAAATATTCTACATAAAAAAAATGTAAATAACGTGGACAACCATAAAGTTAAATACAACAAAATGCTATAATTTGGTCATAAACAACTTAAGGACATTTAAAATCACGGGAGAACTTTTTTAACGTATAGTCCCTGAACAAATCATTTCGCTTTTCTGTTCCAACTGGATATTGAATATCGAAGTAGCTAAATTACAGTTTCTCACAGATGTAAATTAGACTTGAGGTAATGTTGTTTAGGTAATTTGGATCAATGACGTCATCGGGCTGAACTTTTTAGCTCGAGTACCCTGTAGCCTCGTGTAGCCTGAGTTTATGGTAGTCAGGGGCCACCTACTGGTCAACTAGAGTGACAGCATGGTGATATCTGAGGACGCAAACTAGACGTGTGCACGACTTTTGCTTAAAAAAAATCTGGACTTGGGACGTATTTTAACAATCAATGTTAATGAATAATAAAAAAAAATAATAACAATTTCAGATATCATAACCCACAAGGAAGCATTTTGATCTACTCTGACCCACATTTTTAAATCATTTATTAACTAAATCATTAAAAACAAGCTGATGCCATATTCAAACAGCAGCATATCTTCAAAATTCCTGGTTCAAAGGTTTATCAGACAACAACAATCCACAATTTCCCTCATGTCTGAGATACAAAGAAATGTCAGATAAAGTGCAGGCACTCAAGGTACCACATATATCTGGGGTGGTAATAAATACGTGGACGTTTAAAAGTTGTTTCTTGATGATTACAGTTCTTTTTTGGTAAAAAACTTTTCAAATAGATAAACAATCAATACCGTAACACCAAAAGTCTGAACAGATAAGACATATTCAAATAATAACTGAGATGAGTACAATAAACTCAGTTAAATTTAACTTTATTTCTGATGTTATAGTAACAAAGTATTTTGAATGGAATATACACCACTGTTCAGAGACTCTTGGTTTGTTTCCTGCTTGGTTTCTTAAGAAGGCGTTTGATTGGACCAAAATTCATTCCACACTATCACAAGGACCCTAAACACAACCAGATTCCAGATGATTTGTCCTGGTCCGACACAGATGATGCGGCTGCCTCAGACCTGATCTCAATATCACGGAGTCAGTTTGGTATTCCATGAAGAGTCAGAAGACACAGACACATCCTGAGTCCACAGAGGAGCCTGTGGCTATTCTCCAAGAGGTTTCTAACACCCTAGCTGCAAAATCTCTTCACAAACATGTACTCCTTGAGGCACGGGGGTGTTTTCAAGACAAAGTGTTTTCACAGCAAAAGTGATTAGATTTAGTTTGTTTTCTTATTTGCTTTTTGTGTGAAGTTCATTGATATGCTAAATAAAATGTTTAAGGCATCATATTTGAAAGCAGACTCTAACTAGAGCGAGACTCGCACCATCCTACAATACACACACTTGTCTTGTTCTCATAGTAGGTATAAAAAAGGAATAAGGAAGTGGTCTGATGACCTAAAATATGTATTTGTCATAAATCATTGTTAAACAAAGTGGGAAAAAGTCTACACCCGCCCGTTCATCAGCATCAGCACAAAATGTGTTATGGTTTCTTTTCAGGCTCCGTCACTAAACCGAGTGTAAAATCCTGAATAAATGACAAACAGAAACAGTTGGAACCTCCTTGACCGACTAACACCGATAGAAGAAGAAAAGAAATGCCAAATGCTGGATATGAAGGATAGTGGTTATTCCATATAATATTTTGTTATGTTCTGTTATCTGCAGATATTGCGAAAGCATGACTAGTATCTCTGACAGAATTTGATTATGATTAATAAAATGACCATAAACAAATATGTTTAGCACTTTCCTCAGAAACACCCAACAAAAGCATTTATTGGTTTTCTTCCGGGGAGTGACGATGTGTTTTAGATATATGTCTCGATCACAGTGATAGTCGTCAAGGGTTATATTATGAGCATCTGCACTTTGTCCTATACTTTGCTAGTCACAGCTCCTCAGTTAGTTGGAAAAAACAGCTCAGTGCCCACACAGTGAGGCGCAGTATGGCCAGTTCCTGCATGTGTGCAGTGGCTCGGATGTTGACACGAGTGGAGGACAGGCAGCTGTCTCCGCCTACGTAATGAAACATGATCCTGAGCCTTGGTGGTAAAGAATCATTGCGATGCACAGTAGAGGGTAAAACACACACTTGTTCTGCTGGAAGGGTTCGTTTATGTTTTTGACGTCAATGTCTGCTGGTCTCCACAGGACACTGCATGATCGCGTGTGTGTTTATATGGATACAGTGTGTGTGTGTTTGTGTGTGTGTGTGTGTGTGTGTGTGCTTGTTTTTGTTGCCTCTGTATAGGACTATCTCTAGCATTAACAAACATGGGGACCAAAGCGAGGTCCTCATAGGGCAGAGCATCATTTCTGAGGTAGTTGAGGTTCGGGTTAAGATGTGAATCGTGGTTAGGTGAAGGGTCATGAACTGGTCATGGTTGAGGTTAAGGATAAGGTTTTTGGTTAAGCTGTTCACACTGCAGTGTCCCAACTAGACCTACACTTGTGTGTGTGTGTGTGTGTGGTGCAGGTATTACTGATATCTGTTTACAAAGTCAAATCATGGGGAATTGTGTGCTTTACATTTTAAGGTCATAACATGTTTTAAGGTTACATTAGGTTAAAAGGGTTATGGGTAGACAAGTACTAACTATGGTTTACACGAAAGTAAGTCTCCAGGAAGTCAATGTAAGTTAATATGATGTTCTGTGAAGTCCTGGAGACACAACTGTTTGTGTGTGTGTGTGTGTGTATCTTTGTGATGGACCATTTTGAGCCTAGATCTTCCGGAGCGAGGACATTTTTGCTGGTCCTCTCTTTTGAAGGCTAACACTTACTGTTAGGGTTAGAGTTAGGGTTGGTGTATGGATTGGGGTTTTGCATGTAGTCGTTATAGTTAAGGTTAGGGTAAGGGGCCGCGAAATGTATTATGCCAGTGATGATTGTCCCCACTAAAATAGAAATACAAGGTTCTATGTTTGTGTATGTGTATGTGTATGAGTGTGTGTGTGTGTGTGTGTGTGTGTGTGTGGAGACGGCTGGGACACTGGGCTCTTGCAGCACTGCACATTCTTGGGGAACAGCTGTGGAGTATTTGACCACTGGCTGCATCACGGTTGTTGTAACAGCAGATCCCCGTCTTTGCTTTGACACATTTCTCAAACTGAGCCGCCTTTGATCGGCCGCTTTTTAAAAATGTGTATGGATTCATTAATCTCTATCATCCAATTACTAACACTTGTGAATGCAGAGAAAGGGGTTGTGTTTAATGTGGTGTGACCATATGAAGCTAAATATATCACCGGGGTCGGCGCTGATAAGGCATAGGAGTCATTTAAAGGATTTGGTGCTGTTTAACTGTGTCACGCTCACTGTGTGCGTAAATGAGATTGTGCATACCAGAGCATAAGAGCATTATCCTCCCTCTCCCCAGCTGGGTTTTGGGGGAGCAGATGCCAATTAGAGCATGGTGACTTCCTCCCAATGGAAAAAATACACACACACAGATACACAGACACACTAGATATTTCACATCAGCACCAGATGTTGCTGATCCTGCACCTGCATCCTCAGAGACGACTTTGGGCCAGTGTCTGCCGTCTGCCTGCTTCACTGAAAAACTAATCTCTGCATGACCTCTCAACCACAGTGTACTCAAATCTGCGTGTTGCAACATTTGTAGGAGACTGATATTCATGAGTTATATCAGTTTATTGAAGCTTTTATTCTCGATAGATATTGAGTTGTGACTTAATAAATCATCATTGTGTAATGATAGCATCTCATATGATAAGATTAGGGGACCAAAAAAAAGGAAAGTAAACTGTAAGACAAAGGATGCCTTTAATGCAGGTTAAACAGCTGCTGTGCGTGGGATTAAAAATCTGCATTTTATAGTTATAGTATAGTTTATAGTTTTATAGTACACATACTCAAACACGGAGAGATAATTTTGGCCTCTGCTTGAAGATTACAGCCATATTTCTATGATAATTAGTCAGTGGATGGGGGGGTCAATGTCATGAAACAAAGGTCTGAAGATGAGGTTGAATTAAAGTGGAGACACATTCAAAGTGTGTATCTTCATCACTGGGCCCAGAGGACACTGAATGGTTAAACACAACTGAGTTGAATCATTGGATTGTCCAATGAGTCCATCCAGCCTAGACAGGAGCCCCTGTATATCACATAAAGAGACTTAAACCATTCAAACTCACAATTAAGAATCTCAAGTGAACATAACCTCAAACTATAAAATATGATAAAAAAGTCATATTCGCTATGTCGTTCGAAATCACCTAAAAACAGTTTTTCTTTTTCGTTTATCAGCCACTGGAACCATCATTTCCAACTGTCAGTCCCAATGGATCAAGTCTGCAGTCACGTAAGGTCGCTGGAGGAGCCAAACGGCACAATGCCAGACACAACACAACAAGCCCCAGGAGAGTTGCGGGGGGACAGAGTTGGTTGGACAATGGCGGAAAGGGAACTCATTGAAGAGAAAGGAGCAGGAGAGTTTGCTTGTTTGTTTGTGTGGGGAAGAAGCACTTCCTGTTTCTGGAGCTGAGCTGCCCGAAGTGAACACAATAGCTCGGTCGGAAGGAAGTAAAGTCGAAAGCAGGTGCACAATAGAATGCCATCTTTTTTAGTTTATAAAGCAAGATAGAAAGTGTGTTGTTAAAAACCCAGTCCAGATACTCAGCAATGTTAAAAAGTTATTTTACTTTGACTTAAACTTCTAACCTCTAAAACATTATAAATACAAAGCCTGTAATCTTGTAATAATACAACTTTGTTTTACTTATTTAGCGCTCAGTGACAAGTATGACATTTCTCCAACTGCTGTCTAAACAGACACATGTTTCTTTTTACTGCAGCAGAAAATGTAACCTGACACATGACATGTACTGTGAAAAGGGTCAGTGCTTTACTGTAGTCTGCTATCTTTTTGAAAAACTACGTTGTTTATGTTTGTAAGATACCCAACATCATATACAAGTATTTATAAGCTACACGATTAAAAGGCATTTAAAAAATGTCATATGTGCATTATTACCAATAGTTACTAGTTATCAATGTCATCGTATTGTGCATAGACCACAGTGCAACTTTGCATTTTCAAGATATCTATTTTTTTGGGTGTAAAACTTAAATTAATGCCAATTGTGACGTGATATTTGAAAAAAAAAATTCTGAAACATGCATCGATATTTCATTATGATTTATTGGCATTTCATTTTTCACATGGATCAATGAGTTTCACATTTACTGTATTCACTGGGAGTCAGTCTTTATAAATAATTGATGAATGACTCAACCATCCGTCTGTTCTCTATTATCTATTGAGGTTTGCAGGAGGCTGAAGCCCTGCTGCCTTTGGGCAAGAGGCGGGGTTTACCCTACACACATTACCAGCATATCACAGGGCCAACACATAGACCTAACAACCATTCACACCCAACTTTAGTTGATTGAGAATTCTCACTTAACCTTACTCCAATCTGCATGTTTTGGGATTATGGGAACACACAGACAGACACAAACGTAAAACGGAAAGTCCACGCCCATCAAGTGGAATTTGAACCTTGAACCCTCTTAGCTGTGAGGCGACAGTGCTAGCCACTGCACCACCATGCCACCTGTATCACTCTGCTCTTGTATTGGAATTGGAGATATTGTTAGAGCTGGTAACAACGATACAAGGCGAGAACTGACTCACAGCTGATTGACAACAGACTTTCCGAAAACACTCCCTGATGGAAACAAGCAAGTGGGTCACTGGGATGTTTCCTGCTCCAGGACCATGGACAGAGTTCTGCCTCGGAAGCTGGGGCTTCTTAAAGGCCGGCTGCAAACTGGTCTGCAGGCGGAGTCATGAATCAGCAAATCATAGATAAGATTTAAAATTTATTTTTTTAAAGTGTGATCTTTGTTGATAAGTTGTTCTCTGGAATAGTCAGTTTTACTGTTTAGTTCTGTTATTGGCGACTGGAGCTTGAGAGTTGATTCTAATCATCATGTCTTTGACCTCTATATGAATTCCGGTGAGTGACGTGACACTGGCCTCAAGTTCCTGTCATCACGTCTCTCTCTTCTTGGGACCGATAGAAAGGTTGAAAATGTTTCCTGTGTTGATGTGCAGGACACAGATCAACATTTAAAACCAAAGAGATCAGAGTAGAGGAGTTTGAATGGGAATGATAGTATACCAGTGATATTGGGCATTGTTTTAATGTTCCCCGATACTGTCTGTTGACATTAGAAAAATAATGACAAAACAATACTACCCATGGCCATGCCTCAATATCAATGAAAATAAATCTGTTGGTTTTAAGCGGAGGTGAACAATTTAAACTTAATTTAATGACAGGGTGCAGTCATTCAAATTTGTGTTATTATGAAAGACTGTGTAAGTCATTAACTGTGTTGGATGACTGAAGTAAAAGTATAACCATGCCTAATATTTAGTTATGTTATTATATTCACTGTAGTTTATATAGTAGAACAACTTTTTCTTTTTACATTTTTAAGCAGTAGTTAATGCTCCTAGACTTGTTGACTTGCTGAAGTAGATTGCTGGCAATATTTCATTTTGAGTCCCACTCTCTAGCATTTCTAACCAGGATATAAACATTTTATAAAGTGATTCAAACACATTAAAACTGAGCTGTATCTAAAAAAACATATATCTGCTTGCAACCACATTTTCATGTGTAATAAACCATTTATCTTTATATGCTGTTTATAAATGTTTAAAAGGGGAATTAAAGTAAAGTGTAACTAGAATGGGTTTCAGTTTCTAAATTGTGCAATCTCCGATGAATTACAGCAACATGTTTGATGATTTCAGTGGTGATAGAGAAGCAAGCTCTTATTTTGATGATATCAGTTGGCGAAATAATTCAAGTGACGGAGCATGCATATGTTCATGTATTGTGTAGAATATTAGTGGGTCATGTAATAAGGGACTCTAAGTCACCTTGTTATGACTCATCAAGAGGCAATAGTAAATTTCTCTAAAAATGACTCCTCTACATGCAGTAACAGTTGCTTTACATGAATCCTTTCTTCCGTACACTATCTGAACAGTTTGTGCATCTGTCCTTGCTCGGGCCTGTTTGGAAAAGATGGCTGTGGGGGGTCGCTCCATAAAAAGGAAAACCCGAAAGAGAAGTATGACAGGAGTAAAATAAATGAAATGCGACGCGACGGAGCAGCGAAACCTACACAATGAAATTAGAGCCACATTAACACTTGCGTGTTCTCATGCAGTTATTTGATCGGACAAAACAAACGCTCACCGCCACATAATTTATCATTAGTCAATGAATCGTGTGCTGTTATTGTTTCCTTCAGCTCCAGCCCCTGTCTACCGCCTTCTCTTTGCATATTCAGGTGTGCTTGGACGGTATGTACAGTGCAAGCAGTCAGAGAGGAACACAGGGTGACAGGGCATTTTGCACCTCTCTCTTTCCCCTTGAGCAAAGTTACAAAATGCTGCATTCTTTCCACAGATCCCTGTGAAAACAGGGGCCGCGCTGCCTTTGAATACCTGGTGAACTTATTATTTTTGAGAGCCTTGAATTCCGGGACCATTCATCCATCTCTGAGCCCATCTCGTTTGAACTCAGAAATGTGTTTGCTTGACACACAATTGAATCACACAAGCCGCCTAAGAGGATTTATTTTCATTCAAATGACTCTTTGCATACGGTTTCTTAACGTTGGTCACTGTATTTACAAAGTGCACTTTAGTAAAGCAAACAAAGAAGGCATTGTATTTGAGTGTGAGACAAAGAATGATAAGGGATGGAGAAAGTTCTTCATATAAAAGTCTGCGTTTATCTTTACAACCGAAAATGTTTAATTGATGAACAGATTCTGAAGAATGAAAGAGTTGAAGGTTGTGGTCATTCAGATTTAATATGCACACAATAAATGTTTGATACAGATTTAAAAGGTGTCTTAAGGAAATATAATTCCCACACGTCATTTTCATTTAGCATCCACACAGTCTCATATGTCTCCCATGCAGTAATACTTTTCTAAATTCTAAAATAGTAAATCTGTGATCTATAAAACAATAAATACAAGAAGTATTTGATAATAGAATGTAATGCCCACTATGCATGTCCTTTTCCCTCTCTTTCTTCAGCGCTGCTGGTCTGTCTGCACAGCTCCTGTCGACCTGACAGTCCCACTCAAACAGGCACAGCACTCATGTCCTGATACAGTATTGGTATCCATCACGTCTGGTGTAAATGCTGCGACCTGCAGAGCTCTGCTGTGTTTTTCCAGCGTCTGTTCCCCGGTGCAAACTGACGTCTCTGTGGCACTTTGGCCTTCCTGCATCAGACACGTCCGTCAGTGGCCCCTTCGCTCCCTCCTCTATCAAAGGAGTGACATGTGTTCAGGTGCTCGCTGCCCTCTTTCTCTCCTACACTTGCTGCTCAACAGCTTCTTTTTTTTTTAGCGTTTAGTTTTCCGACTCTGAGACTCTGGAGATTCGCCTCTGGGTGACGGAGGAGTCTTCTTGGGCCTGCTGGCCAAAGCTCTGTGGGACGAAAAACATCAAAATGTAAAAGAAATTCTGAGAGTTCACGTTTCGCTGGTTAATTAAGTCAACAAATTGGTTAACACATAAATCTAGAAGACAACAAATTGGGTGATGAGCCATAAAACTTAAATCTCCCTCAGACTGGAACCATCTACTGCTCTCTCAGATCCTTAACCTCTTTACATCACTTTTAATTATCTCTTTTTATTCATCTTTAACAACCTGCTCTTGCATCTAGCTAATAATCGACCACTTCTATTCTGTGTATTAAGATTTTAAAAGTATTAATTCCTGATGTACAGGTGCATGTCCGTGTTAACATACATGGAAAACTTTACATGGGTATGTGTATACCTTTTGTGTGTATTTACTTTATAGTCATTGTATATAACTTGTCATCACTGAGGAACTTGTTCATCTCAAGATGTTCATCCTACTCATAAACGTTTGAGTGATTCCCAACTCACCTGAGGATTAGGAGTGTGTTGCTGAGCAGACGTCGCTTCTCAGATTTAATTTCAGGGCTGCAAAAGAGTAAAACGTATGGTTAGGAAAGAGGGGCCTAAATTACTTTCAAGTCACTCTTATTACTTTATTGATATTGCCTTAGTTGAGGGACACCCCCACTGGCATGGGAGCACCTGACATAGTTACAGTTTTATTCTCAGTATCCTAAAAAAACTCTTATCTTTACAGGCTCACTATGTTGCAAGAAAACCAAACCCACACTCATTAGTAATCATCCCTGTGGAGGTTTAAACCCTAAGTTTCAAGTTTCAAGTGTTTATTATCAAATGCACAACAATAACATTAAGCAGGCAATGAAATGCTTGAGTCACAGGCTCTCTTCTTGCAATGCTCAAGTAATTACAACCCAAAAATGAAATAGTATAAAATAGAATATCAAAAATTTAAATAGAAAATAAAATATATATATATATAAATAATATAAGACTTTTTTGAGGATCCCGCACATAAACATGCTTCTAGATGCACATCAGAGAAATGAGATGCTCCTCAGACTGCACCACTCCTCATCCTCCTCAAAGGGCATCAACACCTGGCTCTGCAAACACCTCTCAGCTCACATTGGCCTGTGACCGATGCTCTACAGCGTTTCTGTGGTTGTGCATGGAATGCTGCAGCCCCTGACTCACCTGTGACGGCAGAAGCTGGTACAGGATTGGTCGTCGGGTTTGGCACAGCTGCAGCGGCCAATGGACCTCCGGCGCCGGGATAGAGCGCTGCCCAGACCATAAACTGTCGTCTTACTGCAAAGAGAAGGAGCGACTCAGTATAAACAGAAAGTAGACTTTGGTCTTTGATACTTCATGCTCTTATATATAATGATAGTTTGTTTATCCTGCAGATACCGAGTTTAATGCACAGTAACCTTTGTGCTGTGACTTGAATTATTTTGCAACATGTGGCTGATTGTAAAAATGTACCTATATATGAATATATCTGTGTGTTTGTGTGTGTGTGTTCTCTTGCTCACCTGGGCGTATTGACCCAGATAATATCCAGGTGGCAGAAGTAGTGGCACTCCGAGTCCAGCCGGCTGCTGCAGGCACAGCGCCTGGACCTCACTCTTTGTGTTGGGATCATATCGGCAGCCTCCTCCTTCAGCTGCTCGTTTACAGGAAGACTCAAACCTGTTCAAACACAAAGAGACACTCGCTCCGTGAAAATCAAGACCTGTTAAACCAAAGCAGCTCCTCTGTGGCTCTGACTCCCATTAACTACTCTTCACTTGTTCAATACTAAAGACATGGATATGACACAGTGCAGGATCCAGGATTTTTCTAAATCAGGGGCCAAGAAGGCGCCAAAATATTTAGGTCTTAAGTCATTCCTTAGCCACACATACTTTAATAAATATTGAACATTTTTCATATTGTGTTGTTCAAAAAACGTACATAATAAATCTTCTTGACAAATTGTCCTATTATGGTTGGTATTGATGGTAAGTGATTAGTTTTTTTTAAAGACTACTGACAGAACAAGGGCATTTCAGGGACCAATCAAATCTCATCTGGGGCCAATGCCAACTTGTACAACGACATAAAAACAGTTCTTCACAAATGTTTCTTTATAAATATGAATGTTTACCAGAGTTTCTGAGCAAAAACTAATTTATAGGATGCAAAAGTATGAAATCCTCGGTTTTGTCTGAGGTCATTGCAGTCAAAAAAAATCTAAATATCAAAGTCACACAAACAAACTCAATATTTCTTATCTATGGTTTTGGATTAAAAAAGAGAAAATTGTACCATTCTCCTTCTACTTGAGGTTATTATTGAAATTAACTACACAATGCACATCAAGATTTAGCGACAGCAAAAATCTTCTTGAGATCAAATGAGCTGTTATCATGTCAAATTCTTCCTATTATGAACTTCTGAGCTTGTCAAAACAGACTATGAACACTGTGAACAATATGTTGAACAGAAACCAAAAGTCTTTCTATAAATTCCCTTTCAGCACAACCAAGAAGGATTTTTTAGGTTGAGATACAGATGCATGAGCCAGCTCCTAAAGTCTTGCAAATCCCCTGAGAGGAGAATATAAAGTTGCTGTTTTGTTCTAATCACTTCACAGAATTAAAAAATTGGACTCACCATCCTGCACGGAGGCCCAGAGGGTGATGAAGAGAAGAACGCTGGTGTGAGCAGACATAGCTGACAGCAGATGGATGGAGCTCCTCGGAGTGACTGTTTCCTTTTGCTCTTGCAGCTGTGTTGTCAATGTTCTGCAGGTGTCTGAGCTCTGCCTCTTAAACGTTATCTCCCATGATGTCATGATGGAAGCCCCACCCCCGGCTGCTCGCCATGGAGCCACAGGGTCAAACCCCCGGGGTGTTGGTACCTGTGACACATTCCAGGAATATCTGCTGCTTTGAGTCCTCTCACTGCCTCTGCTGACACCTGCTGAGAAACACTGATGTCTGCAGTTTGTTCCGAATAAGAGACAGTTTCCTCTGGCAATGCATGAGGCTAATGAATCCTGAATATGTTCTACAAAGTGATGGAGGACATGTGGTATGTCCAATAAATATTTCACTGTGGTTTATTCCCAAAGCAAATGTTTTTCTACCGGTGCAAAATAAATGTAAATGATAAAGAAAAAAATAAAGGGTTAATGACTGATATCCAGATGCAGATGTTTTTCATTTGGGGTATTAAACAAACATGTTAGGCACCTGATCCAAAGACAAACACTATGTCATGTGATCGTAACCTTTACATTGTGACACATTGTAATGACTGATATAGACTCTTACTTTGAGCAATAACAGCTAGATATAGTTTTAAAGAGTGCACTGTAATGATCAAAATGTTGCTTTACTCTCGGACATTTCAAGATAAATCATGGAATTTGGTTGTAAGCTGCTCAGGCAAAAACAATTCATGAATGAATTTAAACTTTTAAAGCAGCTGTAATCAATGTTTAAAGGAGTGTATCATGAGAACATGTAACAATGTGAAAGGTCACTCGTTGTCATGAATTCAAAGATAATCATCATGTGAACTTGCAGCTCCCCTGCAGGTTCACTGAGCTTCACGGCGTGTCTGTCTCTTGTATTCTTGTTTTCAGAAGTGTTCCATGTATTCAGGGGGACTGTTGGGCCTCGCTAGAGGTATTTGTAATTAGTTGTGCTAGTTGTCGTTTTGATTGACGATCAGTTGTCACTCTCAAAATTCCAGCGTTTACTGAACTGATGCCTTAATGATGTCTGGTGAAGGACCACACACACAAACACACACACACTCACACACGCACACGCATATGCCCTAACACACACACATGATTCTATCTCTCCAAATTATCACTCTTTCCTACCCACCGTTAACAGAGCTCCTTCTGTCCCACCCACATGGTGCTTAGGGTGCAGGTCAGCCATGCCAGTGTCATGCAGATAACCAAATGCCAGCCTTCACCCATGTAAATACAGTAGGTTCAGATGAGCAGCATGCACAGTATCTTCACTGCTGTCGTCATTGGACAATGGATTATATGAAAATGTGGAGTATCACGTCTGTTTTTCACCTCTCTAACCTTTAATGACTTCCCGTCCAAATCATGTAAAGCAGGCAATGTATTGGGGAGCATTATCCATTATGGATACATTTTTAATCACTTTTAAATGATTTATGTGATCACTAGGGCAGATCAATGTATACAAAAATATTTTTTTCCACCCATTCGTTTATAACAGCTTTTTTATGCATTGGCCATGAAACCTGACACTTGGACATGATACATTTTAAACATTTTTACTGAACTTTAACGAGGTTAAACATTCAGTGTATAAGATTTAGGTTATGGATCTCACCTTTCACCTAAACTGTACAAAGTGCTGTTTTCTTTACCCTAGAATGAGCCCTTTTTATATAAATACTTTATATTTACAACGGTAACAGGTCCGCTCTACCGAATCTAACGTGTTATTTACAGTTTCCAGACTGGACAAACTAAACACCTTTGAGTGTTTAGGACGACTGAAGGCTCGCACATGTTCTCTCTAATGTTTGGAAGGGGAGATGAAGTTAGGGGTGTTCGGCCGCAACTTGCAACGCCAACAGTAGATGTCAATATATTCTACACTCTGAACCTTTAATTCCAGGGTACAAATTCAAAGAAAGACATTAAAGGAAAAATTTGTAAAAAAAAAAACAAGAAAGTGAAAAAGTAAACTGTACCATTAAGTAAATTAAGCATTAAAGATAATTTGAACACACACGTAATACAAAGACAGGAGGTAGAGGAATTTCTATCAGAATGATGACAAAAGTCAAATAACCAGAGGCAGAGCCAGTCAATGCAAGAGCAGTACAGTTATTACATAAGGGCGGATAACAGATGTATTTATCCACACCTTCATTTGTAATGAATCCATCAACAGAAGGTGTTGACTTTGAGTTCCTCTAATGCGTTTTCCATGAGACCCGAACATATGGAAAACAATCAGCCACTTTGGAGTTTTCCATTTCTAATTCTCATCTCCCAGACTTCTGTAGGGGAGGGCGACAACACTGCCCTCACATGTAAAGATGTGTGGAATGTGCACACGTGCTGCACCAACAGATTTTTTAAACATTCTTGCACAAGAGGGTATAAGTTCAGTTCCCTCAGGAGCACAGATGTGTCCCTCTGCACTGGCATTGCATCACATCACACGACTCTGATGTTCTTCAGCACAAATCATTAGAAAGTGACAGTGACGGATGCACGTGGAAGGAAAAGCCAGAGCATCTCTTTCTAATCAGATACACCTCAACGTCTTTGCTGACTTCTCTCCGCATGTTTCTTTTTAATTAGCAACGTCTCCTCCTCAGATGCCTCCTTAAAAACGTATCATTTCCGACAAACCCTTCTGGCTGTGTTGTTGTCAGCGTGTACTTGGCTCTGGAGGGGGAAGAATCACTCACTGCAAACTACTTACATACACAGACCCCGTCTAAAACTACTTTCTGCCTCCTTTTGAAACGTTTTCTATGGAAGGTCGAGTCACAACAACACACTCGGCCTGCTGCGCCTGAGAGGGCTTTACATAATCCACGTCTCGCTGTGCAGTTAAATATTGTTGAGCCAAGGACATGTGAGGATGAAAGAGAAGCACTGATGTAAGCGGAAGGATTCACTTTATGTGAAGATAGTTTTATGTGCAGATATTGTTTTATGCTGCAACAAGTGTTGCAACATGACTGGAGCCTTCGAATTGACCAAAAAAACAAGGCCTCTTATTGATTAACATGAGATGCGATAATAAACTACAGAGTAATCCCTGTCCAATCAGAGTGAACCTTTAGAGCTGATTAATGATCTGCCTGCACAATAAAGGTGTGTGTGTGTGTGTTCAGGCAGCAGAGTTACAGAATGAATCCACTGTTAACGCACACTTGTAACCACAGCTCCTGGAATTCACAGGCATGTCAGTTTTGTTAGATGTTGTTGGGTAACAGGTGATAAGGCGAGCCCCTCTGAAAGGTGCGTGTGTCCTCTGTTAGGAAACATCTATAGACCCTGTCTTGAGAACACATTATTTCTAAGCTCTTAACATTGTAGATGAGAAATGAACAGTTCATCGATACCTGACTCAGTACGGACCCCTAGTGGTCATAGGCAGAGAATACACAATTGTTGCTCCCACAAGAAAGTCAGTATTTCAGCATGATTATAATGTAGAGAAGGTTTAGAGATCGGTAAGTGAAGATTAAAGACTGTAACACTCACCAGAACTCAACCCAGCTGAACAACCAGGGGCGAAATGTTATGTAGAAGAAAATCAATTGGAATATCTATTGGTCTGGCAACTTGTGGCAGCCCTACAGATACATGACATTGTTCGTCATCCACGTGTAACTGCATCTCTGTCACAATGGATTTTATATTATCTCTCTGCAGACATTTTCTCTGAAGAGAAAGAGAGTAAACTGTATTTCCAAGAAAATCCCCTAAAGCAATGAGTACTTAGAAATATTACAGAAAAGTCAAATTTGAAATTCTCACAAAAAAACACCTTGTTATCGAACAAACAAAATATAAAAAAATGCAATTTTCTTTAAGACAGGGCAAATATACTTTAAAGTGACTGTAGCTACGTATCACCTCATACTAGAAAATCAGACTTGTTGTGGAATTTTTTTATGGTTTAGGGCTTTTTTGTAGATTCAGTTTATTCCTTTTCTCTTAAAATGCATTGTCTTATTTTTGGGCCTCCAGAAAAAACTCCATCCCCTCTTCCCGCCATATTTCTCTTCACAGGGCCAAACATCACAAACATCACAAGCATCACAAACATCACAAACATCACAAACATCACAAACATCACAGACAACAAGACAAAGCCGCAAAGTAGCACATAGAGCCACAAGTTGTAAAACAAGCTGGTACATGATATCAAAGGCAACCTCATCAAACAAGTACCACAAACAATGCTGTATGAAAATGTATTTTATTTTTCTCCAACCGCAGCTTCACTCTGAGCAACAACTGCTGCTGTTCTTCTAAAATGAGGTTTCCGTTCGACACCATCACAGCTTATCATGATGAAGTTTTGATGTTTTCTTTCTTCATCTTCCAACTTCATGACTTTGATATAATTCAAAGAAATCATTGAACATGTATTTTGTCCTATACCTCCCCTGCACTGTATTTCAAGGGAATTGGTTCAAACTTTGTAGCTGTGGTAAAATGAAAGAAAGACACAACCTATAGGGGTTTTGGTGTATTTTTTTATTTCCTCAATGACTAGAAATTTAGCTGTGTGGGAAATCTGCAGGGCATTTGATCTTCCGGCACCAGCCACTCCATCTTGCTTCTTTATCACCAATTCAAGTCGCAAGGGCATCATGAAAAACACACAGATGTAACAAAGTCATTTTTTTCCGTTAACAAAAAGTAAAAAACAAAACAAAACAAGAAAAAAACTTGAAACAATGATCAACCTTATCATCAAATAACAATAAATAAAGAGCTCTCTTTCTTGTACAGAGACATATCTTAATCTAAAATCTTTTATAATAAAAAATAGATCTTCAGTGCATTTCCTCTGACACGTCTTTTTGATGCTCCTTCAAATATTTCCACTGTGTTATTCTTGGTTACCCTGGCCTTAAAGCAATGGCCTTGAGAACAGAAAACAATCAAAACACCAAATATGAACCCTCCTGAACAACACAAAAAATATATAAAATTTCACAGCCTCCTCTTTGTGTGTCTGTACTGTACATGTCAAAAACACAAACCTGGACAGAAAAGGCACAAGTAACTATAGTTTGAGTAATACTGGACAAACAGAAAAAATTGAATTATTTGTCTTTCAAGATTTTGGTCATTTACAAATGTATTCATGTTCCTTTGTCATATATTTAAACAGATATTAAGCAAATTGCCAGTATCAAGAGATAAAGGAAGGATATTAACTGCATATGTATATATGTGAATGTCAAAACAAATGTGTATAAACCCAAATTTTTCCAGTTTTTATTGAAATGTAACCAGGTCACATCCAAATTTCCATCAGATTGGAAAACAAACTGGTAACAGAGGAAGACAGACTAGTTGGTCAGAGGTTCATCCTACAGCGACATAATGAGCTGGAATATCAGCAAAAAATGATGGTTTATGATGAACTGAACTGAAGTGGAAAGCAAAGAAACAGATGTAGAGATGAACAATATTTCATTATCACTGTAAGAACATTTTCACAAGTCAGTTCAGTTGCTGAAAGAGTCAAAAAATGTGGATTCAATTTTAAGATTTGTGATTCCATTAATCCTTTTAAATCTTTATTTTAATTCTTCTGTGCTTTAATTTCAGAGACACTGAGACATCACACTGTAAATTTCAGTAACAACTGGAAAAATGCAGGTGTTATAAAACTTTTGACCATATATACATATATATTTATATATATATAATTTATATATAGATTTACAGAAACATTTTCACAAAGAAAAAGTGCATTTGTTTATAACAAACCTGAATGTTGCCAAGGAACAAACATTTAAGTTAACAATAATTGAAAACTGTATAAAAACAAAGCAATAAAAAAACAAGACTAGTGTAGCAACCAATAAAGCAAAATGGGATGCATGACGCATCAAGATGTCAACACTGTTAAGTGCTCTGGTCTGTTCTGGCGGAGCCTCCTTTAGCCCCTCCCTCGACTGGATCACTACTGGATGGTGGCTCCTCCCCCTCTGGCTGCTGTCTGATGAGATGCAAGGCTACAGCGGCTGCTGGACTGAAGGGCGCCATCAAACGACTGTCTCTGAGACCGGGTTCCTTGGTCTCAGTGGCAGACCGGCGAGTGTGGGCGGAGCTGTGTGAGCTGCCATATTGCTTTGAGTCTGTGGTCTCCAGCTCCGGTTTGGAACGTGCCGGAGCTGAGCTGAGACCGCACCGCCCGGACTGGCTGGTTCCTGCTGCCTGGTGCTCTGACCAGTGGTCTCCAGGAGTCCTAAGCCCTTGAGTTCTGGGGTTCCCGCCCCAGTGTGATTCGAACCTGGCCAGTGACATCCCCTCCATGGGGGGAGTCGTTGGGGATGAGGGGGTGGTCGGGTGGGACCTGGGTCTGGCCTGTACCATTTGGATTCCTCCGATGGAGATCATCAGATAGGGGACCTTGGCTTGTTGGGAGTGCATGGGAAGATGGCTGAAGATGTTGTCTGCTGCTTGGTGGGCGGGATAACTTTCACATGTAGAAAGACGAAAAGCAGCAGGAAACAAGCTGGTTTCAGGTGATGGTGTCCCTCCACCAACTGCTGTACCTCTTTTATCCTGTAGAGGGAGCAAACAATTCAGCATTATACTGTATGCACTTGCTCTGCTTTAACACAGGTGCTGTACTCTGACATAGGAAGAGGAAAAGTGCAGAGGAAAAACACAGTGGCCGATTTCTCAGTTAAAATTTCTATTTCTATTTAAAAAAAAAGAGACTCACCAGTTGGACCTGACTACCCTGTGTGCTGGGACTCTCCCACGGCAGGTATCCAGGAGCCCTGTGCTGTAACCAGAGCGGCCAAGGAGGTGTCCGGGCTCGTGACCTGTAGCAGCTGGTCGAAATGGGACGAAGCGGAGAGAGGGGTCTGATGGGAGATGGTCCTCTTTCAGGTGAAGGTGAGACATGTCGGCCGGGTGAGGAGAGCTCAGTCCTGGGGGAGAGGCTGTGGATGGGTGAGGACAGCTCCAGACGGGGGGAGAGGCTGCGGCTGGGGGAGCAGCTCTCACTCCTGGGGGAGAAGGCTCTCGGTGACGCCTTCCAGCCCCGCCGGGAGAACAGAGCTCTCCTGCTGCCCGGTGAGGCGGCTCGTCTGCGGAGCCACACTCCTCTCGGCGAGTGCTCCCGACTGGGGCTGGAGCCTGCGGGGGCCTCGGGGTCGGGGGTACCCTGTTGAGAGAGCCTACTGCTGCTGGAGCGCCCTCCTGGTGATTGGTGTGTGTCCGACGAACAGGAGGACGGTTGTTCATCATGGGACACGGACTCCTCTTCCTCATCGTCATTGTCGTCGTCCTCGTCCTCAGACTCCTCCAGGTCGGAAAACTGATGTTCCTCCTTATCCTCTGAGCCACAAACACGTTCCTCACTTCCAGCTGTTTGTGCAGACACAGACAAACATACACATTGTTAGTGTCGTATCTGTTTAGAACCACTGAACTCTAAACTTAATGCATTACAATCGGCACTCAGTCCTCCGGGTCAAATTGGTCTGCAGTAAACACAAGTTTGGTCAAGTGATCGAAATGTGACACCAGGGTGAACGTGCATATACCCACTAATTTCCGTGTAAAAGAAGTGTAAGCGAGAAAGAAACGTGAGCATTTACAGGACATCATACTGCATCTTTCTGACAAACCTCAACCACCCCCCATTGAACCAATTCATAAATCCACTGAGGATGAAAAGACCGGAGTCTAAATGAATATGCCTCTATTCACAAAATATCTCAAAGAGTCTTTTGAATGGAAAGGCGGCTGAAATGGCGCGTCCTTGGCTGTGCTGAGTGGAGTCTGTCAGCTAGAGGGAGACGTCATCACGAGGGCTAGCAGAGGAAGGTTAGGAAGGAAACAGTGAGGTGGCGCTGACAGGGGCAGATGTCAGAATTGGGGGAGTGGTTATCATCATATTCTAGCGACACGTGGATGAGAACAAAGTATGCTTGGAAGACTGCTGGCACCGCGGCTGCATGCTCTGGATTCTTTATTTATTTATCGGAAACTTTTTCATACTGTTTCTTATGCAAGGCCGAAGGGAGGAGAATAAAACATGGTGTTACGTAAGCTGTCGGAGCGACTACAATTCTTCACTGGCGCTCATCCAGCTGTGTACCAATATTTCTCTACAGCGGTGGGGAAACATGCAAGATGCCTCCCCCATCCCCTCTTAAGTACCTGTTTCCTCGCTCTCTGGCTCGTCCAGTGATGACTCAGATACCCCCATCGCCTGGCATTTTTTCCCATGAGCCTTTGACTTCATGTGTTTGGTAAGGTTTCCTGGGAGAGGAACAAGGAAAGCGCATTAAAGAATTGCCCTTGACTTGCACAGGGCAAAGCGAGGACGTTTCAGCAGCAGAGGTAAAATGTGATCACCGGGCATAACGTGATGTAACAACAACAGAAGCCCAGTTTGTGTGTTTGAAGCAGCTTCATACTTTTCCTCACCTTTGGTTTTGAAGGCAAAGTTGCAGTGTTTGCAAGTGTACGGACGGACATCGGTGTGCGTTCGGATGTGCTTTTTCAGCATACTGGGCTTCTTGCAGCGGATGCCGCACTCTCCACATATGTACTTCCCCCTGCCGCGACCTCGCACGTAAACATAGTCTTCATTGGACTTATACCTAAGAGACAAGAGAAAGAGAAACAGAAAGGTTTGGTTGCAGCAAAATCACAATTTGAGATAACCTTCATATGAAACCGATCAACAGCTTCTTGCTTCGCACAACCAAAAATACCAACACCTTACACTCTGTTGACCAGTTACATCATAGACTTGAACATGAACGATTGGTTTCCACTTCCTCCCACAAATGCCAGAGTCTGTGCAGTGATGAGAAGTAGATGAGTGGTACTGTGCAGGAGCCACAACAGTAAGGTGCCGTCGATACACATGCTCGACCAATCACAAGCCAGACTAAGCTGTCAATCATGACGTTTCAACCCATTTGTTAAGGATCAAATATAAAACTTAACAGAAAATCCAGATGCTTTGGCTTCACCTTTAGGGGAGTCGTCATGTCCTAGATCTTTATATCCAGTCTATGAATTAAATGCAAACTTGCAGCTGGAGGAAACTAGGTTGATAAATTTGCGTCTCAAAGTAACAAAACAATGTTCTTAAAGATGTTAAACACTCAAAAAGGGGCTGTGGACAAACTTCAAAGTTGTGTGATTAATCTCTGGCTGACACAGTCATTTGAGCTGTTCAAGCAAAAAACTATTGATTATTGCAGCTTTAATATTGATAGTGAATGTATTTGTAGCAGTGTTTGAGCAGCGTTCACATACACGCGCACACACACACACACAGACACACACACACACACACACACACACACACACACACACACACACACACACACACACACACACACACACACACAGACACACAGACACACACACACACACACACACACACACACACACACACACTACAAGGCTTTCTTTATGGAGGCAGTTTGGGAAAGCCCCACCAAAACCCCAGTAGCACCCTGGGCTGTTTCTTCTGCTACACCCTGGGCACACAAGAAAATAGCAGCTATTCTGCTGCGATCAGGTGGCCCTGCCAACAACAGCAGCAGCTACAGAGGTTGAAGGGAGGCCGGGCTCTGGCCAACAAGCTAAAATAGATGCTATATATAAAAAAAATAGTTACACATTTAGTTCTAGTCTATAAAAACATTGTTTATACTCCATCTTGGTGTTTACCGAGAGGTTATTTATGTGCACATTGGACCGCAGACGTTCTCAACCGGAATGAATTGTCCTCTATGAAATACTCATCCGCTCTCGCCACTCATGAAGAGACGGACAATTCTTTCCTATTGGTGAATTTCCAGTGTGTTTAATTACTGGATATACAGCTCATCGACAAGAACCCAGGCAGTGTGAATGCTCCTTGTTGTATAACAGAACCAGCCACTGCAATTCATAACAAATCTGTAAAACAGTCTCAGCAGTAGCATTACGTGTCTTCATTCAGTGGCTGGCTACTGTTTACTGGCACGCAGCATTTCTTCCCACTGCTAAAAATAAACACCCACAAGGCAGGCAGTTGCACTTCACGCATCGAACGTTAAATCAGCAGCACGTCTCTCAGCAAAGTCGACCGTCAATCCGTTCCTGCTCTTGCCGTAGCTCTAAGGCTCCCCCGGCAGATCGGTGGAGCTTGTGATTGATTGATGAGGCCGAATGTGAATTTCAACACAGCAAACAATGAAACATACTTCACTCACAATCTAAAGCTTTCTGACACAAACTCTGCTCAGAAATAATAATGACCATGTCCCCAGTGTGGTCACCAGTGTCAAGGCAAATCGGCAGTGTGATTGCTTCCACCACTGAAATCAATCTGCATCTTTAGACAAGCAGAAGGAAACAGCTTGAGCGCACTAACAGGAATTGAAGCTCACATACCGGAGACTTCCACTGCCAACAAGAAGGAACAACTAGAGCTATTTTCAGACATGAAAATGTCTGTACCCAATTTTTCAGAAATTGTATTTGTCTTTCATTCATGAAGAACTCAGCAGGATTATGTCTGGAACATTCAGGTGAGGGATGGCGTCATGGAGCATGCAGGAGGAAGAAAACTACATTTACATTCTGCTGCAAAAGTGTTTTTGGTTCGCAGCACATTGACATCAGCCCTTATCACTAAAGAGCCACGAATGTTGTCAAGAATGTCTTTCCAAGTTGACATTTTCATTTGTGTTTTGCATCCATTTCATGATGTAATTTTTCTGCTGTATTCTCACACAGGCGCACTAGATATTTCCTGGTCATTTTACTATGGGGCTGGCAGGTAAAGTTCCAGAAAATGGCTGAAGCAAATGACATGGTCATTTTCACCCTCACATTTAGACCCTCTGGAATTTCTTGGGGAATATTTCCAGAGTTCATTGTTCATCTGAAAGCAGCTTATGTTTACTTAATTGAAGAGATGCGGTATTGAGAGAAAAGCTGCCTTGATCCCATATATGTTTCTTAGTTCTGTGATGCTAATAAACTAAACCGTGTCACTTCTCTTTCCTTAAAGGATCTCTGACATCGGATCAAATTTAATTGTTCAAGTCATTGGAACCAAAACAAGGCTGCATGATGCATCTTCCTAAAAACAGTGTAATTCTGAAATCATGACTGTGCACAATCATGATTTAAAAGTGTTGACAAAAGGGATGAAGGCGTAATGAGTCCTAACAGAGTCAGCGTGCAAAACATTCACCTGTGATGTTGAGTGAGTAGCTGCAGCTTATTTGCATGCACAGAAAAAATACAGCCAGACATCAAGGGGTGTAAAATCACAGAGAGAGGAGACATGGGAGGTTGACAGTGAATGACCAGAATATAATACATGGGAAAGTAAAAGTGGAGGACCTCCCAAAGTGAAACAGGCAGAGCCAGTAGAGGGAGAAGGATAATGGAGACAGACAGGGTGTAGAAGGAGGAAAGCTGTGGGCTTTAACAAAAACACACTTCTTGGATGTGTGTAATGTGTGCCTGCAAATGATAATTTGACTGGTAATTAGTGCCTTATCTATGGTTAAGCACACAATTCATTCAGGCTCAATGTGTGTGCCTTTTAGTGCAAATGTCTTACACAAACAGACAAACACACAAATCTCTAACATCACCTCTAAACATTTTATAAAAATGCCCATCAAAGGGAAAACCAGTGTGTTCTTTTAGTTAATTGTCTATTAATCAATTTGTATCTGTATAAACTGAACTATACAGACCATAGACTGGATGGTTGAAGCGTCTTCACTTCCTCCCACTATCCAGAAATAAAACCCCAAATGTCCAGATACAAACTCAATCTTGCACAGTTGGAGCCAGTTTCTGCAAAGTGGCGACCAGGGATGGAGCAGCAGTAGCGAGGTCTCGTTGATATTTGGGCTCGACAAATAATAAGTAAGTCTCCGCTATCAATCATGACGTTTTATCCTATTTTCGAAGCATCGAAAACCAAACCTAACACATACATCAGTGTTTGAACTACAGAAAATGATAGAATGATTTGTAAGTTTGGTCCACGTCCCAGGCACTAACATAGAGTGGGCAGCACTTATGACCTATAACTCCAGACATCCACCAGGAGGCGATCGAGACAATTTGAATGTTACAGATAATGCAGAATTTCGAAATTCTGTTCCCAGCACAATAAACCTGGGAAAGAGGACAGGCTGCACTGGAAAAGACCAATCAGAAATTTATGGAAAGCACTAATATGTGAATGTAGTGAAGTAAAAACATAACACACACACACACACACACACACACACACACACACACACACACACACACACACACACACACACACACACACACACACACACACACACACACACACACACACACACACACACGCACTAACACACACACGCACTAACACACACACACATGCTTCTATCTCTGCAAATTAGCACTTCTAAAATGCAGTTGTTCATGCCAACAGCACAAGGAAAAAGCTTGGCTGCAGGTACAAATGAAGTCCCTGCTGGCTCTGCTGCCTCCCATCTGTTACTGTCGTTCTCTGCACACTCTCATCAGCTTCTCATAGTTGCTGTTTCACTGTCACCAAGCATTGGTTTGTGACTGAATAACAGATTACATGTCTAATGAGGCAGTGTCATTTACCCCAAATATTAATATTGAAAAACATGATGTGCGTTTTGACAGTGTCGCTCTTGTAGCTCTTACCCGCCTTCGAAGATGCGAACACGAGGGGGCTCACTCTGTTTGGAAGTGGAGGGTTCCTCCTCTTCTTTCATCTTTTTAGGCTCCTCCTTCTCATGCTGCTGCTGATCCTTTACTTCAGTGACGGTGCTGGCTGGGGTGGCATGTAGCTACACTCAAAGACACACAGAAATATTCAAAAGAAATTAAAATAAAATCTTGACTGTTTCCAAAATCAAACTAGATCAACCAAAACATTCCCTATTTATCATTTTTAAACTTGTAATTAAAGCTACGTCACTTTGTAGGCGTTAGTTCCGATTTTGGAAAGTTCCCAAATTAACTCATTTAAAAAATAAAGAGGTAGCTTCTTGACAAGACGATAGGCTGTGTAGCGAAGTCTCAATGATACACAACCAAAATCAATATGTTTATCAGTCTTTGCTGTCAATCATGACGTTTCAACCCTCTTTTTAAAGCATCAAATTACTAATAAAAAACAAACATCACAGTAAAGAGAACTAACTGAAATGACTGAAACGTTTGTTGAGTCTATGTCCAATTCATTAACGTG
This sequence comes from Platichthys flesus, assembly GCF_949316205.1. Lineage (NCBI taxonomy): Eukaryota > Metazoa > Chordata > Actinopteri > Pleuronectiformes > Pleuronectidae > Platichthys > Platichthys flesus. The sequence continues at coordinate 12,758,583 of NC_084955.1, forward strand.
GAGGAAATAGGGTTTATGATCCATACTGCATCCAGCCACCAGGTGGCATGCAAGAAGCTTTGGTTTTTGGGGAGCTGTCATATCATCTTTATATACAATATATGCTCAAAACCTGAAAACATTGTATAAGAGCAGCCTCCCTTTAACTTCCGCTTAATGTGGTTTTATGAAAAACAGACACATAAAAAGATGACAGCAAAACAGTCTGTTCAGTGTTGGTCAGACTGATCTACATTAACATTCAGTGAGAATGTATTGTGGTTATGTTTACCTCTGACACAAGCGGGGTCCTGCTATTGGCAGTGGCCAGTTTGCCTTTGGCCGGACTTGGTGCTGTGGCCATGGTGTACATCTCTGCGCTGTGCTTTTGTTTTGAGCACAGCAGAGACAAGACCATCTTAGTGCTGAGGCCCGGGAGGTTGGGGTTGTGAGCACTTATGCTCCAGGTAGAGTAAACTGAGGTGCGGGCATCCATCTGGACAGATGGGTTGGGTTTGACATAATTCAGGTAGCACCAGTTGACAGAGGTGGTGGTGTGGAGGCTGGGGTATGATGGGGTGCTCCCTCTCGCCACTTCCTCCTCCACAACCGGCACCTCTTCCTTTTTTTGACCTGTCTTGACAGTCGACTCCTCCTCCTTCGTTTCCTCCCTGTTATGTTTCTTGGACACCTTCTCCTGCTCTCTCTCCACTTTCACAGTTGTCACCTCCACCCTCTCAGGTTGATTCTTCTCTCCCTCATCCAGTTTTCTCCCAGTAGCTTTACCTTCTTCCTCCTCTCTTACTTTCTGTTCTTCATCTTCCTCCTCCTCATCTCCTGCCTTATGTTGCTCACCCTCCTCTTCCTCTTTTACCCTTTTCTGGTGACGCTGAGCCTCTGTGCTGAGTTCAAGACTGGCTGCAGGAGAAAGCATCCGTTTACTTCCTCCAGCCCCCAGAGGACTGCATCCCTCCCCAGACCCTGAGGCCAGCTCGGGAGGCAGGGACAGAGGAAGAACGATGTCTGGAGAAGGGACCTTCAGGTAGGACCGCTGCAGCTTTTCTTGCTCAACCTGACCCATGATGACCATAGCTGTGCAAGAGATGGGTTCCTGTGAGCGTGTGCAGGCCAGGATCTGGGATAGGGTGGTATACATGGCACTGGCATAGGTAGGCATTTGTGTCTGGAGGCGCACTGGAACCACGATGGACACGACTGGTGTAAGCTGTGCCAGGCATGTGGCAATGACTGGCTGCATGGGACGGTGGGAGATTGTTACAAGGGATTGACGGATGAGGTCAGAAGACATGGAGGGTCTGCTGTCTTCTGGAACATGTATGGTAAGTCTTGGAGGAACAGGTAAGTATATAGACTGACTAGGTCTGGTACTGGAAGAGAACTGGAGAGGACCTAATGGAAGCTGAGGCAGTGGTATACCCAAATGTTCTGACATTTGGATCTGTGTTGGGTGTATTGGTATGTGTGGAGGTCCTGACTGTGAATGTAAGAAGGCTCTGTGGATGATCTGGGTGGACAGCACTTCAGAGATGGCTGTTGTGCAAGGGAGTAGCTGGGATAGCGATCCTGGGGGAAAGGCCTGTTGGCTTCCAGGCTGCAGAGGCAGCACATCCTTATGGGGTGGGAAGATTCGCGGCTGGAACAGCTGCACAGCCTTCCCTGTGGCCTCCAGATTGAACCGGGGGTTTGACCCAGTTGAACAGAGAGGTGGGAGGACGGAGCGGGATGGCCCAGGCTTTGAACTCTCTACTCGAGACAACTGACTCATGCTGGCCCCTTCCTCTTGTTCAGGTTCCCCTAAGGTGGCGTGCTTCACCAGCAGACACTTTCTTCTTTCTTTCCAGGAGGACGTTGACTGCTGAGTGGACAGAGACCCATAGTCAAAAGATTTGCTTCTGGTGTCTGAGATCTGCTCAGTTTGCTGGGGGCTGGCTGGGGTCTGCTCTGAGGCAGAACGCCTCATCTCCTTGTGGCTTTGATGGTGTTGGTGGGAGAGAGATGGCACCATCAACATCTGGGAGCTTTGGCTACTGACAGCCCAGACAACAGGCTCTGACCTCAATGTGTCTTCACAAGAAGCAGAAAGGCTTGACGTGTGGGAGATGTTGCTCTCTTGACTGGGGGTGCGAGACAGAGACACAGATTCAAAGCTGGACTCCCCAGACGACTGGGCTGCTTCTGCCAGACGGAGTCTCTTCTTCTTTGGTGGCAGCTTCTCTGCAGGGAGCTGGGCCAGACTCTGGCTACGCTGGGGCCACTGGAACTCCTCTATTCTCTCTGTCTCCTAGGACAGATAGAGTTTATTAATTTATCATATAGAAAGAGTTGGCAAGAAAGGCAGTCAGTCATACATAATACATAAAAATACACAGTACTCCTTTAAATAATCCTGTACCTTGGATGACGATGCTATCACTGGAGGTGACACAGGTGGCATGTCAGCATCAGGCTCCACAGTTACAAGTATCTCTGGCACTTGGATGTTTGACTGGCGGATAAGGCGAGATGTAGAGGGTGATGGTTTTGGCTCGGGTTGTTGTGTTTGCTGACTCTCTCTGAGGTCTGGTTCCTGACTTTCCATGGATATACTCTCCTGCTTCTCAAAAGAGCTTGTGTGTTGGATGACAGACACACCCTTCCTGTCCTGCTGCTGCTGTTGCTGCTGCTGCTCTTTTGGCTCCTTCGCTAAAGAAACACCTAAACACATATTGCATAAACAAAAAAACTGTCATTATATCATACTTTTGTACTGTTTTTTGAATTATGATATTCACTATTTAGTGAATTTCAGCGCCTAATCTGTAGTTTTTATTTAATGCAGTAATTTGTACCTCCTCCAAGGAGCTTATGTTTTCATCTGCACTTGTTTGTGTCTCACTTAGCAGGATTACGCAAAATGCTCAGGGAAGACTATACAATTTTGGTGTGGTTCTGAATCGGGGGCAGATCTAGATCTATTTACTTTATTTAACATAGTAACAAAGCATGTTTTATTAACATTAACGTTAATTTCCAAAGAATAATTAATGGATCTTGCTGAAAAGGTATGCGCTTAGTTTCATTCTAGTTCCTTTCTGTTTTCTTTGCTTTACATGAATGATGTGAATGTAGATATTGTCGAATCAAACCTAATGGTTAAAAGAGGATAGAAAGAGCTGGCTGACTAGGAAATTATTACTCATACAGGATAAGGGTTATAATTTAATCAGCTGGGATACATAAACAGACCTGAGAGGGCCTGGCCGTGTTCCTGTCTGCTTGGCACTGGAATGAGGCCTGCAGAGCTGCCTGACACAGCTACAGATCCAGGGCTGGGAGGGTCCTCCTCCAGGCTCTCCTCTTTCCTCCTCTTCCTCACAGCCATAGCCAGTGCCCGGAACTTATAGTGCATCATCATCGGGGGGCGATCCTCCCTGCATGTTTTTCTCACATCCCTGCTCTCTTGTTCCAGCGTCTGGTGTCCTGGGCAGACGCCTATGTGGGCCTCATAGCCTTCCCTGTGTTGGAAGTGAGTGCCACATGCTTCACATTCAAACAGGCTGGGACTCTTTTTCTGTTGCTGTTGCTGCGGCTGCGGCTGCCTGGCTAGTTCCCTACCTCTGGCTGAGGTGGTGGGACTGGCCCCATCCAGCATTACCTCAGCTCCCAGGGGCACCTCTATGGCAGGTTGGCGCTTGAGCATACGCTGAACATGACCAGCCCTCATCTCCGCTACCACAGCTTGCTGCTCATCAAATGATTGGCAGAGACGGTAACGTCTGGGAGACATGGGGCCGGAGGTTGAGGGCTCCTTTTGGCTGGTGGAGGAAGGCATGGAGTGGCTTCTAATCATAGGCACTGATGACAGCTCCTGGGTACCAGGTGGATCTGCCTCAGGATTGTGGAGATAACTCAAACCACTGGGTCCGGGGGTTTCTGATTTGGGATCAAATGTGCTGGGATCTTTAGGAGCAGTAAATTTAGGTGACTCCATGCTGCTCTTCCTGGACAGAGAGGAGCGTCTGGGCTTCACGCTGTCAATCTCACTAGTGTCTACTACTGCTTCATTGATAGTGATGAGCTTCGTAATGTGTTCTATTACTTGGGTTTTGGGTACAGTGAAGGGAATGCTCTTTTCCTCTGTTCCTGAGGATGAGGAGAGTGAGGAATGAGGTTGCTGATGATGGGGACTGCGCTGCTGCCCCCCCAGTCGTCCATATTTCCCCAGAATAATTTCTGCATAGGTTTTGGCACTAGCACTGGGGGGACTAACTTGAGACAGGTCAGTGCTGCCTGATCCGGAAAAGTAGCCAGACTCTGTGCTGCCTTTACTGCCAGGGCCTTGAGAGGAAGATGAGGTGGAGAGGGAGGAAGAGGAAGGGTCATCCGAAGAAGCCTTGGGTCCACGCTTCCTTTCACTTAGTCTCAGTGCCAACCTTTGCTTGACAGCCTGGGAGTCTTCAGGCCTCTGGCTCTCCTCTGAGCCTACCAGCACTTCCTTACCACCTTTCCTCTGCTGTCCCAACATCACTTTCGAGGAAACCTTACCCTGAGGCCTGTGTTGGCCTGTCTCTTCCTCTGACTCAGTGCTTTCTCCTTCTGTGTGTTCCTCTGGGTCTTCTCCGGCACCACTGCCCTCTGGTCCACTCAAACTGGGCTCATCACGACTGGATGCCAATCCTGCTTTAATGCGATGGGCATGGGACTTGCGGTGCTTGTACAGGTTGCTCTTGGTCTTGAAAGAAAAGCCACAGGGAGCACAAGGGTAGGGTCTTTCTCCTGTATGGGAGCGAATGTGTTTCTGAAGAACGCTTGGCTTGGCACATGGACGGCCACAGTAAGTGCACACATATTTCCCTGGTTTCTGGGGTTTCTTCTCCCCTTTTCTGGGGGAGCTGACCCCTTCTTGGCCCTCTTGGCTGGACTGAGATGGGACCCCATGACCATGCTCACCCCGGGTGGAGGAAGTAGAATGGAGGGTTGAGGTTGAAGGGGACGTTGGAGAGAAGAAGCTGCCTCCTGAGGGACCTGGGTTTTCTGAAAGCTGCCATGCTAGCGCTTGCTGTTGCTGTAGCCGAAGGTCAGTACGTTTGGGTTGGCGATTTTGCAGGCGGCCCAAGGCTCTGTGCACAGGACGAGGATTAGGAAGCTGCTGGGGCTGCTGAGGTGGACAAGATCCTACTGAGGATTCAGCTGTTACATGCTGCTGCTCTTGCCCTCCAGAGCACTGCCCATCAGCCGGACGGCTGGGCTCAGCCTCCATAGAGTGGGCAGGAGGCCTTACAGACACGCAAGGAAGGGCTCTTGGAGCCTCATGGGGCTCACCGCCAGGCAGCAGAAAGGTCAAAGGCCGGGGAACATTGACAGACTGAGTTGTAAATCAAAACGGAGGGCCTTTCTCAATGTGGGCCAAAAGTTATTCCAGATGACCAAATGAGGCATCATTAAAATGTGCCCTGGAGCTGCATGGATGCAGGTAAACATGGACCATTTCTCTGTACAAAAGAGCTCTGCTTCCGTCCAGCCTCAGCCATTCTAACAGCAATCGCAAGGTCTTCTCTGCATCTTCTTTGTTGGATGACGAGTGTGTCAGTCGTTCAGCTTCTGACGGGGTCTAAGGGACACCAAAAAAAAAAGGTTAGAGTCACAAAAATGTTGACATCATATGTGTTAGATTATCTAAACAAGGTTATGTCTCATTATTAAAATTATTAAGTTTTCCTTTTCCCTTTGCAAAAGAAACCAGAAGAACGATTGAAACCATGATAAAGTAAGGTCCAGCTCTGTTGACTTCAGTCAAAGTCGGGGCTCATTATTACACACTCAGAAACAGAACAAACACAAGATGATATCCTAAGGGTTTTCAGAGGGTCTGCCATACTGTCTAGAAAAGTGAGAGTTGGAAAATAAATCGTAGTGTCATATTATCGAATACTTAATTGAAAATTGCTCCCTCATATCGTTATTTGACAAACAGCGTTAAGTTTCCTGTAGTAATGTAGTAATGAGAACATCAGCGAGGTAACTGCATCAGCAACATGTTATTGCTCTCATCTGTCCTGACTTCACCTCATTATGAACAGTGTGCAGTGATTCTTGAGACAGGGGCACACCTAGTGTAAATCTATTAAGAAATGTTAGGTACAGATATATTTGCTATAGTAAAACTTTTAAGGCATAATAATCGTGACTCTCTTGATTCAACAGTTGTGATCTCTTTCCACCTACACTCAAATCAGACGCACACTTCATGATGAAATACAAAATTAGCAACAAAATCCTAGATGCAGGTCCACCATGCAACATGGGTTTGATTTGCATCAATGAAAACATGGCAGAAGGAAGTGACAACAATAGACATATTTTAGCCTCCTTCAATGAGTGTACCATCTGTATTTTGACTTATAGTTTGGTCCATGTCCCATCCACTAACATGTAGGCGATTACATAACATGTATGGGATAGGTGTTATGACGTATACTTGAGTCAGCCATCCGGTGGTGATCAACACACTTTGGCTTAACTTTTGGGTAGCATTAATGTGGTCCATCTTTATATACAGACTATGGGAGAAACACTATAGACTCCCAAATAAGCAATTATGGCAATCACCGTTTGTGTTGATGTAAGTTGTGCATGGGGACGCTGAATACATTCAAATACAGCATACAAAGATAGACTGTGTGAATGTGAGTTAGTGGGTAAGCAAGCTACTGCTAATTTTGGTTGCAATACTGTCATACTGTTTCATCACTACCCACAACTGGCCCGTGCTCTGCAGGAGTCAGAGCTTGACCAACCAGACAACAGATACAGCACATACAACAACAGACTAGAACCATTGTCAGGGCAGAGAGTCAAAACAAACATGGGAAATATAGCCTGTGCTTATCTGATCTGGCACTGGAGCTAAAGGGGGTTCATGGAGGGGGGCTGTTTTCTAGTAGATAAGAGGACCTGACAGTAACTAGGTCTCAGCCTCTAACTCAACCAGCAGGGTGCAGTGTTTATGAGGGGCAATGACGGGAGCGGTTGCTCATCTGTTGTAAAAGGGTTGCGTGATAAGCTTTAATTAAAATGGATCTATTGAAATAGTGCATGCTCACACCCTGCTGGAAGGCTGCGTTTATGAGTATAGATGATCATGAGGTCTAAGAGATGAGGCTACAATGAAATCTCCTCTTTTATCAAGATGTATGTTCTGTAATACTTCCCACTTACTACAAATCCTGCACTCCGTCTCAACTGGAGACACAGGATTCTTGTGCCGCAGCCAATCAAAACACTTTCTGGGAATGGATGGGGCCAATCATAACATTTTCACTGAGCAGCCATGCCTGACCACTGACAGTCTCAGCACAGGCTCATCCAGGGTATCAATCATCGTCGAGGAGGTTGGCGCTGCTCGCGATGCCCCCCACCCCCTGACTCTGTCAGACTCTGGAGATCAGTGCTTGCAGAAGGAGGACACTGTGTATGTTCACCTCACAGTCGTAGCGCTCTGTGATGGTGCAGGCAGTGTGCACCACCTCTGACAGCTCGAAGAACATACCAGGAAAGAGGACAGCAAGAAAAGGCTTTGCACCGATGCGGAACAAATGCAGAAACTGACTGTAAAGGGGTGAGATACAGAAAATGCACAAATGTTCTATAACATTATATCTAAATGCATTTGAAGTGGGAGTAAGAAAGACAAAGTTAGATGACGTGGGGGAGAGAGAATTGACTGAAGCAGCGATGCAGTGGCTGAATAAACAGGCTCAGCTGACGACTGCAGCTCAAGGTGGCGAGGCGGCAGTGACAGTTTCTTTTTTTAATGAGCCACACTTGCTCCATTCATATGTCTAAAAAACACACACGGCACAGTCAGCCTTCATTACAGTCAGTTTACAGTGGAAAAACAAGGAAAGAGAATCACTCTTCCTATTGGAAACAACTTGACAGATTCTCGGCTCCATATCCCCCCCCCCCTCCCCCCCCCCAACACACACACACACACACACACACACACACACATCTGTTAGGGCCGATCATCTGTTTAGCATGCGTTTTCTCCGAGCAGACCAGCGCTTTGATTACAGCAGACTTATACCATCAGCGCTTGGAAATTAGGCAGCATAACAAACCGAATCAACACCATTAAAATTCACTTCTTCAGTCACGGCTGCAGAGGGGGGACTTGCGTATGTGGTGACAGCCAAAGATTTGTCTGTCTTGATCTGTTGCGAGGGACACATTACTCTCTGGAGCTCCATGTGGAGAAGTTACATCAGGGGGGAATGGAGCTTACCGAAAAGAAGAGTGCAGCTCCTCACACACAGAGAAAAGTGACGTGACAATAAAAACAGATGCATGAGGGGTGGGTGTGGGGGTAAGGGCCGGTAAAATACAAGACTGACCGGGTGTGAAGCAGGATGATGCTGTGCATAGAAAAACAGAACTGGAGAGGAAGTTAAGCTCGACAAATCGTCTGCCTCGACCTCCCTGTAATGAATGTCGTTGTTCGTGTGGTCGTTTAAGAGTATGTACGTTTTAATGATCTCTGGCATGGCTGTTGATGCAGCCCTTAAACAGGGCGATTAGAAGGGTTTAAGGTTGAGGAAGAGCACTGCCTACATTATTCATGGCCGTCTAGACTGCCAGCTCTGAGAAGGGGGAAACACACAGTCAGGGCCTGGCCAGGAAGATGAGGGGAAGGAATGCCAGCGTCGAGGCTACATTGAGCCAAAACACACACGCGCACACCCTACAGCACACATACAGCGTACAGTACCACTCTCTCCAGAGAAATACCCAACAGCGCAAAGCAAAGCCAAATCTGCTCTGACAGCTCTGACCAGCCAATCAGCTGCAGCGCCCTGAGGTGACCTGCCCTGGTAGTACTCAGCCGATCCTCCTGCTGTTCGACGAGGGGTTTTCCTTTCTCATCATCCTCATTCCACGGGGATGACTTGCTATCTGTGTTGCCTATGACACGCAACACTTCAGTGCACCAGGGGGCTCATGAACACACACAATCATTTGACTGTAACATGAGGATATTACAGTCATAAAAGATAAAACACACAGGAGGTGTGAATTTGTCTAACCTCATTGATGAGGGCGGGGAAAGGGCGTTCTTCCCTCAGCGCTATTTTTAGGCTGAGGTGCGAGCAGGAAGCCACTGATGCAGCTGTTATACAGTGTAATGTTCTTTTGACTGCAGGCGTCGGTTCAAAACCACAAAGCTAATATTAGTAGCAGTTTGCTAAACGGCAAACAGTGAGCACACGAGCGTGATGCCCAGTTCCAGTCTGACTCAATGCCACCGTATGATAATTCACACAACAGCCTTGTGTGGTGCATGCAGTGATTTGTTGTGTGAACTTCGTTCTGGTGTCTGCGAGGAAAAATGTGATTAACGACTGGTGAGAGGAGAAGACAGGATGAGAGAGGAATGTGTGCGGACAAGACACATGAGTGTGTGTGTGTATGGACACGCAAAGGGGCTTTGTCAGCAGAAGCAGGCACTGATGCTTCTGCTCCCATGGGAGCCCTGACACACGGAAGAGCTCACACGATGTCCACACACACACACTCTCTCTCTCTCTCTCTCTCTCTCTCTCTCTCTCTCTCGTTTCTGCACTTCCAAAAGTGTGTAAATCCTATAAAACAAACATTTAGCTCATCTCCAGCTCAATAAGCGGCTCGGGAGCTCGGCGGCACTCTTACAGTTAAAGCTTCATTATCATGCACAGGAGGGTTCAGCCGGCAGAGTCAGTTTTCATTTCCTCATCAATACCCAGAAGTGGAGGTGCAGCTGGTAATGACGGATACAAATATGGGCTAAACATTAAATTACTTTGTGCCCTGAGAATAGATAAACCCTCTTAAGTGTTTATAAAAAAATCTGCTGTCATACTGTACCGCCCCTCCAAATGCATGCACACACATGCACACACACACACATACTCACACAGACACACATCCCCAATTTTTTCTCACTGGCTCTAGCCCGGTGCAGGTTCCTATGGAAACCAGCCTACTCTGAGCAACAGCAGATGGAGTGGGAGCTGGAGGTCTAAATTTATCTCCCAGCATCCTCTCTGACTACAGACGCACACTGGCAGCAGGAAGTGAAGAGGGGAAATGCTTGGTTTCTGCTTGTGTTGACAAGCTGGCATGACCCTTGATATCTAACCTCCTTTGAGTGACGAGGGGTTGATGTCTCAAGAGATAAATACACACGGGCCACCTGACAGCTCAGAATTTCAACAAAGTAACACAACGAACAAGCGTTTAATGCTGTGGAAGAAGCTCTGAAGTATTATCAGAGTGTACGTTAACTCACTCACTTTTCCCCTGCACCAGCAAATAAACAACGCTGTCAGTCAGACTCAGGCCTCAAATCATAAGGATGAACACAAAGCAATCACAGAACCAAGAGGAGAAACACTACGGTTTGCTCGGAAGACTGGGCGGGGGGGGAAACCAGACAACAGAGCATAAGACCTCGAGTCATCAAGACTCACACTCACCCAGGAATACCTCTGCTGTCAGCCGGAGCAGCGCGCTAAGGAGGACGCCGTCTGAAAAAACACCACATACCACAGCCCTCACTCACTCGCTCCCTCGGCTCTGTGCGGGATGCGTGCAGGGATCGTTGCACCTCTGAGGCGAGACGGAGAGATTTCACAGGGCTGTGATAAGATTGGCAGCTCACGTCCGCTGCACTGTTGTTCACTTTGATTAAACACGAGCCAGTGAACTGCGGGTCAATACCGGGCCTTTGAATCAGAGGCGAGGCAAAGCTTGGGTAATGCGCACCTCCAGGACAGGAGAGGGATTGCACTCAGGAGTTTTTTAATAATACCCCTGCCAGAGGGAAATCTGATCCTGCGGTGACATAATGAACTAAAAACAAACTGGCCACAACCTGGACTAAATTGCAGGTTGTCATTTTATTTGTGGCCGAAAACTTTGCAGTTGGAAATTATCATTTTTGTAGCCACTTAGATTGTCAATTTGAATTACATGTGCAATATACAGCAGAAGGTTTTTAACTCTGTTTAGAGAGCAACAATACAATACAATAAGTGTCGCCCAGTTGACACTGTGGATGTTTTCTAACTTTTATATAACCAGTAAATTTGGAATCTATAATATCAATAAGGATCATAAGAGCACTGTCACATTCTGAAGCATCTCAGGCACATTATCCTACAGTGAAGAAAAGACAAGGTTAAACTCTTAAACCAACAACATACTCCTCTATGTACTAAGGTGCTAGATTATAAGGTACCAAATAGCAAATATATGACGAAGATTTATAAAATGCTTTCACAAAATACAAAATAACTTAATGACTAGCTTGCTGTACCGGACAAGCTAAGTAAATACAATGAGGGACCGAGAAGAGAGAAAGAGGGGGAGGAGAGAGTGAGACAGGAGGAGAAGAGGGAGGCGCAGAGGGAGTGAGAAACAGGCAGAGTTTAGATTACCTGACAGAGCAGTCTGGTCTTCCCCCTTAGAGACGCTTCACAGGCACTGTGAGACAAGCAGGGAGAGCCAGAGAGCGAGAGCGGATATGACTGTTTGAGTGGGTGTGTTGCAGAGACAGAGGGATGGAGAGAGAGAAACAGAGAGAGAAAGAGAGAGAGAGAGAGAGAGGGGCTGGAGGTGAGGCAAAAAAAGAGGAATCATGGAGAGAGAAGGAGAGAGAGAGGGGAACGAGCTAAATAAATATTTCCACAGCACAAATGTACAGTACGGGAGGGATGAGGGGGGGAGGTGTGGAAACCAAAAGCGACTCATAACCTGAGAGCCTGACTAACATCTTTATAAAAAATCACATCATCGACTGTGAAACCAAAGTAACAGCATCAAGCGCCAAGTTTTCTCATTACGGATGCTGCCAAACCAAGACATGCACCTACACACGTGCAGGACGGTCAACATCTGCTGCTGCTTCTCTCACTCACACACGTTCAGCGGCGGTGGCATCCTGCTGATGGATAGGATTACAAACAGGTCTAACACCGGGTTTTCCCCGACAACACAGAACCCGGAAGGCAGTACCTCGCAGCTATCACCTCCTTATCAGCGAAGTTATCTCACTGTAGAAGCCCAGCGGCCTCGTTCCTATAAGGCAAACTCTCTACCTACACAAGGACGTCTCTTTACGTAAACCTTCCACTTCCACCCGGGTTGCCACCGTGCCGCATCTGTAAATGGATTCCAGAGTTGCATCCATTCAAGCAAGCCCCCGCATTACTCAGAACTCGGGCTCGGCCAATCAGCAGTGCGACGCGAGCGAGCGAGAAGGAGTGAGAGGTGGAGAGAAACAGAAACAAAAAGAGAAAGAGAGAATTCAGAATGAGCGGAGGTCCTGCTGTTCCATAGAGCTTTGCCTCACTGGCAGAGCACAGGAAGCGTGAGTCACACACTCTAAATAAACACACTCGCACAGTGACAAGCCGGCACACAGGACGGAGCGGATGGCCAGGCTGCCGATCAGAAGATACGCAGAGGGAACAGGGATCCTCACAGGCCAGCGACACGTGGTGGCCTGGTGGGACGCGTGGGCTCAAAAGGAGAAGATGTGGCTCTCCCTCTCTAATTGCTTCCATTCAATACATTTCGTTTTGTTTTTCTCCTCATTCACCCACTTATTCGCTCTCAAAATCCACTCTGAGTTTTCCTCTTCCCGTGTCCTCCTCCTGTAGATTTCCCCTTGTTCCTCTGCTCTGTGTTTCCTCTCTCTGTTTATTTGCTTCCACTCAATAGGAGTGTTGTTCAGGACTTGGTGATTACCCCCGGCTCTCTGTGGCTGCTGGCCGGCCGGCTGCTGTAGGGGATTGCGGCGGCCTGATGCTGGGCTTCTCTCACAGGCTGCTGGCTTCTCTGGCCGAGGCGCTGCATTGTGTCTGCCTGAATGCGCTCATTGTCGCCCTTCACAGCGCGCACCTTCTATACTGTACTTCCCTGCGAGGGACCTTCGCCCATCCGTCATCCCTTTGTCCTCTGTTCCTCAGACTGAGGGGTTCGGACGGGAAGGTGGCGAGGGCAGCGGAGGCTCGGGAACAAGACTGCCACTGTGGCGATGATTGACAGGAAAGTTGCGCTACAGGGACGCAATGATTAGCGAGGCCGGACACCGCAGACACACAGTCTGGTTAGAAAGCTATAGGGAGCTGCGAGGTTCTAAGTCAAACAGCTTTGCAAGCGACAACAGAGACGATATTCATTTTGAAGAGTGGGATCAATAGGGGAAGAGCAGCGATGGTGTGAAAGCGAGATTTCCTGTAACCATATGCTGCTCACTGGCCATGAGCTTGTCAGGCTCAAATTATGCAAAGCTACTCTCAGTTACAGTAAATGGAAACAAGGGCTCTCCTGTGGGTTGGTGGTCACATGAGGCAATTTCACATATATGACACACCGACCGATACAATATGTTGCAGAGGCCAGCGACACCTAAAATGCAAACATCGTGCTTTATAAGAAACTTTGTGTTGTTTTGCAGCAGCCACAGACTATAATTTAGACCAAACGAGCGGTGTGAGCATTTACAGACAACCATGCACATGAAATATTTTTGGACTTTCACCCACGTAAACTGCAGACACAGGCAGTCAGACGGGCAAATATGGGCGTTCTCAGAGTGGGTCTCTGTTCTGAGGGCAGACTCGGCCAGACGTGTGGTCTTGTAAACTGACCTCCCCCCCGCTGGACACATGACTGTGGTGTTTTGATAGAAACAAGATCTATTTAAAAAGGGGGGAGCCCACCTAGTGTATAAAAGCCACTTCATCACTTCATCACTTCGTTCTCAACCCTCAACCTCAAAATAAAACTCACATAAAACCTAAACACGTCTTATCCCTGTAACATGAGGTCCAACCCGTGGTGGGGTGGTGCAGCTACTACACGCGGTTTGATGAAACCCAGTGAGAAGTGAAACATCTGTTAGTGGCACCAGTGAACAGACACCAACGGGTGAGTGTTAATGATCACTGATGCAGCTGATGTTATAAACTGTAAACTGTGGAGCTGAGGAATCTCTGATGTAAGAACAGTCATGGTGGCCGAGGCAGCTCTCTGGATGTTGGTCAGGGGGTTCACCCTTTGGGCCTGACTGAATGATCTCAGCAACTATTAAATGTATTTACATAAAGTTTGGTACACAAATTCAGCTGTACATTGAATTCAAAGCTAATTAGATAATATAAATATGACACTCTCTTTATGTTAACACTGTCAGTGACTTATTCATAAAGGATATTTGACTATTGACCTCATTCTGAATAAGACCCTATTTTGATTATGATATGTACACGAGTCACATATATTTTATTTATAATTCTGCTTACATGTTACACAGCATAGCCTGATATGTCTTAATTCAATTATTGCTTATGAGTATGAACTTATTTGTGCTTAGGTAATGCTGTTTACATGGTAGTTACTTATTCAGACTATTGATTCACATTTAATCACATTGGTGTCTGCTGACGTTAGCATTTAGCTCAAAGCGCTGCTGTGTTTAAAGGAGTATTCAACATATAAAGTATTTCACACCCATACAACAGTGACCCATCTGAAAGTTTAATATTGTTATTGATCCTGAAGAGATCTGTTAATTACTTTTCAAGCGAATTGTAGATATCCTGACATTTTGTGACATTTATGCTCAGTCTACAATAATGATGTGGATCCACAGACTAGAATTTATGCCTGTTATGTCTGTGCTGACGCTGGGCTATATTATATAATCGTCTTTCTCATGACGGTGCCATAGGTTGAACTCTTAGTCTTTTTCAAAGTAACAAAATATACCAAATTTAATTCAGAGTATATCACTGAATATACAAGACTTGGGATGAAATTAAGTTAGAGTTAAGATCCAAAAAGATGGTTTATATCAGAAAATATCTGAGTATAGACAATTTATTTGGAAATCTGAAGTATGTAGTATCAACAACCAGGTCTGTAAATGCCTTTGTTATCCCAATTAGCATAATGAGGCAAAATAGGGTAAAAAATTCACTTCGGCATTAATTAAAGATATTCAACTATTTGTTAAAACGTGGGGGAAAAGTTAAGCTCGTAAAATGTCACCAGTTATATATATGTAAAAATATGCAGGGCGAGGGGCAAGAGCAATTTGTTTGAACTTTGAATATTTAGGAATAAGTGACAGCCCTAATATATCTGTGTCTTATTATTTTCACAATAACAGATACAACACAGCGAATAAAGCCTGGTGTTAGACACGCAACCAAACAGCCAGCTAATGGAGTCCAGCATGCAAGTCTTTTGTTAATGCCAATCGATAAGTATCCTCAGCAGATGTGATATGTGATCCTGTGAGACACTGACACACTAAGCACTGGCCTCTGTCGTTTTTTTTTCTATTTCCATCCATCACTTTCGGATCCACACAGCATCACTCAACTCTCTCTCTCTCCACTCAGTTCCCAATTTCAGCCTCGCGACACTCTCTCATTATCTTTTCCTTTTCCACGGTGCTGAAGCATAAATGAGCACCTTCGTCTTTATGTGTGTTAGAGTAAACATTATATATACATTATGAGGAAGACTTCCAGGAAATCACGTCTCAGGGTGGCTCTGGGTGGTGATTATGGATTAAGATTATGGCCCTGAGTAAAGGCCCTGATTGGCTAGTGATATATTATAAAGACCTGATATTTCATTTTCAATTTGTGATGGGGAGTGTACACTGAGCTATTGTAGTTATTCAGTATTCATACCTTGCTTGAGTTTTAAGAATTAGTTTCGATTCACCGTCTTAAAGGCAAAAATGGTCACGTGACATGCAACAAATGCATCAGGGACTCTCGGGCTTCACATGGCATTACTGTAACAGAAGTGAAACAGATATCAAGTGTCCTTCAAAGAAATTCATCTGTGTTTGGACACGAGTGTCGCGAAAATGAAATAAAAGAGTGACAAAGCACGGGGGAGATGAGGAGGAGGAGAAGGAGGGTGTGTTGAGGGTGAGATAAATATAGAAAGAGGAACTGACATTTTCAAAAGCTGCCCTCCCCGCGCCCACAAGTTTCAGTGATGCGTGGATGTCAAGATCACAGTGCACATTCTCCCACGCAGCTTACTGTACCCGTCGTTCACAGTCGACTGCTCTGTGTTTGCTCTCTCAGCCGCGGTGCGGCCGAGAAAGAATGTGATCGAGGCAAACCTGCGATAAGACGCAACGTCTTCAGCTAATTGACTGCAGAGGCAAACCCAAAGATAATAAATCTAACTGATGAAAATACTCATTATCATACCTGAGTATATATATTATCCACCTGAGGGTCTGGACCTTACATTGAGTAAATTAACTCTATATCTTTTGTTTTTTTTTGGTACGTAAAGGAAAAAAATAAAGTTTATTTTTATTTTATACTCTTCATTTTTCTTCAGCACAGGATTAGAGATCTGCGTCCACACGCTGCTCAGTGACGGATTCATGACATCTGTTTTCCTGACGTTATTACATTCTCTATCAAGTCACGCATGTGGACTCCCCCTCAGCCTGTGCTCGTTCCTCTCTCTGCAGCTGCTGAACTGCATCCTGCACGGCCTCTGCACCATGCGTGGCCCGGTGCCATGTCTTATCTCTGCATCTCAGTAACCTGTGACCATGTTAATCTGAGCTGTTAAGCGGGAGCTGCTGCTGCTTTCGGAGCTGCCTGCACAAACACAGACACGGGGAAGAGTCAACAGGTGGAAGCTCAGACCTGAGTGTGCTCAAACACAAGGACCAGGCCGCAGAATGTAGCAACACATCCTCCGTCCCCCGGCCTTCATATCCAGGCCCTGGCAGAGGGGCACCCTTCTGATCAGGGAGTTTACTCAAAGCCAGGCCAGTCCGAGTAATTGCTACCCACAGTGACAAACAACTCCATTCAGCCTCGGAGTCGGATTGCAGTTTGTGCTCCCTCCTATGCGCCCCCGCTGCCCACGCTGCCCGGTGCCACGGTGCCTTATACCGGCCTGTCGACAGAGACTCTCCTCTCCATCAACGCCTACTTCAAACTCAATGCATGTGTGCAAACGCCATGTGCCATGACCTGTCTGTTAGTGCGTTTGTTTCTCTGAATATGTGTGTGTGTCTGTGAGCGTTTGTGACAGGGAGAGAGAGGCATAACAGTGCGAGACAGAGAATAACAGGACAGAGGCAGGGGCGCAAATGTGTAGGAGAGAGACAGAGAGAGGGAGAGAGAGAGCTCTTGTAAACTGTTATCTTGTGTCCCTCAGAACAGAGCTTCAACCTACGGTAGTGACTCTATCAGGCATCTGAGACAATCTTATAAAAGGCTATCGAATGTGTCTGCGGTGTGCGAGCCTCTATATCTTGAGCCTGCAGCTCCGGGGCTGAATGAGACAGCTCATCAATCATACACGACAATCAAGAGCAGCTTAAACAGTCTCCTGGTAAATCTGTGTGTGCATGCGAGGATCTGCGAAACGCTGAATACACAGAATGCCTAAATACATGTCAGCCATAAATCTCACTTTGTGCATACAGACACTGTAGATGTGGACATCTTGACAAAAGAGGGACTTTTGTCGCAGTACCTCATTTCAGAACACTAAATGCCAAAATTCTCCCAACATTTCCTCTGAACTGACTCTCACAGACGTTTCTTGTCTCGCTGATAGTTTTATCACAATTGGTAAAGTTTTGGGATATCAACTTTGCCTCCACTCCAAATCAATGGAAGTAAATGGCCTTCTCATGAAAAACGATACCGAAATATATCAACAACATCAAAATCTATATGTCCAAAAAGCACCTATTAAAGCAGCTGACAGTGTGTTCCCTTGCAGTTGGACAACAATGGACATTTTTAACGGCCTTTGTTTATTTTTAACATGTGTAACATTTGGTTGAGTTGAAGCCTGATACTCAGATTTAAAAGTGTAAATATTTGCTCTCTTTACTTGCCACCATTATCAAAGGGTTGGTCACCAAAGCGCAATGAATCCTGGGATATGTCGGCCTGAGAAGGATCCCCCCCGTTGGAACCTTCACTGCTTCGGTAGGAAGCATTTGAAGGAGACTTCGAAAATGAGGCAGCCTAGTCATTCCACTGTGACATTCGACTGTGGTCTTCAAATGCAGCCTCCGAAAGAGGCACAATTGAATTGGGACACAGCTGAGAGTGGTTTCTTTAGCATTGTGATGCTTTGGGCACCACACACATAATTTCCTTCACAACCACTGTGTTAAACTTGCGGCATAAAACCTGGGCAAATAAAACCTAAACTTTCTGCATGGATAAAAAAAGATCCTTTAAGTAGCTTTAAATTTACCTGAAGCCTTTTTGCAACAGTTTGGAAAAAGTTATTTGTTTTAATCTGCTTGTTCCTGCACCTCCTTGAACCCAAAGACACAAACATTCGGGGAATATTAAAATCTGCATTGCTATGTCTGAAATGGATGAACAGTTACACTAATGAACAATTTATTGAATTAATTATTATTGAATTATCTTTGGATTTCCCCCGGAATGCAAAATGATTGAATGTTGAATGACAAGACGTTTGGCTCACCACGCTGTGTTCGGTGTGCTTATCTTATTTGAACAGTCACAGTTGTCAACAACAGAGAGCTAAAGACACAGAGCCTCAGTGTAAACACAAGGTCGAGGAATATAAAGATGTTAAGACGAGTGTCAATACCTCGACGCAGCTCGGTAACAAAGCGCCAGCGACAAGCAAACACTCGCTGGCGTCCAATTTCGTTACCACAACTCTTTACCTTGCTATGACAAGGTAAAGTCAAACATGGCCAACTTGAATGCAAATCAACCTTTGTGATGAGGCAGAAATGTGTCACTGGCTGTGTGGTACAGTCTATAGTTTGTCCGCTAAGCAAGGCCACACACAGCCACGCAGTCTGCTTCCACGATAGCAATCCTGTATTCCTGCAAACACGCATTGCATCTGAATGAGATCAACTCGCAGTGAGTGCATATACAGTATATGACGCACACACGTCATGGATGCACCTCTTTCTCTCCCCTGACCACCCAGACCGTTCAGATCGCTCCGGACTGAAACCAAGCCCGGAGGTCACGTGACCCACATTAGGGGGTATTAGCGGTGCATTCCTCCAGCTGTCATCGCCTCGTAAAAGATCTGGTTAGGGAGAAACCGGACCCCACAGGGCCCGCTCGCCACCTCTCGTCCCTCCTCTCTCCCAGCGTCCCTCTCATCCTCCGAGCCGCATCCTCAATCTCAGCGAGGGCCGATCATTTGAAAACAAGGGAGGGAAACAAAAGGAGTCCTTAAAATAGAGATGCGGTGGCTTTCAAAGACGCTCACTGCAGAGACTGAGCAGAAAGCTGAGAGAGAGAGGAAAAAAAGAGAGTGAGAGACAGACCAAGGAGACAGACGGCAGGATGAGTGCACTTCTGTGGAGAAAGTGAGACGCTGCATCGACTCGGGACAGGTGGCTGGATTCATTGATTTCCTGTTAGTTCTCGCTCGGTTACGCTCAGTTGACTTGTCATCCAATACAGGTTGAAGCGCTGTCCCTGAGCGTGCTCTAAAGTGGGATATACAACCTTCTCTGTATGGATATATACACCCACACACTGGATCATTATGTTACCTCAGTGAATGTGTACTGTAGGAGCCCTCCGTCATGTCAGGTTACTAGATTACTCTGCGATATCAGCGTGACCTCAGGCACGCGAGGACGGCAGATTAGCTTATCGAGCTGTTTTCTGATGAACGGGCCATTATAGAGGAAAAAAGCTCTAACGATCTGTTCTGATTGGTTGATACATGTTGGAAATGGTTCTAATTTATCCAATGAAATGCACACCTGTAACGAACACCCACAAATTGAATATCACTCCGACAGAAGACACTTGAGGGTCTGTAGGTTACCGGCTACAGATCAAAACCTTTAATCTAAAGCACAAATTTTCTACGTTATTTAATTTCAGTAGTTTTCATGCTTTGAATTCACCTCCTCTTTGGTCAGCAGCATCCAGGGTTCCTCTGGGAACCAACTGTTACAGCTGTGCCTGGAGAGCCTTCCTCTTCTTAGTATATCAGTCAAAACACAATTAATATTCTCCTTATATGACCAAATAGAAATATTTGAAAGCAGTGACACAACGTTGAAGTTTGCCCACGTATAGGAGAACACAAAAAAAGTTTGCTTATCAATATGTAAAAGGGTTTAATTTCTTCAGGGATCAGAGTTTGTCTTATTTCCATCAGAATAAAAAAAATGTCGAACTTTACGTTCACACCAAATAAGATCCCCAACAAGACAAGAGTAGTTTTACTACATAGAGAGCTCAAATATTAGAGAAACGTGGAGAGTTTCAGGGGTCAGCAGGCCTCCAGTGAGCTGTTAGACCAAAGTCTCAAGCTAATCTGAAAACCAAGTTTACAGCATCTGCATGAACGCACACAGTGAAAGAGGTGGGATGAAGAGGGAGATCCTCTGATGAGGATTGTGATTAAGGAGATGAAGAGGGGGACGTGTGGATCAGATTCAATGCGAGCGCTCTTTGGATTATATGATTTTAAAGCACAACATATACATATATGAAAACACTGGCAAAAACTACAAAAACAAACTGCCACAAACAGGTCCTGGCAGACCCGGTCCTACCAGCCCAGGTTTTCATTTTGCTCAACAGGTGTTTGGTTGCAAGACGCCATTTCACATAGGCTGTACAAAGGAGGCCTGACAGGTCTCGTCTTCACTAACACATCAACATTAACCCTCCACCAGTTTTCAGAATGAATTCATCTGTCCCACGATAATCTGGGTTAGGAGAATTCCATGATCTGTATTATATTACATTGACAACTGGAATTATTGTCCTTCGGCTGTTTCTCCGGCGACCAGGCTCATATGACGTCAGCGTGAGCACTGAAATGTAACACGGCCATCTTTGACTCCAAGGGATAGCAATTTTAAGAAGTCTTGAGATATCATGTGTAAGAAGCCAAGAACATGGTTTGTGATGACACGTTACCTTGACCTTTAACCAGATTCAAATCAGTTCATCCGTGAGTCTAAGTGAACATTTGTACCAATACTGAGAGGAATCCCTCGAGGTGTTCACAGGCTTAATGCTTGTGAACACTGGCTCTTGTCGGTGTGGAGGCAATTATATGCCAACCTTGTGACGGCACTGGACGAAAGGTCCAGGTATCAACTAAACCAGAAAGATTATTTGAAGGCCATATATGTCTTTACACATTTTCATGGCAACTCATCCAATAGAGTTAATTCAGTCTGGGCCAAAGCGATCGGCCAACAGAATCAAGGTGCCAAAGCTCAAAATGACTAATAAAGAATAAATACATAGATAAACACAGTTTTTCTATCTAAAAGACAGTTAAGTTCTAACTGTCCTAAAGGATAACATTTCTCTACATCTTAGCTTATTTTTTTAGGGCACAGAAGAAGATAGTAACGAGTTGGCAGACGAGAGGCAGAATACAATATAACACACTGTTTGCCATGAAAAACTGCACCGACAATAATCCGATAACACCCTAGTTACACAGAAAAGCAATAAACAGTGAATTACATAGATTGATGTGATGAAACCTTGATACTCTCTGCAAAGCAAACTGCAGCCTCTGAGTTTTGCTGTGGCCCCTGAGCAAGAAGAGAAATAAACGTTTGAAGCCGGAGTCCAGGGACAGCGTGCTCTCTCTCTCCGTCCTCGCCTGCTCACGACCTGCTCAACAACAAACAACCGAGCCTCCGACTTGTGTCTCTGCGATGCCAGTAACAACAATGAGCCAATGATGCGAGTAATAAAACTACACTATGACCAATGAAAGACAGACTGTTGCTGGCCTAGCAACCAGGACAGCTCGCTCTCACAAGACCACAGAGACCGTCCATCCACCGACCGACCAAGAAACGTTATTCTGTCGCACGCATGACAAATTAATCTCCCATGGAAGCCCGCTCAGGACATTAATTTACAAATCTCTTAACATGTTTTTGTCATTCATTTTAAAACCATGTAACACACACAGGGCATCTTTCTTTATTCGTTTTTTTACCCCCTGGTACAACGTGTTTGTGTGTGTGTGTGTGTGTGTGTGTGTCTCATGCTCCTTCGCTCAGAGACAAATTGATTTCTCCACTCTACACCCTCCACCCCTCCTCCACCTCCTCCTCGTCTCTCTCCAAAACTCTCACTGGGGTTTCTCCTGATCTCCCTCTTCTCTGTAATTTCATGCACTCCCACAGTAATGGACACCCTACTCTGGGGGCATTAAGTGGGAAAGCAGCCCCGCGGCTCCAGCTACTGTACTCACAAAGAATCCCAATCAGCCTCTCATACAGCCGCCTTCATACTACCACAACTCTGTGTTGCTTTTTTTGGTAGCGAGGCAGAGAGAGAGAGAGAGAGAGAGAGAGAGGGTCCTGGAGAACAAGGCGATCCCTCTGTCTCCTCGGCGTGGTCACATGCTACCAGCTGTGCAGCTCCCGGTCTCCCTGTGGGCGTGGGTGTCAGCGTGAAATACGACTTATCGCCGTCGGCCAAGGATACACCATGTGGCTGCCGTACCCTTCCCGTTTTCTCTCTCCTCCCCTCCGGCTTCATTCTTGTTGGTTGGCGACCTGTCAATCAATCGACACCTGGGAGAGCGCAGGTGGGGAGTGGTTGGTTGGGAGGAGGGGGGAGGGGGTTCTCCTCAGAGGACGGCGCCATTAAGCGTATTAGAGGTGCAGAGTGTGGATGAAAAATCCAAGTCTGCGGTGGCTAAGCTGTGGTCGCTCCCTCACACTGTGCTGACAGTGCAAAACTGAAGGAGGTGGGGGGAGAGAAGGGGACTACCTGGGTGCAAGCACTGGGCCTGCTGACTGTTTGAGGTTGTTGAGGACGGGAAGATTACATAATGATAAAAAATACAAATCGGTAACACCTCAGAATGAGGAAGAGCTTCTACTGCAATCTCTCTCCTCTCTACTAAAACATATGCATCCAGGGCTTTTCTCTCCTAGGCTACATCCATAATGCTACGTTTTCCAATGATACCTGTCCACACGACTGACCCGTCCACACCAACACACTTGAAAACGCATATAACGTGACCACTGAGGTACACTGGGCAAGCACGTGAACCCAGGAAGCATTCGGTTGTTAGTTGCAGAATTGTCACAGATTGCTCGAAACAATAGTTCATCTCCTACACATGTAAGCAGTTGTATCATTGTCTGAGAATTTAACTGCACAACAGCTGTTAGCAAAGAAACGCTTGTAATTGATTATCCATGTCTCTTCTGGAAGAGGGTCATGTGGTCGACGCCCGACGAATCAGCGAAAGGCGACCTCCAATCAACGAGGGGTTGTGAGGGCTACATCTCCGTTTACGAACATCTCTGTGTCTGCCAGTCCAGCAGCTCCATAACAGCGTTGATGAATTTTCAACATCCCATTTCTCTAATGGTTACGTTATTAAGTCAGTTTACACCAGGGTATAGTCGTTTTTAGAGCTTTTAGCGTCTTAGTATTGGCTGCCAGGATAACTCTGTTATATTTAATTTAGTTCAACTTTAAGGTTAAGTGGCTTCCGCCCCAGAGATGTGCTGGGATATGGTGAATGAGCAGCTACTGTATGGAAAATGAAATGATGCGATGGATATAACTTTCACGCGTTTCACTTTACTCTGCCTCTTTCCTCAACTTCACCCACAGTCCGTCCTGTGTCATCCATCCCCGCTCCACAGAAAGTGATGAAAACATTGGGCTTAACCTCCAGCAGCAGAGGATAAACATGCAGCCCTGTGACCAATGTTTATTTTCTCAATTACACTTGTTGAGTCTGTGTCAGCGACTTTGGCGTTTTGCTCTAGCAAGACGAGAAAGGAGGTGATGGAGAGATGGAGCGGAGCGCCCTTTGCTGTTTTTAGAGGAAAGCGTGTCACAGATGATGTGACTGCCGCTGGAAAAAGAAACAACCCTGTGAGATTGAAGAAGTGCAGCAAGGCAGGAGGAGAGAGAGATGCTGTGCGACGGAACACCTCCGAAATCAAATGTGACATGAGGTTAAGTCACTCAGTCTGCAGTCCATCGTGAAGCTTGATGAGAAAACTATTTCGACCACATTGTAATAACTATTAAAGTAATTGTTTATTATGCTAATCATTTGAAATCATTATTAGGGTACAAAGTAATTTGTGGTAAAAGTAAATGATTGTTCAATGAAATCTTTAGTTTCTTATCAATCTATCGTTATCGAAAAAAACGATCATCTCATCGCCTTAAAACTTGTATTGTTAAGTGTCCAAGGAAATTCAGTGTTGAATTTGGAGCGATTTGAACACATGATGCAATCACTATAAATAAACTTTGAATAAACAGGTGACCAGCTCTCTGTAGCAGCACAACAACAGTGTGTGACATCAACGACAACAGATTCTCCACTTCAGTGTTCTCTGTATTGGACAAGCTTTGCCGAACTTTAAACAAAGCGGTGAAATTCTCTCCTTGCAGCAGCAGGTCTTTACTTTACCTGGCTCAATTACTGCAGGTCCCTTTTACAGTTTCAGAGAAAAAGCTGCACCCAGTATTATCACAGGAGAACTCAGCAGGCAGGTTTAGAACAGCCACTGCTTCAAGTTCCTGGTGAAATTCCTGGATACTTCCGAACACCTCTCCGTCCCCTATATGCTCTCTGTCCAGCTGTCACTCTGTCAGGTTACATAAATCCGTCACCAACAGAGAAAAGCAGGGAACAGGTGAGCATCACAGAGTGCCCCCTGGGTAATGCAGTTTATTTTAGGGACATTATGGATAAACCAGGGAGACCTGATATGGACAGGACCGGATAGAGCACCAGCAAGAAGTAGTGGCACAGCAAAGAGTAAAACGTAGAAGTGCATGTACAGCAAACCAATGAGAATCGATCCACTCAAAATATAGGTGGTTTGTAGAAAATGTGCCAAATCACTAGTATGGTCCTGATATTGGTTCATTCATTTCCTTCTGTGACAGTACACTCCTCTCTCTCCATTGCGACTCACAGTCGAGCAAAACCACCCAGACCATGACGAGTCAACAGATGTGGACAGCTGGAATGAACCTCACTGGCTGTTTACTCCGTTTGTCATCTTCTTCTTTCTGTTCAGTCAACGTTGCTCTTTTCAAACTCTTCTCTTCTCTCTGTAATAAAATCTGAACGTTTTCAATCCAATAGGGAGATTCTCACATTTGCTGAATTTAATTAGCCACGGGGAAAATGTTTCGCAGAACCAGACCCCAGCAGTATTTATCTAGAGAGTCTGTGAGCTTTGCAAACTTTTGATTACTTAACAAAATCAAACAGGGAAGCTTTTTTTTCCCATCTCTTGCAGATCAATTGCAGGCTAGGAGAGACCTACCCACTGCTTTGGCCTAGTACAAACGTAGTGCAGAGAGATAGGTCTGGCAGTGGTGGACTAGAATATGACAGGCTCTCAGATTTTAATAAAGTACAGTGGTCACCTGTGTCCTGTTGAGACCAAGCTAGGAAAGTTGTCTGTAGGAATGCTCACACAAATATTGACCTTCAATTAGACGTTACAGACGCCCTCGCCTAGGGGCCGCAATATTGAGGCATCAGCAAAGATATTGTACACATAAACATCCTCAGAATATACATAAACATGCAGAGACGTACCCGCACAGTACGCACAAACACCTCTTGTGTAAATACACCTATATTTGCAACTGACATCAAATGGAAGACAACTGCAAAACCCTTTAAGAGGCAGATTCGCCCCAAACAGGATGTCAGCGCAGCATTGTCTCAAAACCACAACAAAAACATGAACAGTCATATCTTCACATAACACACACAAACACACAACAGAGGAGTTTTGTGCTCTTTGATAGGGTGAGGAGCAAATGACCTTCCCCAAGTGATGGCAGTCGACCACACTCCTGCATAATTAACAGCATCTAAAATGAGGTGTTCTTTATATGACCTTACCTGACAATGTCAGGGCACAGCTTGCCTACAGGGACTCGGCATGTTTGCAACGCACAGCGCACGTAAGCTGTTTTCACAGATCAACTTGAAAAAATGTCTCCAGATTTTGACTTTTACATATGAAGAGCGTAGCCGGAATTTTTCCGGATGAGAAGCGTTCACAACAACAGGAAAATGTCTGGAACAATTTGCTGAGGGGTGGCAGCTGGGGAGAGCAGCAGGAGGTGGGACATGATGTAGATATTCTGCTGTGGAGATCCCGTGTTTGTGTCTACAGCACATCCACACCAGCGTCAGCAAGTCGCCATCTACTTCTGTGTTTTCTATGTATATGGGCTCTTACTCATCCAGAGATATTTCAATTATTTGTGTCTTTTTCAGTTATGCATCCGTCACGTGTTCAAAACGTCAATAACTCGCTCGCGGGGGAATTCTTCAGATATAATACTGACATACGCGTTCTCACATACAGCTCCTCTGGATAATTTCGGGAGAATATATGGGGTGATGTTGGAGGGTTCCTGCCCTAAAGGCTCCAACCTAAAAGAGCTTGCTCCAGAGGTCTGCATGAGTCAGCACACTTCATAGCGCTAAGGCACGTCAGGTGAGAGAGGGTTTCTCAGGGCTGAACATGACACAATGCAGACTGACAGCACCCGGAGAGAGACAAGCACATCTGGATTCTACTGAAAGCTTTCACTGGGCTGTTAAAGTGTGCTGCTAAATGACGGGGGTCCAGCGGTTATAGCTCAACCACTCAGCGACAGTGACACGTGCTGGAGCAACGCCTGCTGCCTTGATTTGCTCAGCAGATCCACGGCAGTGTTGGAAGGATTTCCCTCACTGCAAAGCCCTCTTACCCTCCCACCGAGCAGAAATCCCCTCAAATCCTCACTCGCAGCTACTGCAAGGATGACTTACATACTGAGACAAAGGACTCCAGAGAGGAGGGGAGAGGAGAGGAGAGGAGAGGAGAGGAGAGGAGAGGAGAGGAGAGGAGAGGAGAGGAGAGGAAAGGAGAGGAGAGGAGACCAAATAAGGCTGGGCGATATTGCCAGAAATTATGTCCAGATAAAAATGTCTATATCAGTTGATAATATCACGATAACGTCACATTATTATTTCTTTGTATAAAAAAGATTTTTGTTCCTGGGGGAAGGTTTTGGCTGAGGTAGATCTAATCGTCACTGGGCAATGCATAAGAAATACACAAATAAATATTGGACTTAATGTATATTGCTTTTGATAGAAATGTAATTGATATTATTATTGATATTTGGTTTATTGCCCAGCACTAGAATTAAACAAGAATTGGTTCTTAATATCTGAGAAATGAAAAGGGAGGCCTTTTCACAAACACACACACACACACACACACACACACACACACACACACTGGGATGTGATCAGGGGTATGGGGTGTGGTCAGTAAGGTATCTTGGGACCTGGGGAAAAGCGAGAAATTCAAAAGAGACGGAGAGATATTTAGTCGTGTAATATAATACATGCACCACCCATCAATGCACACACACACACACCCCCTAGCATGCATCCACGGCTAGTCTTTCAACGCAACAAAGAGTCCTCACCAGAGAGTTATGCATGTGCCCGACCTACACAGGGTGAGGTTTAAATTCGATCATTCAAATCGAAACATCCAATCATTGATGAGTATACTGCACTATGAGTATTACCCTTCTTTTTTTTCAAGCAGTCATCAGCTTCTCACAAATGTTTCTGCAAATCTCAGCAATGACATTCTGACCAAACTTACCAGACATGCCTGTGGTGAGCTTACAATCGCACAACAACAATCGCTATTACACAACAGTGGCCACTGTGGAAAGTGAACCTGTGGACAAAAAATGCCCTCAGTGTTGATAAGAGAAGACAGAGATACATGTAAGAGAAGCAACCGCATAACAAAAGTCATATTATGGTCTGATGAAAAGGTGAGTTTGTTGTGATGTAATAATAAACCTGTGGCTTCTTCTGGAAGAGGATTTCCATGGCAAACCTGCGAAACCCCCTCGACATTCCACTTGGCCACCAACTGGGCCGAAGTGGGTAATGATTAACTCGTATGAAGGGAGTGTTTGAATGAGCAAATCCTCTCCCTGCACAACCTGCCCGGCTGAACATGTTCGTGTGAACATCATCATATGTCCACATATACTGTTACATAACCTGGGCATGAGAGTAGACCAGGCAGCCGCTCTGACACACACACTCACACACTCACACACAAACACAAGTACAGGCTCTTTGCTCACTCGCAAACAAGGAAACTCGATCTCCATTTGAAGGTGCAGCCAACACACTGTCCTGGGTGAGAGGTTGAGTCGAAGCCAGACACTGATAGACAACCTCGCCCCCTCTGACACACACACTCACGCACACAAACTTATCACACACGCTGACCCAAACAACACAAATACACAAACAAGGCTGTGACACTAAATAACAGTTAAAATCTCCTCTTGAAATATCAGAATGCATTGCAACGCAGTTATGTTATAAGGTTATTAGGCTAGTGGGGTATTTGTGAAGTTTCCAGACTGGCACTCCTGGCCTCCATTTTACTGTGTGTGTTTGTTAGTGCATTTGTGCGAATGTGTATCCAAGGTCTTTTTCCTGGTTCATTCTGGTCTCCAAGCACTACAGTGAATCTATTCTTCTCTGGTGCTCCAGAGAACAGGATTAATGACCAGCAGCAGGGAGTGGGACATGAAAAGGTTGTGTTCACCAGCCACCACGATTTTACAGCCTGTGTGTGGTTGATATTGCCCTCTTTCTGACATGCTCTCTCAACGAAAAAAAAAACTTTAACATACTCATACTTGCCATGTTATACTTGGTGTGATCTGTTGGGCCAGCAGTCATGTGTGAAGGCCGAACAGACTGCTAACAAACATGCTTGTTGGTTTTTTTCTGCAGCCTCTCAGGCGTCCCACCGTCCACGCAACACCTCCCGATCTCACATCAAGTGATCAGACTAAACTGTCACTCTTGCGAGAGAAAGAACCGCAGATCATCACCTGAGCCTCCGCTCCCAGTGTGGCCATGTTATCAAACCAGAGGTGTGTCTGAAGGTCCTAGTAGGAACTCCACACGACCCTCTGCCGATGGCATTTCATGGTTTAAGATCAACACGTTGCCACCTGTAAGGCTGACTCAATCTGCGAGATATGGAGAAGTGAAGAGGGTATGTCGGCTCAGTGTGTGTGTGCGTGTGCGAGAGAGAGAGAGAGTGAGAGAGAGAGAGAGAGAGAGAGAGAGAGAGAGCAAGAGAGAGAGAGAAAGTGTTGTATGGGGTGTTGAGTGAATCTGTGTTAATTGGCAGAAAACTGCCCTTTTCCATCCTGAGTGTTGCTTGTGCGTGGCAGGGATATAAACACACACAGACCTGCCAGACTGACTGACTGTCTGAGGCCTCCAGTAATCAGTATTAGTCAGTTCCGTTGGCTTTTTATTGTAACTCAACAAACCCATTGCACAAGTCTTCATCCATGATACCGAATACCAAAGCTTTTTGTAAAGGGCTGGTATTTCTTAAACTGTTGACTGGTATGAAAACAAGTTTTACAGCTACACAGATAATAGCACATTCACATGCAGCCCTAAAACATAGTAATTATTCTTAACAAGCCACCTTCTAACCTTTCTGTCAACTAACAATGGTAAAGAAATATCAAAGTGAGTCTGACTAGCAGCTTTTATCCCAATCCGTGTTGAAACCATAAATGGCAGTAATCCTTAAACCTGTTTCTTTCTTCTCAACAATCAAATGCCTCATGATGTCAAACTATCTTGGAAATTTGCAAGGAACTGGAGCTGCGCTCTCTCTCCTTGGGTGCCTGCTGAGCGAGAGCCTTTTCTTCAGCCAGCACCACAAGTGGTCTTGATCCAGGCCAGAGCGCAGCACTGTAGGGCTTCCACTTTGTGCTGATTCAATAAGAAATAATTACATATTGGCCTCTCTCCATTCATCCCCCCTTTTACCACCATGGTCTGACACTTCACTGTATTTCTGTGCTCCTGTGCTGTAAGTTACACTTACAGACCCAGAACTGGGGGAAGGACACTGCAGCACTGCTGCTCTTGTTAAACATCCACATTCCTCAGGACTGGATGGGAGAAGCACTTATCTGCATATTGACTCTCAACTGATGTGTGTATATGTATATATATGTGTACATGTGTATATATAGAGTAGAAAGCGGTTTCAACCTGACAGATCCTAATCACTCTACAAAGATAGATAGAAAGAAAGATAGATGGATATATTGATGTATTGTCTTGAGATAATGTATGTTGTGATCTATACGAATACAATTTTCAATAAATATGAAATAATAATAATAATACAATTATTTTCATAGCAATTTTCAAAACACAGTTACAATGTGTTAAACTGTTAAAAAATAAATGAAGGCAAACAATAGGCAACACTTAAAAGCAAATTATAGATAGATAGATAGATAAATAGATAGATAGATAGATTGATGGATAGATAGATAGATAGATAGATAGAAAAGTAAAATCTCCAGCTACTTACTCAAGGGGACTTCCTGTTATTGTGTTTTTAAGTAGGTATGGAATATATATATAGCACATATCATTTGCATTATATACGTGCCAGATCCATTATGTGTGTAAACACCTTTCACTGCAGATATAATATATATAGATGCTATCGTAGCTGACCTGAAAACAAACCTGTTTCACAGCAACTTCACCAACATATACCACGTATCGGAGGAACTACTGAGCACAATGAGACATGATGTCATCCTCTAACAATCCTGCAAGTGATAGCGTAGGTGTAGCCCGTCACATTTCAAAGTTTCACATCCGGGCCCTGACCGTGGATCTGAGCATGTGCGAGTCCGCACTGTTGCTCCCCTCTGCCCGGGTTGGTCGCTGAGGACACACGGGCTGAATGGAGCTACATGAGGATGGAGCTTACGCTGTCAGCTGGACGCGCACCCTCCAGATGTCAGATACAGTCGTTTACAGCGAGACCCCCCCCGCCCCCCCCCCCCCCCACCCCTCCGACCTGTAACTCTGATCTGTACGAGACCATCTATACCTCCTTTATTTACATTTATCACCATATCACACGAGGGGCAGCCGAACTTCCAGACTCGCTCTCGTGGGGAAAACGCGAGCTGCGTTCCTGCGCTCAACTTCACGCCGCGGCTCAGCTGCTCTGACTCCCACCGACCCGCAAACACACAATAACAGTCCCATCAATAAGCACAA
The DNA here is from genome assembly GCF_949316205.1 of Platichthys flesus. Taxonomy (NCBI): domain Eukaryota; kingdom Metazoa; phylum Chordata; class Actinopteri; order Pleuronectiformes; family Pleuronectidae; genus Platichthys; species Platichthys flesus. Next base: position 12,789,804 of record NC_084955.1, read on the forward strand.
TTACTAGCCTGATACGCCACGGCCGCTGCAGCCATTTATCCCGAAGCGAAAGGGCCAGAAGAAGTCCGCATTTCCTGGATGGTGCTGGTGATCTGCTGCTGGATGGAGCCGCTCTCCTCGGTGCCCGCGCTCCTGCCGGGGAGGAGGTGTTGGAGGCGGGGAGGAGGAGAGCCGGAGGGGCCCGGGGAGCTTCCCGCTGCTGTGTCAGACCGGACCGCGATGCCACATTCAGCTGATCGCCACAACACAACAACATCTCGCCCTACGCAAGCCACACTCCGCCGCCCCGCACCACCCCGCACCGACAGCTCCCGCCGGGCGCCGCCCCCCTCCTCCCGGCCTCCACCAGTGGGGTGACGCGCCAAGTCCCTGCGTGAATATTCATGAGGTGCCGGAGCCGGCGATTGGCTGGAGTCATCAGTTCCTGGTTAATGCTGCTGGTTCGCAATTAGCTAGGGAACCTCATGCAGGGACCTAAATGAAGAGAAGGAGTGATGAGGCCAATGATGTGAGTTACTCCAAATACTAAAGCAGCAGTGTTTTACATTTTTACATCTTAGGACAAAACAAGAGATAAAATGAAAATTGAATTGATCCCACACTTGTTACAGCAGCAGCAGGTAGACAAGATAATAATAAATTCGAATAAGATCAAATATAAATACAGAGAATGTGTATATGGTATACACGTTTCACTGCAGATATAATGTTTGTCGAGAAAGGTGCGATGGCACAGGATGTATACTGTTTTTGTCCATTAGTAAAATGAACTATTGTAATAGATGTATCCATAATATGGCTAGAAAAAGCTTTATATATATATATATATATATCTTTATGTATATATATAAATTCCCCATATTACACTTAATGGCAGCAAATTATATGTATAGTAAAACTATATATTCTGTATAGTAAATTCATTCAATAGTATTGTATATAATATTGTGTTATATAATTTGCTGTCTTTGAAGTATTAATTTGCTTGTTTAAATGTTTGTTGTTGTTTTCCTTTGTCCTCTATGTGAAACAATTTGTAAAGGATGTTCTAAAAGGTGCTATATAAATCAAGTTTGTTATTATTATTAAAGTATTCTACAAGCAAACACCCTTCTGCTCCTGTTGTACCCGAACAACGTAGCCTTAAGGTGATGCTGACATAGCGTCACAAACAGGAGAAATATAATGGAGGTCAGAATCCGAGGCCACACATCTATTAACTTCCCCGGATGACCATGTGAACCGACGCACGCCAGGTTTTTGCAATCTTTCTTTTGCACACGTTTCAGTACATTTCCCTGTTGACCCAGCGGACCTGTCCGTCTGACCTCGTCACACCTGAGTGATGAGGGTCAGACGCAGTAAAGGTCAGCGAGAGAGGCAGAGCTGTGGCTGCGGGCCTCAGTACCCTGGAGATCAAATGGGGCTCGAAAGGCCAGTGGACATCAGAGCTGGAAGGTGGTGGCCGACTGTCAGCACGCCTCCTCTTTCCAGCTCACATCACTGTCGTGGCACACAGGTAGCCCATGGAGGAAGAGAGCTCTCCGGACACTGAAACACCCAGCTACTGAATTCCATTTTTCAGTATATTTTATAGATGAATCCCCTCTGTGTAATAATTGCCATTTTGTCCTCCTTGCATATGAGCATACAGCTGCTCCCACTTTTTGGTTTGTGTCTCATACTTTAAGGCCTGCATCTGCATCAAGCACGATAAGTCTTTGTTCCCTGTGTTGAGAACAGCAATGCAGCAAGGAGGAAAAGGAAGGGAAGGGAAAGTGCGAGGGGAGGAAGGTGAGGAGAGGATAGGAGAGCGGGGAGTGACAGTCGGAGGAAGTGAGAGACATGGTGGAGGGAGTGCAGGGACAAGCTGTGGTGTGAGCGCTCCATGCTGCCACAATATGACTCTGACAGGCTTATGTAACCAGACTGGCCTGGCTCACAGCAGACGCCGGGCTGCACTGACTGTTATATAACTGCATTAGCCGCTCCTCTGAGCTGGGCGAGAGCATGCGCACAAGACAGCACCCCCCTCCACCACCACAGCCACCACCTCACACACTCACAAACACACACTTTAAGACTTTCTCAGCTTAGGACAGTCTGACTGCATTGCACTGCAGCAAGAGACAGGGAGGAGCGAAATGAGAAAAAGTCCAGTTGAAGTTCAACAGTTTATTTAGAAATGCAGAGACACTATGCATGATGGGACTGACGGGCATCAGCGTCTTCTCCTCCCATCATCCAGCAACAAGTCCCCCATCCTGAAATGCCTTGGTGGGGCTTAATGTTGGGTAAAGTTTTTCAGTGCACGTGTAGTATGCCAGCAGGGCCCAAACTCAATTAGCTCCCCCTGCATGCAGCACATAATTTGATGGGCCTGGATCCCACTTCTAAAACCCAATTACACCTTAGACAGGCATTTCCAGTCATTCTTTCAGATAGGTGGCCAAGGACGGAATAAACAGTCCTCTCCGAAAAAAAGAATGATCCAAATCGGCATCAGGAGCAGTTCTGACTCCACAGCAGCACCATTCACGGTTCATTTTGTTGTCACAGGGAAGTCAAAGCTGAAATATTGTGATGACCTATGTAGAGAGTGACCTTATTCTTGACAATGGAACGAAGCCAAGTGCTGACATTTCGCTGCTAACCTGGTAAAAGTGAGGTGGAGATTACGATCAGGGATAAAACACTGCGAGTGATAATTATGGTTTCAGTCACTCTGCAATAACAAATTTCGGGATGTCTGACCTGTAGAGCCACATTAAGCCGTTCATAATCAGAACATAACAGCCTCTGATCTCTTATTACAGCTACAAATTGCATCTGTTGATAACAGAGGAAATGAAGGTGGGATTTATGACACCTGAGCCAATGGCCAAGACCAGCTAAAGATTGAGGCTGTTTGAAATCCACCACAGGAGAAATATACAGTTGGGATTTATGACTCTTGGCTAATTTGTTCTCGGCATTCAGAGGCTGTTAAATTTCAGATACTGGAAGAGGAGTTCCTCAGTCTCTTAAAACTCGGTTTAGTGCTTACAAACAATTATAGAGATTTGATGGAATGAGAGGTGAGTTTACAACAGTAGAGACAATTCTAACAAAACAGCACAGATTTGAAGACCCCCCGCTCCTTCTCGTTCCTATGTAAGACTCTGACCCCGTGAAGTGAAACCGAGTGTCACTGGTGCAAAGACACAAGCCAGAACTTATTCTCTGCAAAAACATTCCGGCGATGTGGAGTGTTTGCTACACAACAGGTCCGGTGCGGGTGTTTATACAAAGACTGGGCTCGCACTTTCATTGGCGAAACATAAGGAGTGCTTGTAATGCCACACCTGATTCATTATGTTCAGATCAGTGCTTTGCCTCTTTAAATGGAGCCTTTTTCGAGACACAACATTGTGCATTACTGGCAAATATTTAGTGTTTTTCTAAGTCTTCCTTTTCAGCCTCACAACTCCACTGTGACACATTCCATCGACTCAGGCTTGTCGCAAACAGGCAAAGAGAAGGGGGGGGGGGTGCTGTGGGAGGAGTGGAAGTCGACAGGAGGCAGTGTGTGCTGAACGGTTACAGACAGTGCCAACTGGACTGAGTGACTTCAGGAGCCAAAATCAACATGTCGTGTGCACCAGCCAGGCAAGAAGGAAATAACACAGTGGAGGCTGTAAGCACTAGTAAAGTCTGTTGCAGGAGCAGCACAAGGGCCAGGACATAAACATTTACTGCTTTACAGGTTTAGTGTCTAATAGTAATCTGTATTGACCAATAAGAAGATGTTTCGTATAACAAACTCAAAGCACCTTAAACAAACATTAATATTTCATCATATATTTGGTCAAATGTGATCAAGTGTAACTTGTATTTTTTGAATAATTCATTTTGTAGGTTTTATCATCATTCTTTATTTATTTAACATTTTTCCTGCAAAAATGATAAAATAAATCAATACAATGACTGAGTGAAAGATGCCGTCTTTATTTAAAAAAGATAATTATACATTTATTACAGCAATAATGCATGCCTCCTTACAGCATACAATATAATGATTAGCCACAATGTATAAGGCAAGGCATTAACAAACACGTCAGCATTAGTGATATTTGTTTTTTGAATGCAGGACTATAAAAGGCACTTAATAGTGTTTTGAAATATGTCATGAACTGACACAAATATGTTTCTTAGTGGGGCAATAATATAAAATGTGAAATACTTGTCAATACATGTTAACAAAATTAACATAAAAAGGAACTAATCACAACACTTTGCACAATCACATGCAGCCAGAGAAACAGGAAATCTCATTTGTGTGTGTGTGTGTGGGAGTAGAAATTTTGAAAACCAACATAACATAGACAAAGAATTACTATTTTCAGGATCGTACCAAATAATTATTTCACAAGTACAAAACATACTTGAAATCATTCATATTGAAATGTAGGTTACTACTATACAATGCATGAAATGACCGTACCACCATTATAACCATTAGCATATTATGAAGGTCAATACAATTTAACAGCAACTTATTTTTTCTGAAATGTTTTGTTGTTTTTTTACATTGCAACATTACAAATCTCTAGTCTCTGAACTCATGCTCAGCAGCACTCTGGAAATAATGGCATCCGTGAGAGCACAGGTGATGTGGAGTTCACGCCATCACCTCCTCAACCGTTTCGCTGCACATCGCATGATGCTGACTGCTTTGGATCAATACGTGTCTCTCTCCTGCAAACAGGCAGCTACACAGGAACATATTGATGCCTTGGCTGCACAGGGCTGAACACTGTCAGACATGGAGAGGCAGAGCACCGCAGAAAAATGACCTTAGACTGTAGTCGGCAAGGAAGAGCTGAGATTAGACGTTTTATTATTAGGGCTCTCTGGCACAAGGTGCAGTGACATGGCTTTGAGTACAGCGTAGCAGCAAAGGGGAAACCCTGTTATGATCTGTGGGGTGTGTCCTACTAGTCTTATCTAACGCTCACACTCAACCTCACTTGGGGGCTCCTGTGGAGGGCTACCCTGGCTGTCCCAGTACTGTAGGAGTCCTGCTAATCAGGAGGTCTTCAGACTCGGCCAATCAGAGAACACACAGGCCTCGAAAAAGGGAATCTGTAAAGGAAACATCTGAGGTATTGAGAAAGTGCCTTGTTGCTGAGTCTTTGGGAAAGTTCAGTAACTTAGATTCAGTGAAATTTTAAGGAAGCTTATCCAATCATACCACAACAGGATAAGAAGAGTCTGGTTAGCCTATCAAAGTGGCTTATGTGGTTAAAATCATCAAAACAGGCTAACTTAAAATCCACTCAAACTTTAAAACATTGTGATTACATGCACAGGGAAACCGTGGCAACATAAAATCTATTAATTTAACATTTACTTCAAATACAAATTAAAAGAAATGTTAAGTCCTTCCTTTATAATATCCTTCCGCTTTCCTTTATAACATCCTTTACACGGCTCGATGTACTGGATAAGATAATCAAATCAAATAAACAAACAAAAAAAGGAACCACACAGCCCAAAGACGAACCGTGCTCAGTTGAAATCCCTCTCAGGGAAAACGAGAGGGGCAATGAGGGTCCAGAGGTAAAGCCCAAGACCCAGCCAGCTGGAACACATCTTCACCCACACAGCTGGCATAGTGCTCTGCATTGCCTGGGTGGAGGTGTCAGGTCTGAGGGAGGACGCAAAGGGAGAAGTGCAATTTAAAACCAATTCCACATAACATAGGTATTAATCTTAATCTATCAATATCTTACATCTAAAGATCCTTAATGAGAGAACTGTGGTAGATGTTTTTTTTAATCTATTTATAAAATGAGCTGCACTAAAACAGTGAGAGAACTTTAAGATGATATAATGTGCCCTCTAGTGTCCATAGCTGAGGCGTACAATGCCTGAAACCTAGTGTTTTTCAAAACATATGGGTATCTTAGAAGCAAGTAACAGACTTTTAACAAACAACGTATATACTGCAATCACAAACCTAATTGTGAAAATGGATCTGCCCCTAATCATGCTTACAAACAAATAAACCAGCCCATAGACACTTACTGGTACCAGTTGGTGAGAGTCATCATGATGTACAGAGAAGCCAGACAGAGGTGGAAGTGGAAGAAGGAGTAGTTGTAAGTGACTCCCTCCTCCTCATTGTCTAAGGCTCTTCGTATGCCATCCTCTCCCACCACACCTTCTCCACCCGACCCTCTCCCCTCTTCTGTCTGCATCAGCTTGTTTACCTGGGTGTTACTGGACGAACGAATACTAGGGGAGAGACAAAGGGACAGTTTAAACACATTGTAAAAAAAGTATATTAAACAATTTAATAATACATAAAAAGAGCAGAAAATATTATTTTATGAAACTTTCGGCACTGCTAAACCTACCTGGCATAGATAGTGCAGAAGAGGAAGATGACTAAACCAACAATGCTCTGAGCATCCCACAACTGCACATGCTCCTGAGTGCTGTCACCAGATGGTTCAGTCGTGCTAACGTTCGACAGGAGACTCAACAAGCTGGGGTTACACTTCCGATCTAAACCAAAATACACATACACACACAGCATTAGAAAATATATTACTCTAAAAAGTTGTAGAAAATATGTTATTGCCTGTGTTAAGGAGGTTTGTCAGCAGGATACTCAAAAGCTAACAAGACAAGGAGGTGTGCTAACTAATAGCAGAAAAAGCAAATTTTTCTTCCTATAGAATGCCATAGAAAACTCACCTGTATGAAAATGCTGAGGCAGGTAGAAAAGCAAGTACATGTATGTGAAGAAATCATTGCATCTCGACTGAGCACATACCAGAAGCTACAGAGGAATAACACAAGACAGGAGACTCACTTGGGTTGTTGGTCATTGCAGACCAGGTGACATACATTGTGTAGAGGGAGATGAGAGAAGCCTGGAGCAAACCAGAGTGTGGCTGAGCTTCCTGCAACAAACAGGTCAAACAATTACACACCATTCAACACGTTTCATGCAGTAATATTATATTATATTAGTGCCTGTTTGCTTAGTGAAATGTTGAGTTTTGATTTAGCCTGTATCTGTCACCTTGCTGAGAGGAGCGCATCATTAGAGCATTACTCAGTATCATACACTTCAGGTGGCCTGCTATTTGTCAAAGCCTGCTCTATTACTATATCATGTGCATGCACTGCCCCCTTGTTGTCAATTTGTGGCATAAAATGTAATTCCTGTGGCTGTTTTTGTGTTGGGGGGATAGTTCACCGATTATCTACTCACTAATATGCCGGTGGAGGGGTGGACGAAGTGTTAGAGCTCTTGGGGCTCTAAACATGGCGTAAATGTAGCAGAGTTAAGAACCCTGTTCGTAATGCGGGTTCGAGTTGATTTTGAATGTCGGAGCTAAAAGACACTTGGATGACACCACCTGAGCAGTATGGAGGCATGTTATGTTATTATTTTAGTACGTCTGCAGAAGGAGTCACCCTTTACTTCAATTGTATTGGATTTGGCTGCAACGCTGATTACCCCTGAAACTCCTAAAGTGTTTTGTGGGCTCAAACATTTCACCCACCCCTCTTTCGACATAGTGATGTGTAGATAATGAGTGCCTTTTCCTTTTTTCGATGAACTATCCTTTTAACACAGTACAGCTAAATGCAAACATATATGAGAGCTAGATAATTTACAGCAAAGCTTTCTTACCCCATAAATAGAAATTTATGACATTAGCTATTCATTTGAATTATTATAATAAATTAAAACCACAGGAGTGAGTTGTAGATAAGGGAAGCTGACCCTTGAAGTTTTCCCTTCATTGCTATTAGATATATAAACTCTGGTGACTATACAAGAGGCCTTATCGGGGGATATATATATATTAAAAAAAGGAGCCTACTATTGGATTGAAAAAACAAAACAGGGAAAAATAATTTTTCGAATGTATTTGAATTATTGTGTTCATGATACAGTACCTGTATCTTGGGAAGGATGGAGACAACGGAGATGATGATGCAGAAGATGAGGTTGAGGCTGATAAAGACCTTGTGCTCGGTGCAGTCATCGGGCTGTGTGTAATACACGTAGAAAAGTACCACAGCGGCAAAAGCCAAGGTGTAGAAGAGTACGGTGAAAGTCAACAGGCCTGTAATTAAGACAATTATACATTAACAGGAATATGTTCAAACCAAAGTAATAACAAAAATGACTTATTGACATGGAAGACAAAGAAGATCTACCTTCTAACCATCTATGACAATTAGCTATTAGACAAATAATGACAAGATAATGCTTCTCTTCAAGTAAATGCTTTACCTGCAAACCAGCACTTGTTGTCACTATCTTCACAATTTCCTACCCACACCTTGTTCCAGGAATGGGCAAAGTCGATTAGGAGAATAAGTTGGATGATGATGAAGATGAAGGATCCCACCAATCCAAAGTAAAACCACACTGAAAAGAGAAAAGGAAACAGACAAAAGTCATAGTACTTCTTCAAAACTCAAATCCATACCCTACACACTATTAAATCGTGCTAAATCAAAGCTTTGTGATGCTTAAGAGCCTGAGGAAGCATTTTATCCTTAATTGTAGAATCATCAGAGCATGTTAGTACCAGTAGGAAATGTTCCATCGGGGATGAAAAAAGCTCCCACTGTTATCCCAACCAGGATCAGAAACTTAAAGAACCAGAACCTGGAAAAGAAACAGTTCCAAATGCACCATCAGTAAGGCAGACCTGCCTCCATCAATGAATAATGTGTTCCATCAAGCACTTACCCATTTTGAATAGCTGCACGCGGGTCTTTGCTGCTACGGACACAAATCATTATGAGGCAGAACAAAAAGAAGAAGCAGGTCATAGCGAAGCACATCCGGTACACAGACTTGTAGCCCACAAGGACATCACAGTCAGCCAAGTTATTGATACCAGTTATAGATGCGCCTCCTTGACAAAATCCTGGGATCTATGAAAAGATATACATGTCAGATGAAATTAATTTCTAACTAAGCTTAATCAAGAACATGTAAAAATACTCAAAAGTTATATGAGAGCAGGTTTTGTAAGCAAATATTAAAATGTAAAGTGACAGCAGTAGCAGAATCCCTCATAGCTGTATAATAAAATAAAGTACAAATGTCAACGCTTCTACTTCCAGATTCCTATCAAATGTTTGTGAAATATATTTGCATACTGATCTACAGTGATCTCACTTTGCGGAGCTCGTTTTCCATTCCAGGAAGAATCATGATGACAGACACCATGGTCCCCATCAGCAAAAACAAGGAGAAAACCAGCCGTGTGATGGTGGAGTTATTGGAGGAGGGACAGCAGCCACACAGAAGACACGGTGCTGAGCCACACAGACAGGAGGCCTGTGAGAAAGTGCAGAGGGGGAGAGAAAAACAAAGAAACAGCTTTTCACAAGACAGACTTAAAAATGAAGCAATGTTTAAATGGATCTAGGCCCATGCTTTTAGGATAAGTCAATATGGCAAAAATAATATGAAGATAAAAAATTCCTTGTCAGTCAATATCGATAATTATCACCATAAATGTCACATTGATATTTAATTTAAGTTTTAGGGGTATTTTCAGAGAATGTAGAGCTTAACTACTCATATTACAACCCCTCTGACCCTTGAAACCTTTAAGTCAATGTTTCAGACCCACTTATTCTCCGTGGCTTTCAATTCGATTACTATTCAACTATTTATGACGTCTAAGGCTTTAATGCTTTTTTATTTTCTGTATATTTTCAGTTTTTTATATATCCTTTTACATTATTTTTATCTCTTTTTCAGCCTGTTTAAGCACTTTGGTTAATGGTAGTACTTTTAGACGTGCTATATAAATAAACTTTAACTTTGCTTGAGTCAAGGTTTGGATTTTAAACTCTTCTTTAAGGACAGGGACTAAAAAACACTTGTTAAACATAAGAACGTTTAATGACCACTTACAGTCGATCAGTTATGTGTCCAAACCTCCTCGCTGCACAAGCAATAACAGTGTATGCTACTGGACTACTACCGTATCGCTGTTGATGATGATGTATTATTGCCCTGCCCTAGTTGTTTTGACAATCATACATATGTTCACGGCTCCATTACGCATACTGGATTGGAAAGATGATTATTTATTAAAGTGCATTTCCATTACTGGATCCAAATGGATGAGTATCACCTGACTCTTATTTGCATCACACAATCCAAACTAACACAGACCTACTGTTATTTGTTATATTGGTATCCCATGAGGTAAATGTGGAGAACAACTGCCCTCTGACTAATATGGGTGTAACAGTTACACACAGACACACAAACACATACACTTACAAACACACACACACGCTTTAATTTGACATCGATCTAGCTAAACAATTTAATGCTAGGATAACGCTACTGTTGTTTGTGTGTTGCGTTGTGTCAATAGTTCAGCAGCGTTGGTGTAACTACACCTGCTAAACAACCCTAAATTTATGACGTTGGTCTATTTTGACACTTCCTCTTTATTTAGCTCGGTGAGTCACCTGCTATCCAAACCACATTTATTGACGTTTTCTAGCTTTATAACCCTGTCTGGTTAGCTTCGCAGCTAGTTGTTACAACAGGAGTTCAGGTTAGCTGTGACCTAGTTGTCGCAAAACCCAACTATCTCTCAGGTTAGCCGTCCCATCCACAGCTAACAGCTAACGTGAAGGCAACAATAATAAATTACAGCCTGCCGGTGTCGTATAACACTTGTATTAATTAAAGGTACTTACACAACTGGCCAAAGAGCACAAGGCCATACAAGCCCCCATTTTGAAATTTAAATATTGAATTCGGTGTAAATGCACCGACGCCTTTCGCTGTCCTGGTAAAACACAATGAGGAAATCGTTTGTCTACACAGGAAACACAAAAAACAGGAGGCAGCTGGAGGAGTTTTCAAAATAAAGCTCAACGCACTGCCAATTTAGAAAACAATGGGGGAATAAAAACACGTGCAAATTAAGAAAACAACAAAGGGTTGAGCAATCCTGGTTATTATTATTTTTATTTTTCAGGCAAATAAATTGTCTTTTTGTTATTATATATATATATATATATATTTTTTTTTATTTAATTCTATTTACCTCCTGCGCAGTAGTAGTAAAATGTTCCATTAATAAGGGAGTCTTTTCTCTTTCCAAAGTCGGCAATGTGCTGATCGTTGATGTGGGAAGTGTTGGGATTCACTATAACTTCCGTAGGTTTCTCCCCTATATGTAAAGTGACTTGGGATAATGTACAGTATGTATTGATTTGGCGCTATGCAAATGAAATCGAATTGAACACAAAAGCATGCTGCATTTTAAGTATGATAGTACATCCTTGTCAGGGAAATGGATTCAACTGGTCTTGCATTGTTCAATTCAAAAAAGAGGTCTTGGTGTGTTCTCGGCAGTGTTGTGCATGAACGAACGCGTTCATTGAACACGTACACTTTTATGAGAACGATGAACTGAACGCAACTCGTTCATATTGTAGCGTCCTCGCGTACAGACAACAGGAAACTTCTGTCTTTATGTGTAACTTTATTCAAGTCCAGCGAACACGACACACTTCTTGTTCGTAACTCCGACACTCCTACCCAATAACTTTTGGACTCTAAACAGATGCAAACACAGGCAGACAAATTTGTAAGCTATAAAAAAACAATAAAAATATATAATAAAAAATATCAAAAGAGTCCTGTACTGATAGCATATCATGTCATGTCGACACAAATAAACATTAATGATGTCCACAATCGGGTGATTCTTACCTCTATATTCTTCTTTCTTCTCCTTCTCTACTTTGCGGTGCTTTCTGAATTTTTTGATTCATCTTTGACTCTAACCGCAGTCTATCACCGCAGCCTGTACGTCAGGGACACACCTGAGCCACCATCCTGGAGGATGGAGGACACTGAAAATGAAAAGGAAATATATCAAGGAATAAATAAAAGTTGGAATAAATGGAAATATATAAATAAATGTGGAAATAAATAAATAAATGTGGAAATAAATGCAGGATTAAATGAATCAATGTCTTAAACTTATTTCCACATTTATTTATTTATTTCCATATTTATTTATTTATTTCCACATTTATTCCAACTTTTATTTTCGATTTCAGTGTCCTTATGCTAATGAGAAAGGCGGGCCTAACCTCAGTTTCGAGCAGGATTGGTCAACTGAGCTACACACACAGGCCCCGGGGCTCCGCTCCCCGCACCGCCACACACTCGCTCAGAGACACAAGCAGTGACTTGAGCTCTTCACCGTGAAACAGCCAGTTAGTGACTTTGTAGAAAAGTGGAAACACCGAGTTTCTCTGGTCACATCTGCTCAGAGATCAGCTGCTTCATGATCTGAGCAGAAGCTGCAGGTGGTTTATACGGAGCTGGAGTTTCTGTTTCCTCCTCCTCTCGGCTCGCTCATTGTGCTCAGTACAACACGAGACGTGACGCTCACCTCCTGAAGTCCAAGTCCAAATGGACCTGCACTGCCCCAGTCACATCTGGCTCCGCAATGTACCCTCTGTTCTCAGGTGTACTCTGTTCTCGACACCAAAAATACAACCGACATGTTAAACTTATGTGAACACTTAGAAAAGATCTACCTTAGCGTTGCTGAGGAGTCGTTCTGTCTTCCAGCTCTGACCAAATTTCACTTTCTGATCAGCAGGTATCCTTTGGATGATTTCAATGGCTTTTTGTCTTGACAGCTATGTTTCCAAACCTTACCCTTTGTGTGTTTTCGAATACAGTCCTCTTTAATGATCCAAACTGATAAACCTTTCCTGAAGAACCAAGATTCATCAAACTTGTTCGTCACGGAGGAACAGTTATTTGCTATCGTTTTATTGTTTTGTGTTTTTGATCTAGTGACGTCATGGTAATATTTGTGGCCGGTTAGCTCAGCTGGTTAGAGCGTGGTGCTAATAACGCCAAGGTCGCGGGTTCGATCCCCGTACTGGCCATGACTGTATTTATTTTCAACTACTACTCACAGTAAATACATGTATTTAATATCCTCTGTAGACACATGCAGAATACACTATGTGGCATTTTCTGTTCAGTATAATTTTAAACGTCAACAATTTTACTTTCGTCAGTCGTTTTGTATGTTTATTGCTGTCTTGGAAAAGTGTTTTAAAGTATTTTTGAAATATAAAAATACATTACTTTAGTTTGATACACTTGCATCATAATTTACAAACATAATTTGGGAATCTTTAGTGTGACGTCACTGCTCTGCTGTTCATGGCCGGTTAGCTCAGCTGGTTAGAGCGTGGTGCTAATAACGCCAAGGTCGCGGGTTCGATCCCCGTACTGGCCAAAACTTAGTTTATTGACAGCTTTCATAATTTACATGGAAACACATAAGGACACTGAAATCGAAAAATAAATGTGGAAATAAATAAATAAATGTGGAAATAAATGCAGAATTAAATGAATCAATGTCTTAAACTTATTTAAGACATTGATCAGCTCTTGGTCTCATATAAAGATGGCAAGAGAAAGCAGAGACGCAGTCTCAGCAACTACATCCGAGATCCGATGCACCTTATTATTATCTGAGGGATTTTTACACACACTCTGATAAAGATTCCAACAGTAAAGGCAAGGGGTAGTGATGGATAAGATTTTCTTTAACAAGTTAAGTCTTTCATTCTCACTTTCCACCTTCAAACTATGAAATGAACTGAACTATGAACTAGTTCAGAATTTAAATGGTGAACTAGAGAATTCATGAGAGTTGTGAACTTGCATGTAACTGGTACTCAGCACACAATGGATAAATATGGGGACCATCTGCTCATTCAGCATCTCAGGATTTCATTGTCCGTTGTCTAAAACTACAGGGATATGAAGAGAGAGAGAGTCTGCCAGGTTCTGAAATGAGCTTCTTCAAAGCCCCTGCAGTTGGAGTGCACCAACATGGCAGGGAGCCAACAGAAATTGGGCTATTAATAGTACCCTTTTAAACTTAACCTGCATATTTCAATGCCAAATACTCATTTAATTTAACCGGAGGTAGGACTGTTGTATAAGTCAAAGTTTTATTGCGTTTATATATAACGAAAAGCCACCAACAAGGTATCTCTCTCTTAGATATAATCCAACACTTGCAGATCAATTCACAATACGATAAAGTGAAACCAAAATTGAAGAAGGTACATCAGTGATTTATACCCATTAATTGGGTCACACATGATATATCACTGAGTCATGCAATGTTAAACACATTCAGTTCAAAAACAATATTATATTTGGTGGTGGCAAGTACATCAGAACATCTAGTTCTTGTCCCTTCTCTTAAAATATTGAGCATTCTATATATAACCATAAAACACAAATATATCTCTGCAACATATTGTTCATCACAAGTGACAGTATTTGTATGATATTGTCACATTTCACTTTTAATTGCAATATTTATGTTGATTAAAAAGACATCAAGTGGTTGTTGTCATGCTGATTCCTCAGTCCTCCACTAGGTCGCAGCATTGAACCAGCATTTATGAGCTTTTATACACTAAACGTTCACATTTGAACAATTTTACAGCAAAAGAAGGAGAGTTTAGGCTCGGGGTTATTCATGGGTGTGACACAAAAATGTAACAGTTATTATATGACATACTCTTAACACAGAATAAATACTGGTCACACAACCTGGCCATTTTAAAGTAGCCAACAAGTAATATCAACATCATGAAATGGAGCAGCAGCAGCAGCAGCAGGCAGCAGCAGCATAATCTAGACGAGTTGTTTATGAGATATTCTCATTACAATAGTTCAACAGAAGCATCTGTAACTTATTGTTATTGCTTTGGATAAAAGCTTCAGCTAAATGAAATGTAATCTGGTTGCTGGATCCAGGGGAGGGAAGTTAAATTCAAGTAAAATCCTTCGTAATGTCGAATCATGTGTGCCACTTCCAACCATCTATCTAAAGCTTAGGATAAATTAAGAGGTTCTAGTTCTAGCAAAACTGAGAGTAATATCTGTCAAAGAAAATACTAACTACAACAATTTTACCTTAACTGTAAAACCCTCCACAGCCATTGTGAGCATTATTCACAAACCAGCTGGTGACATGTTTGCTGCAAGCTATTGAGGCATAGAAGCCTCAACTGCTGAGCCTGAACCCAGCAAAAGGTCATGTTGTTGGTTCTTGCATGTTTTTGTCAACGATTATGTGTTGTTTTTTTGGGAATGATTATGGATAAGGTTTATCCATAATGTATGGATAAGGTTCATAAACCTTAACATAAATGGTAGTATTTGAGTTATATTAATATCTATCTATCTATCTATCTATCTATCTATCTATCTATCTATCTATCTATCTATCTATCTATCTATCTATCTATCTATCTATCTATCTACCTTTCCATTTTTGTAAATGTGTTTTGAAAAGTGCAGTATAGTGGTGTGGATAAGGTTTATACTATAATCATTCGTGTTATTATTGTTTTACCATCGCACTCGGTCTCACGGTAAAGTGCCCTGTATAACATATCTATGAGCACGCATCGTTCTGGTGAGTAGTTGGCAGTAGTCCAGTTACGTAACCGTCGTTGAACATGCTTGTTTTCCCTCTAACCACCATGAGCTCGTGCCTCATGTGTGTTTCTTTCTGGTCATTTGATCCGCAGCTTCTGGCGCGCACAGCCTCTACGCTGGTTGTGATTGGTGGACTCGGACCAATGATTGCAAACATCCTGTGTGACGTCAGTCGTTTTTGCGCGAAGGTGCAGATGTTGGCGGTCTCTGGGTCTGAAGGTCTGTGAAACAGAAGGAGAGCTGAAGGAGGACCTACACGCTGAAGCACTTGACGGTGAGGACAAAGCTTTTGTGTAAATGTTTAATCAGGCTTCAGACAGAGAGCTGCTGGAGTCTCAGGCTCTTTCTTCGCCATTGTTAAACTTTCTCCTCCTCCCTGAAGTCAACTGCGGGAGTTAATGATAGTTTATGTGACTTTGTTGTTGTGGCCGCTCTTCGGCAGAAGCTGTTTGCAAAACATAAAAATGCACAAATCTTTGGAAAGCGCTATGCATTTAGGCTTATTGTTTTTTTTTTAACATCTCAAAATCTGTAAGCCAAGAAGTCAATATACACCTAGTGCATTTTTCAGTTGCGGTTGTTTTTAACAAGTTGTGCAGCATTTTTCTTGTCTCCCCCCATATTTGCTTCATACCTTGCAAACACACACTTGCAAACACATACTTCACATAATTGTTCATCTTGTTTATAATACTGATTATTCTCTTTTTCCTCATTGAGTCTTCCACTGTGTTCAGTTGTGTGTGTTTTTAATGACTTGTTGTGCAGCAGCGTTTTTATTACCCCCCCTTCCCCCACCACCCACTTCATCTCATCTTAGACCCCTCTCTATGTAGTTCAGAGGTGGAAAAACGTGTTGCACCTGTTCATGCCATGTCACGTTACGACTGCTACTGAACACATTTTAAGGCTGTGCAATTTTTATTTCTGCAGAGAAGGTGAACTGTGGCATCCACCCGTGTGATCCCTCATCCTAATAGATTAGTCCAACATATTAAGTTAAATTGGGTAAACTGGGTGTTTGTGACCTCAAAGTAATACCTGGTTTTGTTCTGTATTGCTCAAACGGGAGGGAAAGTTGGGAAAAGCTGTTATTCCTTTGTAGTCATGCTGCATGCTTGACCAATAACTTGTCATAACATGAGCTGCTACTATGGTGCACTGCTCCTCCTGCTGAGGGACAGCAGGGACATGCCTATAACCTGAGAGACAGCAAGTTCAAATCATGGCAGCGGCAGCTCATAGTTGCCAAAGTGTTTTGGGACAGTTGTTTCTCTTGAGCTGGCCCTTACTGTAAAACCTACCACATCCTCTCATTTGACACGTTCCCACTGTGAGACGTGCACTGCTTGTCACTAATTTTCTTTCTCTTTTTTCCTACAGTGGTATTAAAGACAACACTTCTGCTGAAATGGAAATCTGTGGAGGTAAGTTATGAGACTGTTACTGCACGAGTACAGTTTCGCCCTGAAAGTTAAATTCAAAACTTTGAAAACTAGAATGGCACTCAGTGATTATGAAATCAATGTGAGATATTTTCCTCTTGACTATTTGGTCAATAGATGTAAACAACACAGTATTATATACTATTAAAAGTAGTAAGATGTTTATTGAAACAAACAGATAAAAACCTTTTAGGTTCTTAAAATATGAAACACATTTAAATCATCAACACAGAAACATCATTTTTTCTAGAAAACTTAGTGCTGGCTGCTCACTTATAAATCTCAGAACTCTAAATATGCGTGATTCTTTAAAACAGGGTTCATGATGCTCCCTGATCCAATGTTAAAGAAACTGGGAAAACATCCACCCCTAAATCCACATCCACACCAGAATTTGATTTGGTTCCTCCTAGACCTAGCCCTCATTCCTCCACCAAGTTTGATGGAGTTGGGGTTATTGTATAAATCTGCTGACAAATAAACCAACAAACAAACAGTCTTGGGTATAAACATAACCCGCTAGACGGAGGTAATAAACTTAATGTGACTTTCATGGCAGCATAAGCCTCCACAGTAATTGCTTACTTTAATCTATAATTGCATAAAAGAGCTTGAAAAAGTAGGGCAGAGAATAGCAGCTGTGTCTCTGCAGACTGACACACTTAATTAACAATACAGCAGTGGTGCCTCGCAGCAGGGTTATTGTCCGTCTTTGACCTCTCTGACAAAGCAGTGACCCCTGAAATGTTAGTGGGAGGCCAACTCTACCCCCTTTTAATCTTCCAGACGGACAGACATACAAGCCAGAGGCTCTATGTAAGGGTGACAGTCAAGTGCAGATATGATTGTAAATTTATATTTTATATACTTAAATCTCCTGTTTTACAGATATCCAAGTGAAACAGCTGAACAAGCGTAATTCAGGTCAGGCGTTTGAAGTCATCCTGAGCCCTTCAACTCCCGACGCCAAGGTGGAATGTCCACTGTCCCCTCTTAAAAAGAAAGACATGTCCATCGATGATATTAAGAAGAAGCTGGAGGCTGCTGAAGAGAGACGCAAGGTATCTGCACAAAAAAAATGAACTGATAATCAAACTTTAAAAAAAAAAACACCAAATGTGGTTTGAAGTGTAGCATGGATTAGTGTTCAGGTTCGGTTAACTCACTACAGAGGTTCTCTTTTGTCCCTCCGCAGAGCTACGAGGCTGGAGTGCTGAAGAACTTGGCTGAGAAACGAGAGCACGGAAAGGAAGTCGTCCAGAAGGCCATCGAGGGAAGCTGCAACTTTAGCAAGATGGTGGAAGAGAAACTGAATCAGCAGATGGAAACTTATGAGGAGAACCGCAGCGCCCGGATGGCAGCTCTCAACGAGAAGTTCAAGGAGAAGGTAACTGAAGCTCCTCATGTTTATCTAACATATATGTTAAATGTTGGGGTATAAAAACAATAATGATCATTTTGTCTTTTAAACACAAACAGGAGAAGAAGCTGGAAGAAGTGAGGAAGAACAAGGGGGCGAAGAAAGAAGTTGAAATTTAGTTTGATATAACCGAGAACCGTTTTGACTGCTCCAAAGATTTTGCTATATTTTTTTATCTGATACTTTCACAACTATTCTTTCTTGGATTTGAATACACTGTTGATACTGATGCTGTTACACTGTTAATTGGTCATGGTTTAGGTTTTGTGTGGATATAGCTGGTAGGGCTGCTCGATTATGGAAAAAATCTTAATCACGATTATTTTGGAAATTATCTAAAATCACGATTATTCAAACGATTATTATGTGCCCTTATTCTGAAGTCTATGCTTTATTTTTTTTAATCACTTCCGGTTCTGGTAAACACAGAGGACGGCTGCGTGTCTTATTCCTCCGTGAATCCAGGATATCGGTGCCCGGTTATTCAAACCTTTAATGATGGCAACCCTAACACTCTATGACCGACTGACCGGCGCGGAGAAATGCGGGTCCGGTCTGACCGGTCTGAACAGCCAGGCGGGAGGGCGCTTGAGAAAAGCGGTGCTCTGCGCGGCCGCTACATGGTCTGCTGCTACCCTCCCTGCTTTTCCACTCGCGCTGTTTTTTTCACCGCCGGTCACCACACGCAACTCGCCTCATTCACTTTACTGCTGCTTGAGAGTGAGAGCCAGTCAGCTGCGCTGCTGAATGCTTTGGGGGAAGGACTGAATTGCGCATGCGCGTCTCTTTCGAAAAAAATGCCAAATAATCGTTTCAACTTGATTATAGTAGTTTGGAGTTCGTTTGACCCCATAATCGTAATTACGATTAAATTTCGATTAATCGAGCAGCCCTTATAGCTGGGTTTTTCTCTACCTGTAGACTTCTCTTTGGCAGCTGATTTCATATTATCTTGTAGAAGAACTTTGTTTTTTCATGAGCAGGCTTTTCATTGCCATTGATTGGTCCTGATGCTTCATGCTGTTAAAATGCATCAAGGTATCAACTGTTCTGAGCTGTTGATAAAGTCCTTTAGTTGGAATATACTGTATGTTACCATGACTTTAGCATTAAAGTTTGTTCCCTAAAATTCTGTTTCTGTCCTTCACAATTGAATGTGTTTATTCTTGTTCAATATTAAATGAAAAGCTGTTTTTGTAGCATTTGTTGAAAACAATTGTTGTAATTGAAGATCGAACACAAAGTCCTCACCCGACACATCCTCTCGTTCAATTAGAGTTGAACAAAAGAACAGACGAGATTAAC
This sequence comes from Platichthys flesus, assembly GCF_949316205.1. Lineage (NCBI taxonomy): Eukaryota > Metazoa > Chordata > Actinopteri > Pleuronectiformes > Pleuronectidae > Platichthys > Platichthys flesus. The sequence goes on from NC_084955.1 coordinate 12,809,539, forward strand.
ACTACAAAAGTCAAATGATGAATTAACGTTCACAATATTAGATTAATGGAATAAAACTAATAGACATCAGTCATAGGTAAAAAAAAAGTTATAGATAAAGTGAAAGAATTAATTTAGAATGAATCCATATTAACATTACTCTTACTCTACGCATTTAATTCCTTTTTGAACATATTTTAAGATTTTGACTATTCCAGTATCCAGAAGCAGTCTGTTCCACAGTTTAGGAGACATATAACCTAAAGTGGGTTCACTGGTTCCTTTACACAAGAGCATTTAAAAGAAAGTAGTAGAGGACTGTAGAAATGTTGTGAGGCAATACAATTAAGGAACATCTCTGGAACAAACTTCTGTAAAGTTTTATACACAAGTAAAATACCTGAAAAACCCAATCCAATAGTCACAGCATGTCTAATGCAGTGGGTTCACTTTGAGCAAGCTGTATTACTCTTAGACTAAATATATAATCCAGTACAAAGAGGCAATTACAGTAGTGTTCGGTTTTAATAATTACCTGGGTCAAAAACAATCTAACTTTGGCAGTAGGACAAAAAAAACAAACATTTGTTTTAATGCTTTTGTTTAGGAGAGAAATAAAATAAAATGTTCTGAAAGCTTATAAAAAGGGTGATTTGTTTTAAACACTCCTGACACCTAGTGGCAGTGAGGTGATCTGCTTTTGTGATGTAAAAGCCCAAGGACCGGTGATAAATTTCATTTTCTTATTTTTCTTATAAATATGCCTATATATATAAGATATATGCTGATTCCCAATCTGTTCAGATCTATAAAATTGTTCATATTAGACCGATTTATGATGAAAAGAAAAATCAAATCTTAAACCACTAATAATGAAACTACTGTTTATTTTCACTTTTGTGAGTAAATTCCTGTTTTTTATTTGTAAACATAAATGGTCACACCTTGGGGCAAAGCATTTCCACTATTATCCCCCCCCCCATGGAACTTTATAGGAAGAGGTCGTTTTGAAGCAATACAAGGATTAAATATGTGGAAGATAGGATATTAAAAAGGGTGTGTATGTGTACTGATATAACCAAGCTATTGTAGAACAATATTAAAGAAGTAGACAAGTAGGTATTAGTTTACCTATAGAGGTGCGGCCCTGTTATGAGTGAAAAGGAATATAGGTGGGAAGGATTTTTGTGTCTTATAAACCAACATAGATGAATGGAAATGCAGGGAAACACCATTATACACTCACGTCACACACCTATGGAAATGATGCAGTTTCAGATTCACCATATATTTGGACTCGATTCAGCTCTATTCAGCACAAGAAGAGGATTAGGAGACAAAGCTGTAACACTACACCTGCATTCGGTGATATCATATCATCATGCACAGGCAGCTCATGTTCCTAGCATTCAGTGATACAAGCTGTCACAGCAACTCTGTGTCGTCACAAACTCTTGCAGTGAACATGAGTCTGGAGAGTTTGAGCATGGCAGCGCAAACCCAAGTCCTCTTCAGCTCTTTTACACACACACCTGCTGCCTGTGTTGAATACTCTCAGTTGTTGCAGCAGACATGTTCTCACGGTTGTGTTGCAGTGGTTTTGTGTAAGTATTATCCTGGCAGCACTTTTGAGTTTGTTTACAGTTGCTTACATCTTGCACAGGCTTGCAGTCCATGTCTATCCTGTCGCCCCTGCTGGAAATGTCGGAGCAAAATGTCTCACACAGCCAAGTGCAGAGGGGTTGTGTGGATGCCCTCATTGAGGTTTTCCAAAGCCTGCTCAACCTGTTTGATTATATAGCATATTAAGTAACATGAACTGAAGTTTATTTTCTTTAAATCCACTCATTCAGCATATAGTTCTTATTTTTATTTCTGATTGATTATCAGAATTGTAACTTTTTTTATGGTTATTGTATTTAAATGTGTGCTGATATGACATTTTTGGGTTTATATAGTAGAAAATGTAACATTTGATAATAAACATTTCATTTTTCATAAAGGTTTGATGATTTAATGTGACAACTGCAGAGGTATTCGATTGTCATGCATCATTTGAAATTTACTGATAATTGAACTGTCCAAATGAAGTATAACGTAAAACCGCTGCAGACAATCAAAGTTCAAATATTCTAAAACATTGATTATTCACTTTCCTCATTGATTCTTCCTCTGCTTTCAGTTGTGTGTTTTTTAATGATGTGTTGTGCAGCAGCATTTTTATTAGCCCCTTCATGAATGTGTGATCCACGCCCTACCCATTTCATCTCATCTTAGACCCTCTCTCTGTAGCTGAAGGTAGGAAAAGACCTGTTGTACCTGTACATGTCATGTCATGTTGTAACTGTAGATGCAGACAGTTATATAATGTTGTGATTGTATAATGTACAATTATGGAGCAGCCCCCCATAGCTGTGCAATTCTTATTTCTGCAGAGAAGGTGACCTATGGCATCCAGCCATGTGGGGTCCCTCATCCTATTAGTTTAGCATATTGAGTTCAATTTGGTTAACTCGTGTTTGTGACCTCAACATTATATCTGGTTTGGTTCTGTAATGCTCAAACAGGAGGGAAAGCTGGGGGAAACTTTTATTAATTTGAAGTCATGCTGCATGCTTGACCAATGGTTACTATGGTGCTCTCTATGGTACTTTCATAAACCAATATATATCTCATTGAATAAAGGACAAAACGGCTCTAGTTTCAAAACTCTGTGGTATCAAAGGTAGTTCCTTCACATATCAGACGCAGTTTCTGTTGACAAAGGAAGTGCCTTCTATACGAGCTACCGCTGCCACGAAACCTACCACATCCTCTAATTTGAACAAAGCATTTTGATTGATAAATGTTTTTCTTTTTTTTTTTTCTATAGTGGTATTAAAGTCCACACTTCTGCTGAAATGGAAAACTGTGGTGGTAGGTTATGAAACAGTTACTGCACAACTATAACCAAACCCTGACAGGTAAATTAAAGACCTTTAAAACTATAACGGCACCCAGTACAGTGCATGTCTCCTCCAAAATATAAAAGTAATCAGATAACCTAAATTAATAAAAAAAAATCATCAAAAATAATCCTAAACAGTGATTATGAAATCGGTTTGACATATTTTATTCTTGACTATATGTATCTGGTCAATAGATGTGAACTTGATGTACTTAAATCTCCTGTTTTAGATTAGATTTCTTTATTTATCCACACAATGGGGAAATTCATTTTACAGACATCGACATGAAAGAGCTGAAGCAGCTTAATCCAGATGAGGCGTTTGAGGTCATGCGGAGCCCTTCAACTCCCAACGAAAAGGTGGACTTTCCACTGTCTCCTCTTAAAAGGAAGGAAACGCCAATGATTGATATAAAGAAGAAACTGGAGCTGTTGATGAGAGACTCGGGGTATCTGCACAAGTAACATGAACTGATAATCAAACTTAAAAAAAACAAAACAAATGGGGTTTGAAGTGTAACATGGATTAGTGTTCAGGTTGTGTTAACTTACTAGAGAGGTTCTCTTTTGTCATTTGTCAGAGCTGCGAGGCTAAAGTGCTGAAACACTTGGCTGAAAAACGAGAGCACGGGAAAGAAGTCGTCCAGGAGGCCATTGAGGGGAACTGCAACTTCAACAAGATGATGAGAGAGAAACTGAATCAGCAGGTGGAGGCATATCGTGAGAACTGCAACACATGGCTGGCAGCTCTTCTGGAGAAGTTCAATGAGAAGGTAACTGAAGCTCCTATTGTTTACCAACATATTCCAGCTTCATGTTAAATAACGGGAAAAAACAACATAATGATAATTTTGTCTTTAAAACCTAAAACAGAACAAGATGCTGGAGGAGTGAGGAAGAACAAGCAGGCGCAGGAAGGACTATTCATCTGATATAACCTAGAAAACAGTCTTTATATCTCCAAAGATATTTTTTTATCGGATGATTTCACTACTATTTTTTCTCATCTCTCTTACACTCATGGATCGACCTTTTCCCTCAGTTTGCATCAATAACAAATAAAAGAAAGGATCGGGCTTTCAAGCTTGTATTAATTTCATGACTTATCTCAACTTGTCTCTACAAGTCATAACATCGATTGTTTGTCAGGTTTCACAGTTATTGAATACTTTGTGGTTACAGTGAAATAACATTTGATGAAATGTAGACAGCGGCTTGTGTGTGAGTCTGTATTGCTCTGCACTCACCCACAGAGCTGCACAATCCCGTCTTTGTCATGTGTTGGGAGGAAAGTGCTGGCTCATAAGCCCACAAGACTCTCGTCTCGCAGAGTTCTGACGACACAGGGATCAAAGACCAACCCGACTCCAGCACACTTTTCCCAGCCTGCGCTAGACTTTTGGATTATTTTCTAATGATCATCATTACTTCTGCTGGCTTTATTAATCTCTGTGTAGTATGTGCTTTATGTTCTATGTATGAATATACTGGGAATATTCATTGAGTAGGTCGGTTTGAATAAGGGAACAATGCAGATCTCACAGAAACACAAGAGTGACTTTGTTAGTGAGTGCTCAACACGGGGAAGACACAGGCCATAAAATCGATTTCCACACTAGTCCACACCCTAGAGCATTGCTTGGTTTGATAACTGAGTAAGATTCGGTAAAGTTATCAGAGTAATTTTTACAAAAGCAATTTAAAAGCCAAATGAAGACCATACAGAGTTTAACAACGCACATGTTTGTAAAAGCTCTGCTGCACAATCAAATCCTGAACAACACAAAAAGGAAGATTTCAGGGCTGTGTACAAAAAATATATGTATGGGATGATTTCCTGCTTCTTTAAAACAAGCTTATCACTTCGTTGATCTGCATTAAAACCACAGCAAGTATTTTTGAGTCCATTAGTGAAGTTGGATGACTTTACAGAAATAATAATAATTTAAAAACCCATCAGATAACAGGTGAAAAGGGTTTCCACTATGAGACAGAGTCAAGGTCCAGTTTACAGGTCAAACTCAGATTAGCGCCAAGACTGGAATCATTTCTGAAAACAACAAACCAACAGTGGCCAAACAAAACTGAACTTGAACTTTCAGTCACGTCATAACGAGTGGTCGTGTCTGAATAAAGATGAAGATGAAAATGAAGAATCAAATCTTCACATTGGATGATCCTCCTGAATATGATCACATGACCAAATGAGGCAGAAAGCTTTGAATAAGGAAGATTTAAAAATATGTATTTCAAAAATGTTTTCCGATCCAGAATACATCAGTACCAAATCTAGCTCAGAAACCCCACTTGTGAAATCTGGAGAAGATTATCAAGGAGAGAGTGAAACCGAGTTTAGATTTGTGAAATACAAAAACAAAATAAAGTTCACACAAACGATAAAATGATCGGGACAAGTTTACAGTTTGTTTACAACAAATTCAGCCAGGTAGAGAACAAAAACTCAAAGAAATCTAAATAATCAATAAAATGTTCAACTGTGAAATCATGATGAGGAAATCTTCATGAAATACGTCTCATAGTTATATTACATTACTTTATCTTAACATCTGAACAGTTCAAGCAGCTTAAGAAATAAAATAAACCAAAGGCTGAATAGCCTCATATATTTTGATTGTTTCTAGTTAAATTCATAATTAAAAGCCTAAGAAGAGAATAATAAAAAAGTTAAAGAGAGAAGTTTATGCTGATGCTCTTTATTTTTGTCTCTGGTTTCACTTGGTACACTATCGGCTCATTGGTTGTCAATGTTTTATCAGTTTCCTTTAATTCCAGGTGAAGCTAAAAAGTCTGACAGCTCATCAGATGAGGACCACAAAGACCCCAACAAAGCTGATTGTCCGGTTCCACCAAAGGAGAAATTAGAAGCTTGTGAGGTCAAATCTCTCAATGGAAGCAGCGTCGCCTTTGATAGCAGCGTCGCCTTCGATAGCGCTGCTATCAAAGGCTATCAAAAGCTATCGAAGGCGACGCTGCTATCAATGGCGACGCTGCTATAAAAGGCGAAGCTGCTTCCAAAGGCGACACTGCTTCCAAAGGCGACACAGCTCCCAGAGGCGACGCTGCTCCCAGAGGCGATGCTGCTCTCAAAGACGATGCTGCTCCCAGAGGCGATGCTGTTCCCAGAGGCGATGCTGCTCTCAAAGGAGACGCTGCTCCCAGAAACAACGCTGCTCCCAGAGGCGACTCTGCTCCCAGAGGCGATGCTGCTCCCAGAGGCGACGCTGCTCCCAGACGCGACGCTGCGCCAAGAGGCGACGCTGGTCCAAGACGCGACGCTGCGCCAAGAGGCGACGCTGGTCCAAGAGGCGACGCTGCTCCCAGAGGCAACGCTGCTCCCAGAGGCGAGGCTGCTCCCAGAGGTGACGCTGCTGCAAGAGGCGACGCTGCTCCCAAACGTGACGCTGCTCCCAGAGGCGACGCTGCTCTCAAAGACGATGCTGCTCCCAGAGGCGATGCTGTTCCCAGAGGCGATGCTGCTCTCAAAGGAGACGCTGCTCCCTGAGGCGACGCTGCTGCTCCCTGAAGCGACGCTGCTGCTCCCTGAGGTGACGCTGCTGCTCTCTGAGGCGACGCTGCTGCTCTCTGAGGTGACGACGCTGCTCCCAGAGGCGACGACGGTGCTCCCAGATGCGACACCTCTGGTCCCAGATGCGACACCTCTAGTCCCAGATGCGACGCTGCTCCCAGAGGCGACGCTGCCACGCAGCTCCCAGAGGCGAGGCGGCTCCAAGAGGCGACGCTGCTCCAATAAGAACAGACGACTGAATCTCCTGTGGTTAAACCTGTAGAACTAAGAGAAAATTACTCGCAGCCAAGGATAAAAAGGTGAAGTATAAAAAAGATGAAGCCGGCCGTGCAAAGGTTACGTAGGAGGTCGCATTGCACCACGAGAACTCATATAAGAAAAATGTAGAAAAGGAAAACGACGCAGCAACAGAAAAAGAAAAAGAACCACACGAGCATCGTCCTCCACAAAGAGTGTGAGAAGACGAAAGAGAGCCCGGCCGGTACTTTCTTTCGTCTGAGAGGACGGTAGAGGTTGAAAATCACTAGCTTGTCCGTGCTAGCCGCCAGCTGGAGGAAGGCCTGCAGGCCGCAGACCGACTGCTCACTGGTAACTGTATGGTGCTGCTGTAAATGCTGATATGTGATGCACACTTTGATATTTAGTATCTTAAGTTAACCTAAAAATTCTTTATAATAAAAACACTTCTCTATATTGTCTACTGTGCGTTATGTGCGACTCACAGGAAGGAACCAGGAGCTGGCGTTCAGGCTATGCAGTTCGGCTCAGGTAAACATGGCCGCTGTGGTATCGGTTCAGTTTTGGTCAGTGAAACGCATTCATCTGCCAGGACCCAACAGTTACGTTGTGAAACTACATTTAAATTTATTCAATCTGGATTTTGCATAAAATGCTGCTGATTTTGTGTTTTTGATATTATTATTACATGAATTGTTTCTGCTATCATTAAAAACACCTTAACATCCATCATTATCACTGTTTTCATTATTTTCATTATAACAACTAGTCTGTCAGAGCTGAAACCTGATGCACAATGGTTCCTGAGCTCTCTCTCTCCTTTATCTTCCCCTCCTCCCGTCTCTCTTTCTTCTCGCTCCTCTTTTCCATCCCCCTCTCTTCTCCTCCCCATTTCTCTCCGCTCACCCCAGCCGGTCGAAGCAGATTGAATCCCAGCAGCCTTTAACCCATTTGATACGCAAGCTATGCAAAGCCCTTCTAATGCACAACGTATGAAATAACACAGGAAATGAAAACCGGTTATTTTTGACACATACATGTGCATGTGTCAAAAATAACCCGTTTTCATTTCCTGTGTTATTTCATGCTTGGCTGGGTGTTTCTTTTCTATATTCTTTTAAAGCTTAATCGTGCTTTTTCATTTAGGAGAAGACTCCTTTGTTCACATACAGTAGAAGATGAGTCTCTTATATCATCAAGGAGCCTACTCCATTTAGGAGAGCTGGATTCCTAAACACACCCACAACTCCAGCTTGATTATGTGGAAACAAGTATAGAGTCTCAGCATTAGAGAATTCAAACTCAGAATCAAGAAGAATAATTGCCTTCTCAGTTTCCTCATCCAGTTCTTAAAAAATTATTTTATTCAAAAGTAACTAAGGCAAAATTTAAATAAAGATTTGCTGTGATCATTAACATTTAATTCGGGGATTACCTGCAATACTGAATATTGAAGATATAGTAAAAAACACTGAGCCAGGTCACTTTTGACCCATTTTGTGTATCAAAGGGTTAGGGTAGGTAGGTTTAGAAAACAATATATAGCATAACAACTCGCATTATGGGACTTATTAATGATTTGAATGGGGCCACTAGTGTTCTACCCATGAGATCAACCAGGTTGTTAAACTATCAGCAGACTGGGACTGAATCCCCAGATGCCTGATGTGACAGAAATGCCTCATGGGAGAATGAGTGTACTGCAAGTGATGAGGCAGCGGAAGAATTTCTATTGAGGGAGGAGGGCGGGCTAATCGGCTGTGGCGGCCACTCTCATTGGTTAAAAACGATAGACGCGGTGGCACGAAGAAGCCGCGTTGCGTTCGCTGATTGGCCAGAGGGTGCGCCCGTCACTCGGTGCCCGTCTCCTCCCGGCAGCTGCGCGCAGAGAGCCGCCAGGCGCTGCTCCCGTCACGGTCATCCTCCATCCGTTCCCTTCTTCAAACCATGTTATCTAGATCCCGCACGGCTACACCACACTCTCTGGACTGATCTGAACATCCGCAGGTACGTCCCGTTACACCGGCTCCGTTCACTCGCTTTATCCATCCACCGAGGCGATAGAGTGAATCGCGTGGAAATGAGCTCAGATGCGCCTCGACGCAAAAAAAAAAAAGAATTATATATATATATATATATATTTATCCGCCTGTCAGGTTTCCACGACTGTGCAGCGATATTTCGTGAATTCAGCTCCGAGGTGGATGTGTATGATGCACATTTGTATCAATGGTATTGTGCATTTATTTCTAACCCCGGATCTGGAATTTAACCATCGATCAGGTGCACGTTTTGCTGGTGGGAATGATCTGCAACAGGCCCTTTACGCAGGCCCGGGATTTCAAACCAACACCTCGAAATATCCTCCACGGTTATAGACGAGCATTTTCCTGTCACCATGAATATTTTACAGCGCTGAAACCCTCGTACGAAGCAGCAGCAGGAGGAGGGTGGGGACTCGGATGGGTTTATGTTACGTAATGTCTCCCCATTCATCCCTCCACGAGTCTCCTCCTGATCCTCGGCCGGCCCTCGCTCATCCCACTCGGCCTGATCTCCCCACATCTCCTGCAAGACGAGAAAGATCTGCGGCCATCTCATCAACGAAATGACCATTTAATCCTGGTCCTAATCCGGCGTGTTGCTGCTCATATTAATCACTGAGCATGAAACATAGCACAGCCTGAGTATAGTCAGCCATACTGTATTACTCTTTTCAGAAATAGTGTTTGGTGTTGGAACAATTGGAAAAAAACAATCTGTTGCAAAACATCTCAGGAACCTTAAATGACACTTTGCTCATTGTTTGAATGTTGCCTTATCGTCTATTTACTGAAGGGTGAGACCAAGAACCTGTTGAGCAAGATTTGAATATAGGAGAAATCCAAACAAGTTAATGATCTCCTGATATGACACTCTGTCATTCCTCTCTACTGGATCTAAATATTTAAACATATAAAATTGTTTGATTCTTCAGGTGTCAGTGCATAAAATAAGAAAGAAAAGAATGGATAGATAGATATAGAGATATATAGTGATACTCTATTGATCCAGAGGGAAATTTTGTGTCTGGGTCAGTTGTGTTGTGGTTGTATTGTTGGTCCAGTGACTGTAAAGCGCATACTTGGCTTAGAGTTTCCAAAAGTATTTCAGCAGGATAAAAATCCTAAATATTCAGCCAAAACCACCTCAGGGCAAGGAGCTGAACATGGCTGCAGTTAAAGTGTCTGCTGGAGGTCTTTGGCTTAAAGAATCTCTTTAGGGTTTTCTGTGAAGTATTTCATCTGATGAATTTGTTTGATTCCAGTTACTTTTGTCATGTGTGGAAGATATTGTAGCCCCCAAATCGTTCTTTTAATATTAATATTATCCTTGACCTCAAAGACCTTAAGACTTGGCAGTTTAATTTATTGTCCATTATTTTATTTTAAACTGAAGAATAGACAAATGTATAAACTTTATAAATTTGTATAAATTTCACTAGTACTGTTTTTATTGTGATATAATATCACATATATCATGATTAAGGCTTTCAGTCATTGTGTTAACCCATGGATCACCGTTGATAAAGCAACCCTACTCTCTTTCATGTTGTAACCTATTTCCCAAATAAATGTACCTAAACTCTAGGTAATATTAAGTCTATTAAGTGATGCATTTTAAAGGAAAGTCGTTTCATGAGAATTGAGAAAGAATGTGAGAAGGCCTGAGTCTACACCTGCCTCCCTTAAGGGCTGCGGAGGTCAGAGGGTTATGCATGTGAGCTCCTGTGGTCTGCAACAGGTCAAGAAGCTTTTCTCAGGTGTTGGTTAGAGACCAAAATCAAGGTTAAAAGAGAGTGTTGGACTTATTTTATTCATGTGACCATAAACACAACACAAGATGAATTCTTATATGGCTCAATGTCAAGTTAGTTCCGTAACATGTTTACTGTTTATAAAGCTACTAATAAGTTGCTGTGTTCTCTCTCACAGACCTTAAGTGACTTGAAAATGTTATTGATCAAGGATGCTATTAATTATGTATGTATCATTTGACCAGATGTTTTTATTTACCCTATACAAATATTAAATACAAACACCTTTTTGATTAAGGACCCCATGTGACAAATTTAGTTATAAGTTGATAATAATGAGTTTGATCAACTATCATATAAACAGAAAACAACCAAACTCTGGATGCTGTGAATGTTTGATGTTTAGTTGGACTGACTTACACGATCCACCGATTTTCAAGCCATTTTTCTGCTCATTACTCAAATACAGTGCATCTTTGTTTTCTGTACCACTGGTGAAGCAATAGGAGCAAACCGACAGTCTCAGTTCCTACATGCATTTACACACACATACACGCAGCTGCACACAGTATCTGACAGCAGCATCTGAAGGCCAGGCTGATACCGACCCACTGACTGACTGTTCTTTCCACCCTCTCGTCTGCAGTTTACCATGGCGACAGTGGTGATGGAGCAGATCGGCCGCCTGTTTATCAACGCTCAGCAGCTGCGGCAGATCCCTCAGCTGCTGGAGTCGGCCTTCCCCACGCTGCCCTGCACCGTGAAGGTGTGCGACGTGCCCTGGGTGTTCCGCGAGCGGCACATCCTCACCGGCTACAGGCAGCCGGACCACAGCTGGCGCTACTACTTCCTCACCCTCTTCCAAAGGCACAACGAGACCCTCAACGTGTGGACCCATCTGCTGGCTGCCTTCGTCATCCTGGTGAAGTGGCTGGAGATCTCGATGACGGTGGATTTTTTGCGTGACCCCCACGCTCAGCCCCTCTTCATCGTCCTCCTGGCCGCCTTCACCTACCTCTCCTTCAGCGCGCTCGCTCACCTCCTCTCTGCAAAGTCTGAGCTCTCCTGCTACAGCTTCTACTTCCTCGACTACGTGGGGGTGGCCGTCTACCAGTATGGCAGTGCTCTGGCACACTACTACTACGCCATAGAGAAAGAGTGGCACACTAAAGTGCAAGGGGTCTTTTTACCTGCTGCAGCGTTCTTGGCCTGGCTCACCTGCTTTGGCTGCTGCTACGGCAAGTATGCCAGTCCTGACATACCCAAGTTTGTCCTCAAGCTCTTCCAAGTGGTGCCGTCAGCCTTGGCTTACTGTCTAGACATAAGCCCTGTGGTTCACCGCATCTACAGCTGCTACCGGGATGGCTGCTCCGACCCAGTCGTGGCATACCATTTCTACCACGTGATCTTTTTCCTAGTCAGCGCCTATTTCTTCTGCTGTCCGCACCCAGAGAGCTTGTTCCCTGGGAAGTGTGACTTCATCGGACAGGGTCACCAGATCTTCCACGTGTTCGTGGTGATTTGCACCCTGACGCAGATCGAAGCGCTGCGAACAGACTTCACAGAGCGCCGCCCCCTCTACGAGGGCCTCCATGGCGATCTCGCACATGACGCCGTTGCACTCTTCATCTTCACTGCCTGCTGCAGTGCGCTCACCGCTTTTTACGTACGCAAGCGGGTACGTGCCGCTCTCCACGAGAAGCAGGAGTAAGAGTGGAAATCCGAGTAAAAGGAAAGAAGAGTAATTTATTTTACTCTCTTGTACAAAAGAAAATGTTTTTGTTATTGACATTTATCAGTTTGTGACAGTGACTGTGAATTGCCAAACTACAGTGAGCTATAATTGTGTTTTTTGAATTTCACTGAGGAAAAGGGAATCATACAAGTGGTCTGTAGCAATACAGGTAGTAGTTAAACACTGAGTCCTTGCATCTCTACTCTGATCTTTTATTAGTCTGCAAGGTTTTATTTAGTCTTAGTCTAAAGGAATGTTTTACTTTACCAAACAAAAATACACTTGTGTCAAGGTGAGCCAAAAAAGAGAGACTGGTTTGTAAAGATGACTTTTACCGAATAACATTTAGAAATAGCTCAATGTCTTAATATATTTGTAACATTTCAAATCATGCGAGTATTTATCTTTGCGGTCCCATAACACTTTGTACATCGCAGTCAAATACCAATTGAAATCCAATTTGGACTGGTTTTCTTATCTAGTTACCTTTCTGACACTCAATGTTTTTCTCCAAACTGAATCTGACCCTCTCTTTAGGGGTCAGAGCCGAATTCTTTTTCTATTTTTAATTGATCAAGGCGCTAATGCTTTGCCGTGCAAATGTTTCAACGTATCATGGGGAAATCAAGAATCTAATTTGAAAACCAAATATGTACCTCTTATTTAAGAAACATGAATACAATTATGCGGGTGATACCATTCTGTTGAATAATGTTGAAGGTGAGGCTGGCACTCAGAATTGGCTCAGAGATGGACGGAAGATTCCTGATGTCACTTTGTTGTTGTGGTCGTGTTCATTTTTATTCTAAGGGCTGGAACATCAGCTTTTGCCTTTTTCACATCCCATGATATCGATGCTTCTGTGTGCGTTGTTTTCAGCATCGGTTCGACCGGATTTGACTCACAAAACGCCGCGTCAGGCTCGTGTTCTGCTTTCGGCATATTTTAGTTTTTGTATGATGAATATGTATGTGCCTCTACGCATGTCTTTTGGTATATACTGTGGAAATTAAGTGTGTGAATGTCTATGAAAGCTTAGCCTTGCATTTCTTTCTTATTCTGTAAATAAGCTGTGTTCCTCTCGAAAGACGCCTGCATCCCATTTTCTCTCAATCAGTCGCGTTCAGACCCCGAACGCATATTTTTCTTTTCTGGTGGAACACAGCACTCTCTCATTGTGCAGTGTTCTTTCTGAGCCGGCTTTATGTCTGGTGTCGTCCTGACTATCAAGGCTTTAATGGCTATGAATACACCATTTCATTCCGCTGCACTCCTACTCTGAAGAGTCCCCTTTGTTCAAAGATCCTCTTCCTTTCTCTCTGTTTTGTTATAGATATATAAAACACACAGCTCACTGGAAATGTGTAAGATTCTTATCTCACCGAAATCTTAAATGTCAGAAATTATTTATATTCATTGCAGCGCTCTCTGTTCATGATGATGTTTAATGTGCCAATGAATCTGTCGTGTCGCTTCAGTGATGGTACAACTGGAAGATGAATTCAGAGACAGAATGTCAGAAGTGACGGGTTAAGTCTTTTTTTACACTTCATCTCTTGACCTGACTGCAAACATGGGACTGAGGAGATTTAACCTTGACGCCCGGGAATATGAACCTTCTACCTGTTGACTGTACTGTCCTGGTCTCATTGTGCACTGCCTGAATCCACACTGTATAAACTGTGGCTGACAACACTGGCTATGTTTACATGCCTGGAGGTGTCTGCAGTCCATGTGGTTACTCTGGTGTTTGTGTGTGTGTGTGTTAGTTCAGAGTAACCCGGGTGAACCTGTTCTCCATTTCAGGGGCACCTCTGCAAGGCACCTCCCTTTTATGCCTTTTTTGTGAAGGGTCATAAATCGGTTGGCAAAAAGAATGAAGCTGTTGTGCTTAAAGTTCATTCTGCACATGTGGTCTAGTGCTTCATTAAAGGCTGATGATGGCGCATGAAGCCTGAAAGTCCATCACCAGCCCAGCATGTGTCATAACATTATTGTCCTGATCATTAAAAAGGACCAAAAACGATTAAGACTGGAGTTTAAATTTCTATCCCATGTGGTATAGATGATTAAGTATGATTCAAACATGGACATATTGTGTCAGTGATGATCCTGAGTTACGTGCCAATTTACCCTGACGGTCTTAACTGGAGTATAGCCAGCACTCCATATACAGTAAGTGTGTGTGTGTCATAGGCTGCGTTTGGGGAGAGATCTCAGATTTAACACCAGGTAATTGGGAATGGATTTTCTAAATGGGAACAAAGGCCTCAAATGGAGGGAAAAAGCAGAATTTGGGGTAAGTGGTCTGTGTAATGTCCCCAAAAGTGACCCATGACAAAGTGTTAGTATAAACATAGCCTCTGATGCCACCCATGGTTTCCTCCTTATTTCTTCATGAAAGCAGTGTGAGAGCGACTAGAATATGTACTGCCTCTATGAATATGTGTGGCTGACTGTACTAATATTCTGTGGTATTAAAAAAAACGATTAAAGTGTGACAGTGAATTCAAATTCTCATTCATTTTTCACAGGTGAGGCAACATTCAAAAGAAAAGAAAAATCAGTTTAATAAGCAACTATGGAGCCATTTGTCATTGGTTTAACTGATCTGAGAGCTTTGGAATACTGCACTTTACTTTGAAAACGATCTGTACGTGTTTTAATTCCCCCCTTTAAAATGTCGAGGTCGGTTCAAGTTCTGCACTTTCATAAAAACCCTTTACAGATATTCTCTAGGCTGCATAATTCGTGTTCACTTTAAAAATCCCGAAATACATAATTCAAATTTCACAGAATTCAAACCACATGAATTCAAATTAATGGTTTGACAAGTAAAATATTTAAATGCTATTAATTTTAAGTTTGAGTGTTCAGTGGTTTAGTTTCAGAGTTTAAGATTTAAAATATTATTCTTTCTCTCTGTTTCTAGATTCATATCTTAGTGTTTATATTTTATTGTCCATTATTATGATATATTATGATGTATTAAATATTAAATATTATAGACCAATCTTTAAAAGCTTATATTACTGTAAATCATACCTTTTATTTACATAAATACTAAGATATGTCTGTCTACAGGGCCTGCAGATTGGCCTCTCTTTGCAGAGAGTAAAATTGCGTAGGAAATATTTCAATATATTTTTTTAAACCTGAAACCAAAGTGAGTCCTTTAAAATCTACAGCATGTAGTTAATATTTCTCTCTTCTGAACCCACTAGAGTAAAGGACCTGGACTACGACGAGGTGGTAAATGTCAGTAATGGCCAATAAAGACTCATCCACTAAAATCTAGTCGTTTCTAACATGTACCTGTTATACAATATGATTTCTAATCCTTCGCCACTAGAGGGCAGCCTTGTTGTTTGGTAAGACCATCCCTGGGTTCGACAGCAAAGTTAAAACTCCACCATATTGAAAGGATTGTGTTGTTGACTCGAGGGTTTATGTGAGGAACACACACACACACACACACAAAACAAAACAAAACCTTCAATAATGGAGGAGCAGTTATTTGCATCAAGTTTTTTTCATAAAGGCAAGGTCTAAACACAACAACCTACAATTCCACACAAAGTAAAGCAGCTTACAATGGCTGAGAAGTGCAGCGATAGCCTAATCAGTAATGAGCGTAAATGAGTTACTGACTGCAAGACGACAAGCACCATTGTGTTGGTTTCAAGGGCAGAAAAATACACAGATGAATCTGTTGCACGGTATAAAGGCGTTTAATAAAGATGCGCAGGCAATTATTTCGTCAATTCTTTTTTATCAGTTTCACTTTGACGTTACCTGGAGTTCTTTTGGGCAGATGAGCTGAATCACTCTCACAAGATCGATTTCCTCCCACAGGAGTGATCTTTAAGAGAGTGAATCTGTCCTTTCGGGGGCACAGATGATCTGCACTTCTTTTCTAAACATTCCCTGCACATCCCGGTGCTTTAAAATGAACCGGCAGTTTATTATAGTTTAATACCTTTTTATTGATAGGGATGCCCTGCTGTTGTTGCACTGGGTATTCATCATAAGCCATCTGCAGCCTGCATTTCTGAGCAGCACACTTTATACCACTTCCTCAGTGTTAATTAACACACGCTTTAATTTTGCTTAATAGTCTCAAGAATAATAGAACATGATGAGATCTATTTGTCTTTCATGCAGGGAACGGCATCTTGCTCACTCTGCTGAGTCTTGACACTATTTGTATATGTTTATCTTTGTTTCCTCTATTACCAATAAATGTGCGGGTTGACTTGGCGTTGTGACTTTAGTTGATATCAGGTTTGTTACTAAGGATGATACTCAATGCATTCATATAAACTAACTATGCTGTCAAGCTTAGCCTCCCTCTTACACACACACACATGCACACACACGTTTATATCCCGAGTGAGTGGAAATTCATATGAACCGCTAATTAGAACGTTTCTGAAGTACATTTTTCCGGTGATCGAGAAGAATCCTTGAAACTTAAGGCAGAAATGAGCTCTTGATGTATCTACCTGGGATGTGATTAATTCACAGTATTACACACTCGGACAGTCTTAAATCAAATGCCAGAGATGGTGATAATTGCCTTAGAGCCTGCTTCCTGTCCTCGAAGTATCAATTGCTTCCCCAGACTCCATCAATTTCCAAACGCCAGATTCCGGAGCAGCTTGTCGTCCATCTCCTCGCGGCTCCATAGTCTCCTCTCCTTCTGTCTGCGAGTTGTGCTGCGAAGTTATCGCTCCACTCAATTCCTTTTTTAAATGCTTTATTTGCTCTGTATGATTTGTTTCCAGGTTGCCGAGGTAACACTAGGCGGCTTTGGTCTCCTACCGTGTTTTGTAATTAAAGGTTTGACTTGGGAGAGGGAACGGCTTTATTCTGACTTATTACATTGCCTCATTTTTTTGCCAGGTGACAGGCAGCCAACCTTTTCCCCCGTCTATCTACTTTTCTTTGCAGGTATTTTGTTCCTGCATCAGTGGTTATTGTGGCATTTTCATATGGTCTCTCACTTTTCTTATTGCTCTCAGAAAAGCTTTTGGAAAATCACTTGGGTTGGACAAAATGTGTTAGGAGGTATGTAATCATATCAGGAACCGGTGAAAAGGCGTATAAGACTGTAAATTGGAGTTGAAATGGAAAATGCAAACCTTGTTTTCCAGTCTGTTCTCATAACTAATAATGGTGCATGTTCAAGTAGCTACACAGAAGGAACTTGTTTGACTTTGAAATGTTCATATTGAATCATTTGTTTTTTTTGGTACACCGTGTATTAGTGCAAGGAACAGAAGATAACCCTGGATGTTCTCCTTTCTTAAGGAAGAGTACACCTGAAATTGTGAAGAGGTTTAAAAAAAAAACATCTGTTATTCTTCCTGGGTGGATTTGAACATGCATCCTATAGATTCGGGACATGCACTTTTAGGCTTTCACCTCAAGTGGAGATAGATTCTTATTTTTGTCAATTAAATATGAAGAAGAAGCCAAAAGACGGTTTGCTTAGCTTAGCCTATCATCAACGAATGGTAGACTGTTCATTTGTTCAGATATTAATTATTGGGATGGTTTTGATTTGGATGACAAACATCATGTATTTAGATATTAATCATTCATGAATCCTTGTCGCTCCGGTCACATTAACAGTCGTGGCTGTGAGCATCACATCTCATGTTATACTGAGCTTGCACAAATGTTGATGACTCATTCTTCATTAGGTTTAAATGTAGCTTCAAGTAAACTTCATGTCCCCGATAGCTTCTGTTGAGTGTTGGTGTTTATTAGTTAAAGTGAGAGCAGGTCGGCAGGAAAATAGTTTTTTTCCTAAACTGTCCATGTTCCAATGCTTTCACATGAATTTACCAGGTCGTGAAATAATTCCTGTGATTATTCCGACACCATGAACACACAATTACTTTGGGTCAGTTCAGCAAGCAGTCAATACTGTGCTCATCAATCAACTCTTGTCTTTTATAATGCTTCCTTTTATTAAGTCCCATTTACTCAAATGGATATTGCTCCTTACAGTCCCAGAATCTCCAGTTATGTATATCATCAGTCATGTGTGTTTCATAGCAGCGTCAGAGTGCATTGGGCAGATAATGGGAAAATGAAACCGAAATAAAAAATGAGACGTTGATAAGGTAGACAGTCGAGGGATATCAATTATGAGGCTCCAGTTGATTAATGGTTGTCTGAGAATGAATCCTTACACTGTGAGTGTGGCTTCGTATAAAGAGAATAATGAGGCACTGACTCACTGGTACATCTAATAACATGGGAGAATTAGCCCCCGTCTTAATCTCAGGAACATTGCATTGTCTTTGCTGGCACAGATGTACACTGAGGCGCTCACTCCACCTCCTCCAGCACAGACTCAGCTCCTCCTCATCTCTGCAGTTGCCTCTGTGCCACTTGCCTCACCAATCAGCTCGCCCACTGATCAGGCCTATTCATCATGGGCTGGCGGAGGAGATACTGGAGGCTGGCGGAGGTGAGGACAAAGCACAAATGCCCTATCTGAAGGTCTCTCTCTCTCTCTTGCCAAAACTCGAAACAGATCAAGGATAATGAATTCCCTCCCTCTGCCCCTTAACCTCTCAGTATACTGCAGGGTCACTGGCTCCCGATGCGTTGCACCCAGATAACCAGAGAGGGGGAAACTTTAGGAAGCCTGGACATTGTGTTTTTCTCCCAGCAGGCTGCTGCTTCTGCAGCTTGCAGGGTTGATAGACTTGTTTTGTGGGTGTTACTGTTGGAATAACCTTTTGCTCGCTTTGAGTTGAGACACGACGGCCAATATACCTCGGCAGCAACAAAACTCCTTCACTGTACCGTTCTGTGACCTGAACCTCCGGAGTTCATTGCCTTCTGATGGGCTTGTGTTTGCAGCACACTACTTTTGAGTTTGTGTCACGTTCACGCAGGAAAAAAGTGATAAAATGAAGTGGACACAGCTTTCTGTAAAAGATTAATATTTGCTTTCCTGCCAAAAGTTAGATCTAAAAATGGATACAGCTCTTGTGTCTGTGCAGTGATTTGCCACTGGTTTATTTATCTAAGCATTAAGATTGAGAAGTTCACATACAACATAATTAAGTGTGAATTAGTGACCTTTACAGGAGAAGGTTAAATCCAGTTTTTGAGCTAATCTAAGTTGAATTGCTTTCTGTAGCATCAAATTTGCTGTATGACACTGATCCGTAAGGAAGTGATTAAACGTTACAGTGCCTTGCATAAGTATTCACCCCCTTTGGACTTTTCTACATTTTGTCATGGTATAACCACAGATTAAAATTTATTTCATCGGGAGTTTATGTAATGGACCAACACAAAATAGTGCATCATTTGGAAGTGGGGGGAAATATTACATGGATTTCACAATTATTTACAAATAAAAATCTGAAAAGTGTTGAGTGCATATGTATTCACCCCCTTTACTGTGAAACCCCTAACAAAGATCTGGTGCGACCAATTGCATTTACAAGTCACATTTGCAAGTCACATAATTAGTAAATAGGGTCCACCTGTCTGCAATTTAATCTCAGTATAAATACACCTGTTCTGTGACGGACTCAGAGTTTGTTGGAGATCATTACTGAACAAACAGCATCATGAAGACCAAGGAGCTCACCAAACAGGTCAGGGATAAAGTTGTGGAGAAATATGAAGCAGGGTTAGGTTATAAAAAAATATCCCGAGCTTTGAACATCTCTCTGAGCACCATAAAATCCATCATAAGAAAATGGAAAGAATATGGCACAACCGCAAACCTACCAAGAGGAGGCCGTCCAACCAAACTGAAGAGTCGGACAAGGAGAAAATTAATCAGAGAAGCAACCAGGAGGCCCATGGTTACTCTGGAGGAGTTACAGAGATCCACAGCTGAGGTGGGAGAATCTGTCCACAGGACAACTATTAGTCGTCTACTCCACAAATCTGGCCTTTATGGAAGAGTGGCAAGAAGAAAGCCATTGTTGAAAGGGATCCATAAAAAATCACGTTTGGAGTTTGCCAGAAGCCATGTGGGAGACACAGCAAACAGGTGGAAGAAGATGCTCTGGTCAGATGAGACCAAAATTGAACTTTTTGGCCTCAATGCAAAACGCTATGTGTGGCGAAAAACCCAACACTGCTCATCACCCTGAGCTCACCATCCCAACAGTGAAACATGGTGGTGGTAGCATCATGCTGTGGGGATGCTTCTCTTCAGCAGGTACAGGGAAACTGGTCAGAATAGAGGGAAAGATGGATGGAGGCAAATACAGGGAAATCCTTGAAGAAAATCTGATGCAGTCTGCAAAAGACTTGAGACTGGGGCGGAGGTTCATCTTCCAGCAGGACAATGACCCTAAACATACAGCCAGAATTACAAAGGAATGGTTTGGATTAAAGAATGTTAAAATGGCCCAGTCAAAGCCCAGACCTCAATCCAATAGAGAATCTATGGCAAGACTTGAAGATTGCGGTTCACAGACGGTCTCCATCCGATCTGACTGAGCTTCATCTTTTTTTACCAAGAAGAATGGACAAACCTTTCCATCTCTAGATGTGCAAAGCTGGTAGAGACATATCCCAAAAGACTTGCAGCTGTAATTACAGCGAAAGGGTTAGGGTTAGGGTTAGGGTTAAACTTTTTACCCTAAAAGATGTAAACTTTTTTGTTCTCATTATTGTTTGTGTCACAATAAAATTTATTTTGCACCTCCAAAGTACTATGCATGTTTTGTTGATCAAACGGGAAAAAGTTTATTTAAGTCTACTTGAATTCCAGTTAGTAACAGTACATAATGGGAAAAAGTCCAAGGGGGGTGAATACTTATGCAAGGCACTGTACTTTCAAAAGGGAACTCGCTCCTTTGCATGTTAGGGGATGGTTCAGATACCATGCCGTTTATTTAGGTACGGGTACCCAAACCAGACACACTAATTCATTGGATTAATGTAATTTCATAAAAAATATATTAAATAAAATTCTAAGATATTTATAAAACATTAGTCTAATTTAGTTAAAATACAAAATATTGAACCTTGTTTTTCAGATAAATTAGTAAACATTAGCAATGTCAACAGGCATATGCTACCAGAAAAAAACAATATGAACAATATGAACAAAAAATATAAACTTGCACACACAAATCTGAGATCGTGCCTTCACGGCTGTACTTTGTGATGAATTGCTGGCAAAAAGAGACTAAATAAAACAAGTTTGACATCATATTCCAATTGTTTCAATCGTTATAAATATTGCTAAACCTTAATGTGAAAGGACCAAGAGCAGGAACACAGCTATTTCCCACATAATTCAAAAGGGCTTAATTGCGAAACTTATAAAAAGGTAAATTAGGATTTCAGTAACTAACCATTGCAGAAGATAGGGAACGATTCTCGTGATGTGCTTTTTGGATATTAGAGGTAGGAATCTGATATAGCTTCTCATAACGAATTCATCATTTCATGTTGGAATGCATAAAACAGTTAAGTAACAAAAAACCTACTGTACAATCAAGGTTATATTGAACACACTGTACACTGTTCATATGTAGTTAGGATTTGGGACACTGCAGTGTTTGCTTAATATCTTAGGCTTATTGAAGAAATTATAGTTCTGTTGGTTATGAGCTCGTCAAAATGTCAAGCCCCCGATCCTTTCACCCAGTCTAGCTTTCTCTTCCTCTCATTGTGCCTCACTGTGGAGTTTTTGTGTTCCAATTCTAAAAACCCATCACCTGGTGAAAAGTCCTCTCCTCCTCCTCCTTTTCCGCTGTATGAGTTTTCTCAAAAGACTCCAGATGGCTGCGGATCCATTTGTTTGCAGCCTATCTGTGCCCTTCCTCTGCTCATCTCTGTTCCTTGATACGCAAAATTCAATTACCCATGCACCAGCAGCACTGGTTTAAATTCCCTGATAGAAGTGTTTGAACAAGCCGCTCGTTGCTGTAGGAAATGAAAACCACTTTTCAAAATCCAACAATCACTAGTTTAATATCTCAGCAATATTATATATTGGAAATCAATGTGGAAGACTTGTTTTATGACGCAGAGTTAAAAATAACTTTCCTGTGAATGATGAAAGTCTAGGGCAAGACAGAACAA
Organism: Platichthys flesus; assembly: GCF_949316205.1. Taxonomy (NCBI): domain Eukaryota; kingdom Metazoa; phylum Chordata; class Actinopteri; order Pleuronectiformes; family Pleuronectidae; genus Platichthys; species Platichthys flesus. Next base: position 12,831,866 of record NC_084955.1, read on the forward strand.
TGCTCACACAGCCGCCGTTCAGAGTTGTCTTCTTCCAGTTTTAAGTTGTAACGGAATGTAAGTCTGAGATTATGCAATTGGCTGGGCTCACTTATTGTTGAGACTTTTTTCAGGGATTCCATCCACACTGAGGATTAGCAGAGAAAATGTTAAATTGAATTTTGGGGAGGTGCATAGATGATAAAGGGAAATGGTGCTATATGGCATTGGCTCAGTCTTGCTGAATAGACTTGCTCCTCTTCAAAGAGCAGAAGACCTGAGAGGCGCTTCAAACTGGCAACCCCCCCCCTGATCCCTTTTTTACACTCTAAACCGGCTTATTCAGCAACAGCTGAGCATCCTGTGAGAGGCCGATTTGGTGTGAGACGATGTGCCCTCACTGTAGAGGAAAGTCTATCACAGCCCTAAAAGAACTGAACTGGGTATTGTGTGTAGTGCATGCAATACAAGAATAATGATAACAAGTGAAATGAATTGAATTCACCAGGCTTAATGTTTTATTCATTAAAGGTGAGAATCACAATGACCAAGTAGAGCTGGGGGACACAACAATATTAATAGTAATCGCAGTATACTTTCCAGCAATAGCAAGTCAAACAAGCAAACAGGTAGAGGTAGAGCACAAACAACATACATCATATCTGTAAAAAGTGTTTTTGTTTATAAGTTGAGTTCAAAGGCTTTTTCACACAAGTCCAACCCAAGGTTCACGTGTTTGTTACATTGTTCACATATGATCCAGCTAGTTTGGTTTCACTTGTAATTTATGGAGCAGAACACAGATTTGATATGATGTTTATGACCTTTGGTCAAGCCCTACATGGTCTGTGTCTACCTGTTTGATTGGTTTCTGAGTGTGTTATCAATTTGGTCTTTGATTTTACCTTTTTTGAATAAAGTGCATATAAAACAGTAGATATTCTATCTAAATGGAGAAAAGGAAAGAACCTTTTCTTTGCACTTATTTTGTTCCAGCTGTATGACGTCATTATAGGAACTTGAGGGGCAAACACTGTGAGGTGCGTCCGCTTCTGTTTCTTCTTCTGTTTCAACATCCTGAAAGGTTTCACAATCCAAACGAACCAAATCAGGGTTCAGTTTGATTCCAGACTAACGCCCCCTCTATCGGTCAGACACAATTTTAGTTCTTCACACCTGTTATTTTGGTTCGGACTAAACGGAAAAGTCTGAAGGTCTGAACCAAACAAGGTGGATGTGAAAGCATGAACATTTCAAAGAAATAATAACAATAATGTGACACTTAATTAAGATATAAACTGATAGTGTACATAGGCCCAGCCGTATCTCCATGTCCAACTACTACCATATGAAAGAAACACAAACACTTAAGATGACAATCATTTAGTTGAATAATGTCATATGCACCATGTTCTTCACCTACCTCATGTATATAAGTAGCCTGTATGTTAATGATCCATATTTGTTTGTTTGAGAATCTTTGCACCACTGCACTATTGTCCTCTGGGCACAGTTCCATATTTGTGTAGTAGTTAAATGTATTTTGTGCACCCTTGCACATCTTGTTTCCCATTGTACAACTGTCTTTTGCACATCAAACTCTATTTGTACATAGTAGTTATATTTATTTTGCCAGTTTCTTGTAGTCTGGAGATGCACTGCTTGTCTATGTGTAAGTTCTGTGCGCAATTACTGCAGAGCCAAATTCATAGTATGTCTACACAGACATGGCAATATAGCTAAATCTGCTGTTAAACCATATTGTACCTTCATTGGTTATCCATAATATTGCCAATACACGTTTTGTTTTAGCATGCTTTGATACAAACCATTTTAGCTTTATGATTATCAGAAAGCAAAATAAATGAACAGACTCCCTGTCATGGAGCCGCAGCACCTGTGGCTCCCTCAGCATGGTGGCTTCGTTATTCAAGCTGTGTAATAACTTTAAAAAAAAGATGATAACGGGCCTACAAAAATGTAATATATGTAGCAAATCCTTTTTCTTATCCGGAGCGAACAAGAGGAGAGTGAAGATGCATCGAAATGTAGAGGAAACGCACGACCATCACTCTGAAACAATACATCTAATGTGATGAGTGTATCTTGACAAAATCTAAATAGAAGTGTCTGAGGGAAAACAAGGAATCGGGTGGAGGCAATCGCCGTGTTTTGGTGCTGGCGGCCCTGCGGACCCACACAGGCTAATGGATGGTCGCTCGGCCTGACAGCACAGGCACAGTAACTAAATCACAGAGAGGAGGGGCCGCGCTGATAAAAACTCTGGGACTGTCAGACGGTTTCTGATTAAGGTTTTCCCCTCGGCCCATTCCACTTTGAGAGAGCAGCACTTTTTAACTTGGTGTGGGAGAGTTTTTCATTCTTTAGGCGAAGAAGTTCCACCTCATCGCGATTCACAATAAGCAGTAGTTCGGACTAGTGTTGTGCATTTGATGTTCTCACTTTTATGATTGGAGTAAATCGTGATTTTGTGCTGGATTTTAGACCATAGCATTTGGACAGACATATGGAACATATGCCACCTAATTTAAGAAGCCAATCCTGCCGAGGGGCTAATATGTCAGAAAATATACCAAATATTTATATTTATTTTTTGGTCTTTGAAAAACAGATTATTGCATAATTGCTGTACATAAGCATAATAAAGTCTGGCTGCATTCCATTTGCAGCCAATTAAAAAAATTTGTTATGGTGCTATTCAGAATATATTTCAGTGCCACTTTCGAGTCCAGAGGAATTATGATGTAGATTTTTATGAAAGATTGATGACACGCTCACATCAAGTAAATGCCTGTGATGAAGATAACAGTGGTTTGCATTTGGTGGGAGCTCAAGAGTCCTTTAAAGGAATGTGCCCTTGAAAGGGACCAAAATGTGTTTCAAGCCTTGTGAAGAGCAACTCTGTGTGGCTTAACAAGGCGCACGCCCACGTGCACTCGTGACTCATCTGTCTACTTTAGACAGCTGGCTCAACAACTTCGAGAGCGGCAAATAAGAAGACACACTGCCACAAACCAAAACATGGGAGCCAAACTGTTTAAGCTAATGCAGATTTAATAGAAAACAGTTATCCTCATATTTTATTGCTACAATGAAATAGTTTTGTTGCCCCTTCTAAAAAGCATCAATATGCTGCAACACAAAGCACTGTAACCTCACGGCAAGAGGGTTCCTGGTTCAGCTGCTGCCTTTTCTTTGTGGAGTTTGTATTTGATCCCCGTGTTTGCGTTTGTTTTCTCCAGGTACTACAGCTTCCTCCCACAGGCAAAATACATGCAGATCGTGGTGAGGTTCATTTGAGATTCTAAGTCGGCCATTGGTGTGTATGTGAGTGTGAAGGGTTGTTTATCTCTGTATGTCGGTGGCGACCTGTCGAGGGTGTATGCTGCCTCCAGCCCAGTGTCAGCTGGGATTGGCTCCAGCCACCCCCCACTTTACCCACGACCCTAAAAGTATAAGAAGACAATGGATGGATGAATGATACAGCTTACAGGTTTGGTTAGATATGTTTTAACAATTCAAGCACATATCATTTGATAAATGTAAAGAATATTCATTCAAAACAAGAAGTTTTGCTTTATGAGTGAAAAAAAAGGAAGCCAATACACACGCTGGGGAGATTAAAATGATGACTTTTCCACAGCCCTAACTGGTATCACTATAATTGTTACCATTTTACACTTTCCAATAGTGTGATCCTTTATGGGTCTGTCAGGGAACATTCAAAAAGGCACAAGGAAAAGGTGTAAAATAGGACATTTTCTCCTTTAACATGAGAAGTGTTCAAAAATTGCTCTCAAGTAACACAAGTAAATCAATTCTGTGCAACATAAGGAACTAGAAAAGAGCTACAAAATGAAGGGCACTCACTCAAAAAGAGGTCAACCAAGCAATAAAGAACACACGTAGAACACAAGTTTAACACAATCAAACATAAACAAAACTGACCTGCTCACAAATGACACAGGGAGCTTATTAAAACATGGACTAGTCCTAGATAAACACAAAGAGGGACTGTACTATCTACTAACATTCATTTACTAACACACTTAAAATGTACAAACACTAATACCCAATCAAATCAAACCTATCTACAAATAAACTTTAGTGTTAAGCAAATGATAAAGAAACCATAAAAAGTCAAAAGCCCTGAAGGGGCAGAGATTCTTTAGTCTTCAATTTCTTTGGCTCAATTCCAGCTTCAATGATCAACAAACATAAACACTGGTTTATTTCTTCATGCTCTGGCTTCGTATATCAACCTTAATCTTGAATGCAATATTGAATAATAAAAGTGAGCATTGCCTACTATATATTTGCACATGAGTCAATATGCCTTTGAGCCATCCTGATTAACCTGCGACATCATGCACAATCTCCTGAACGAATCCTCAATCCAATAGTTTGTGTGATTCGTCTCTTTCCTCTGAAACCTGCTCATTGTCAATCAGTGCTTTACTTTTGGCCGATTTAGCTGCTATTTTCATGTTTTCTTTGTGGAGGGCTGGAGCTTCACCCATTACATTTTTAGTCGAATCCGGATAAACAGGCTGATCCATGATTTTAGTTTTAGTCTTCCTTTTTAAATATGGCAACTTAGGATGTTGGCCTTGGCTAAGCATGTGCTCTCTGTGTGCTCTTCTCGTTACCATTATTATATTGTTGTTACCAGAGCTATGACTGCCGGTACACGCCTGTGGGTTGTATTTATCTGACCACAGGGGAACTGTATGGTTCAATTTAATTTTTGTGGATGAAATCTGGATGTATAAACATTTTTTAATTGTTGTGCAGTTCAGACTGTGTCCCTCACACTGATGGCCACTGCCCAGAAATCTCAGAGGATAATATACAGCACAGATGGGAATGCGGTTGAAGCACATACACAGAGTTAATATAAACATATTAAAGCCAAGTGAATGAGAGAGAACAGATGCTGTATTAATTTATTCACGGTTAATCCAATGCTCAGCAACATGCCACACACTTCTTCCCCTCGGCAGGAAGGTCTGCTGTAATAGAATTGGTATTCGTCTGCAGACACAGCTCTCTGGGGTAAATATTTATAGAGGGGACTGGCATGAGGTGATAAGGAGTAGGGGTCCATTCATGATAACACAGGGGAATTTCAACAGAATATTTAATCAAGCACTAGTTCGTATCTCTGGGAAAAAAAAAATATATATTTCAAAGCTTTAAAGGCGTACGCTAAAGCATTCTAGCAAAGGTCAAGGAGGAATTCTACAAACTCATTATTCAGCTCGGAGCTGTGTGTTATTTAGGGGCTGTTTACACAGGGCTGCAATAATCGTAGACAAAAACATGGCGTATTTGTTGTCCCATAATGCAGTGCACTGTGGGCTGCCAGCTGGAAATAAAAAGTTATCTGAGCGCACACAACATGCAAAATAAAAACTGAACTTGCAGCTGCATATTCTGATATGGACGAGGCTGTAAATTATGTTTTGCACATGGATGGCCACTTCTCGGTTCCTTCAGACAACTAGTTTTCTATTTTTCACTTTAAACCCTCATTACAAAATCCACATAATGAAAACAAATTAAAGAAAACATGTGATCCACACCCACACTGCAGAAAATTGCAATGATTTAAAAATGGCTGTTATATATGTGGGCCTATATGATATATATGAATCTTTATTGATTCAAATAATCCATCCTCCATGAAATGCTCATCATGGGACTCATTCATTATCCTGTCAGTGCTGATTTGACTTCACACAGGATCATCTTTTTTTCCTTCACAAGCTGTGACAGTAAACACAGAGCTGAGGTGTGGAGGTGCAGCTGGAATCAATACATCACTCAATATTCATGGTTGAACAAGCCTGCTGGTAATAATTTCATTTTTAATGCAAAGCTTCACTCCTGATGTGTTTCTGGTGTAATTTTAAACTGAATCTAAGTTTAATATTAAAATGTCTGAGTTTGACAGTCGGTATAACGCTTATTTGAGAATCTGCGTTGAAAAGAACGTTTCAAATGACATGTCTTTCAAACCCTGGAATATAATATTCACTAAAATAGAATTCTTTTTATATATGTTTATATTCAACATATGCAAACTGTCCGATAAAGGGAAAATGCACTAAATACAGATGAAATAAACTAACAAAAAATAGTTTTTTGACCTGGCAGCAAATATAAATAGCCTAAATAAAGAATAAATAAAAACAAAAATATATAATACCTGACTTACAGTTATATTTCATCAGTCAATACCCCCTAAATTGAATTTTTTCAATATACAACGTGATGAACTGAAAATGTTTACTTCTTCTACGGCCCTTTAACAGCAGTCCAAGTATAGTGCTGTCAATCCGAGTGCACGTTAGACTTGATTCTGAGTGTGTGGACTGCCTATTCATCAGGATATACAAAAGAGAGAGTCAGGCAAATGTTGAGTGTGTGAGAGACAGTGAGAGCTTGAAACTCCTCACAAAGAAGACACTTGGCAGCAAGGACCCTACTGTGACAGATGGCTGAGGGAAGTCAGGGAATAGAAGAGAGCACCAGATCAGACCTGACTCGATATCTAAGGATGAGGAGGGACAGAGTTTTTGGAACTCAGGATGAAGAATGAACGATGAGAGGAGGGATTGCAGGATTAACTCTCCAAACATGAGTCATGCGACTTGAATGGCAGCTCGGAGTGCCCTGAAGAGGCAGACGTCCTTTCTAGTGGCTTCGACGAGATGCCACGAACGCGAGAGTCGTTTCATTGACGGCGGTCTCAGCACAGTGTCACGCTGCATTTAGACCCTCATGTTCCGCCTGTGATAAGCAGATTTTCCGGCTTCACATCGTAAACCCAGGTCATTCTTATTTGCATGCAATTAAGAAGTGCCTTAGAAGTGCAAAGAACATGGCTGCTTGATATTGCCCACACGGACGGAATCAAATATTACGGAGTCCCTCGCTGGCTTAATTAACCCCAGTCAGGATTGTTTTGTGGACTGGCTCGTGTAAATGCCGTTGCCGGGAGAAGCCTGCCAGTATAAATGAGTTGGTGAAGGCTTCATGATGAGTGGGCGATGAGGATATAGTAATGTGTAATTATTGGTGTGCAAGTGAAAATGTCAGAGAGATAGAGAAAGGTCCCCAAACATCCCACGGTGGCGCTAGACGTAGATATGATAATCCCTGGACTGTGTTGTTTATTACTCAACTGTGGAGCTCTACTTTGTAACTACTGCAAAGTGTGAAGTTTGGTAGTACAGACACACACACACACACACACACACACACACACGCACACACACACGCGCTGATTCAAGATGGTTCCCCCCCAGCGGATTTCTCGCTTCTCCTCTCTCTCATTCTTGGCATGGCTCTCTTGACCCACGAGCCAGACTTAATGAGTTTATTGGTTCATCTGTTTTTCAACACCCTGCACTTAACACCATCTGCTGCGCTCGGGTACGACAGACCCACAAGTCCGAGCCCCCGCCACCTGATTCTCGAGCTGTGCTCCACGCCGCTCCATCATCCTCTTATCCCCCTCCCCCCAGCTCCTCCTGAGGGAGTCTGTGTTTTTTTAGACGGCCGCTTGGTGGATAGAAAGTGTCCAATCTTTCTGCTGCTCTGGACATTCAATCTTTATTCTCTCCTCCCTTCTCTCTCACCCTCCTTCTCCCCTCTCTTCCTCCCTCTCTCTGATGAGCTCTGCAGCCTCCCCGAGCTTCGTCTTTCAGATAGGAGCGGCAATCTGCATCATCTTCCTCCCTCTGTAAATTGTTTTTCCCACACCTCCGCTGACTTGTTGTAAGCCATCAGTGTGATTTAGTGAGTGACGCCTCGCTGACTTTAATGTCTCTGTGGTGACTCAAAGGGGGAAACTAACAAGGAGGGCAACAATATGAATATGTCTCTTTCCTCGAATAAAATATGAGGCACTGCTCCAGATTTAAGACAAAGAAAAAAGAGAGAAAAGAGAGAAAAGAAGCAATAAAGGTGTGTTTGCTCAGTGCGAGTGCAACAAGTTTGAAAAGTGCACAATGCTCAAAAACTCATCTCAACACTTTATTACCAGTGTATTCATGTGTCCTTGCACAGCATAGAACAATCTCAAATGGCATGCACATTGCTGAGCCATTTGAGGCTATAGCTGTGATGGAAGTTTTTCGGTCAAAAATTCTCTCACAATAGCTGTTACCAATGGATTATTATGACAGGTCACGTCTGAGTTCAGTCATCTGAAAGAGAGTACACACTCTATCTTCCTTTTATCCATTTGTCTCTACGTTAAGAGTTTTGTTTGTCACCTTTACCCAGTAATTACTGAAAATTACTGCATGAATGTGCATTAACAACAACACAGTCCGACTGTATAAAAATCTGCTCAACATGTAGCGCAGAGAGAAGATGAAGGGAGACAGTGGTTTGTGTATGCAGAAATCTTAGTTTGAATGCCTCTTCCAGCTACTGATATTCTGGAAGGTGGTAGTATCATTAGAGGGAATTGCTATTTGGATAATTGTATATAAAAATATAGTTTTCACCTGCTGTCGGCCCAGCGGTCAGGGGCAATTTGAGATTCTGTGACGCCCAGTTCAAATTTCAGACTGGAGGTTTGCGGGGATCAAACCACCGACCTCTGGCTAGTGGACGACCTTGTCTACCTCCAGCCATACTGTAACATGTTTTCCAAGTTTTATCCATATGAGTTTATCAAAAGCATCAGAAGTCAGATCCACCTGAGTTCAAATCGTAATACTTATTCCCTTCAAGGCTCGATCCACATGTGAACAAGAGTCCTGCTCAGCACAGATCACTTGGAACCAGTTGTCACTGAGTGATGGACAGGTCTTTGTATATGAACACTAGTCAGCAGCATCAGACAAAACATCTAAATCTATTTTGACTGTTGTCGAGAGAGGGTCAGAAACAGGCCCAGTGGAGTTCTGGATGATTTTTCATGATTTGTGCAGTTGGCATAGAAGTCTTTTCTTCTTTTTTTTTGTAGGGCTGCTCGTCCTGGTTGTTCTAAACCATTTAACACCATTTAAGTGTGAACATATATTCAGACCTACAAACTGTGACATTTAAGTTTAAACAAACATGTACGTCCCTGTCTGTGTTTATTTATGTAACATAGTGACAGGAAGGTGGACAGTTATTCAAATGCTTTATACAACAACTGAACACAACTGTCAACAGCATGGATGCAGCATTTTCTTTGTCTGGTAGCTTAAGAAGGACGGAGCCTCCTGGAGCTCTAGAGTAGAGACCAACTGTCTCTGCACACAGGTTTCTGTGAGAGAGTGGACTGCACGCCTTTGATTCCCAAGTTGCCAGTCTTTTGGAATCTTTAAAGGGAGACGCAGACTGCATTCTACCTGCCAGAATGTCAAACATACCATAAATCTGCCCATATACATGTATACCACTTACATGTTGAAAGCTTTACATATAAGGTCAATCTTTTGTGGTAGGATATATAGGTTTCTGTTCTTGTTCAGGCAAACAGGAACTTTAGATTTTGCAGCAGATTCCTGTCTATAAATGAAAAGAAAATTGTACATCTTCCGCATGCTTCAAATGCAATGAACAATATTTCTACTTTTTTAAAAGTTAATTTAAGAGTTTTGTCATCTATTATTGCCTTCAATCACAGATTAATCAAATATTCAGTTGATGAAAAATAATCAGACCAAAAAGCTCATCTGGTGGCTTCACATAATCAAAGACAATTTCAATCAGGAAATCTAGATTTTCTGAAAAGCTGTTTCAGAGGACGAGAACTAAAATGTGCTAGGTTTCGAGCTCGTTAACATGTCGACAGTTTTTTCCAGAGATTTCAACCATATTCAATAACCTCCTTAAACAACAACCATCACGCTGCAGTGACATGTTCAAGCTGGCGTTTAGACTTGTATTATAATTACATTGAATTGTAACCAGCGTTTTACCTCATGCTGGAATGCAGAGGGCTGTCACGTACGCCCAGCACGAACACCTGAATTTAAATAGTACATAACAGCGTGACATCTACCTGCCACCAATGTTACATCAAGACTGACTAACTTTCACCGCTCAGTTTTCCGTAATTTCTATTTCAAACCCCTTTTTCCTTCTGCAATTACATTTCTGACAACAAATTGCAAACATTAGCATAATTCCCCTGCAAAGCATTTATGTCTCTTGTTAGCATTGAGCAGCATTTCCATTTCAATACAGAAATCATCCTTTTCTCCCAAGCGGCCTGTGTCTCGTCTCTCTACCTGCAGATAGTCTCAGAGGCTCCTCTTTACATTTTCATTTCACAGACGAGAGGAGCGATAAGAAGGATTTTATCTGTGTATTTTAAAGCTACATTTTTATCCAAAACATAGGTCTGGTCACTAGAAATAAATTTGCAGAGCTTCTTCAGAATAAATTAAGATTGGAATATACCACCTTACGCAACCGAATGTATTTGTTAGAAATGTTTAATATTTTGAAATACCAATCTTATTTCGATCACGATAAGACATATTTAGCCATTCCTATAGCTAAGTATTATTGGTTTCAACGCATCTAAAACTGATAAAACATTTAATATCTGGAATAAGAGGCATTTAAGCAGTTCTTTGCACAAAGTAATAAGACAGTCTTTTTTTCAGTTAAATCCACAAAAGAGATTGTGTGCAACACACATTTGATACAGTCAGAGATGGATGAGGATCTTTTACATCAGTTCATGAAAGAGAAACTTGTAAGCTGTCTGTATGAGTCGGGCCAGAGAATGATCCTTCTTCAGAGAGCTGATGTAATACATACCAACACATTGAAAAACATTGTGTTCTCATTTATCAATCAACTTCACTTCTGATATTGATTTTTTATTCTTTAACTCTAACCCAGAGCCACATGTTTTCCTTATCACCATTGGCTCAACATAAATTAAATTTACCTCAGCTCTTTCCTCCCTATTCCAAACCATCAACTAGTTCTGACATTTTGGAACAGACGATGCTTTTTAAATAACAAACTCGAACTTCTATTAGACTTGATCGAAATTGGGGAAGTCATTACTCTGCCGCTTGAAATTGGAACAGAATTGTCAATTTAAACATTATGCAAATGAGAAAGTATATTGGTCTGAAAAGATGTTCAGGGAATTCGGGCAGGTAAGGGTGACGAGGTGGGTTTCGATTTCCCCTTTGAATGTTCTCTGGCATTCTAATCGTCAAATTGAACCAATCTCTGGTGTCGTCTCCGTTGCACTGGGGCACAACAGGCATTTGACTCTTTAAGGCTCAATTATACTCAACTTTATCTGGAAACAGACAAAGCCTTCTTTCTGAACTCTGCGTTATTTGTGAACGTTTTCAATGGAACAGACTGAGCTGCGATTTAAAGAGTTGGCAAGAAATTATAAAGGCATCTATTTGATATTACTTTGCCTTTTCACAAGGCAGATGCTTTTTGCTTATTTCTAAAGAGATACATACATCGCTACATCGCTTTAAATGGATGCATCTCTTTTCGTAACTCAAGGCAGTATAAATTAGCCTATAGGAGGATTAGTTGATAAGAAAAAGAAAGCACCAGCAGCATAATCCTTTAAATAGCAGTAAATATTCAGTGCTAAGCGTATTATATGAGCTGAGAATGTTTCCCAAACCATATTACATCTATGCTTTTGTCACACAATAAATAGTGATTACATTTCGAGGAGATGTGGAGCACTTTTTGTTCAGAAAGGGTGATTCAGGACAGGAGACTAAGCTGAAAGACACGTGGGACAAGTTGGGATCTACTTACCGAGTCTGTTTACGACCAAAAGATACAAAAATGCAAAGTGAAAATAATCCAATAAAGCAATTTGTAACTCTTAGGGTAAAGACATTTCTTTCCATGTGCCCAAACTCAAAACAGCTCCGGATTCTTTATGTTCTCTTGTTAACACTATAATAGCAACATTTCACTGCTCTTCTCTTGAACTGATATATTTATTTTAACAATACTTCATTACAGAACCTCCAATGCAGGCTTTGTATTCTTGAGAACCGGCTGGTGTGTGTCAGGTCAAAATCCTATTGATATTGGATAAGGTTTCAGATCACAGCCAGCAAAGGCTCCGTTTCTTTTTAATATCAACCAGGAGTTGAGTCAGGTGGCGGCTCGGACACAAATCACTGAAGTCCGGTTTATTATAAACGGTTAGCACAGCAATTTTAGCTCGGATGGTGGTAGGTAAGGGAGTGAGGTTCGGCGTGTGTTGAGGCATTTTGCGAGAAAATGAAGGAGGAAGGAAAATAGTGAGGCCGGTTGAAAGAAATGTTGGAAGATGGCTTGATATACTCTGACAGAAAAATCAGCTTTTTAGAGAAATGAGAGAGAGAAATGGACAAGCCTGACTTGGAGACAGAAGGGTTGGTTCAAACCCTGATGGCAGCAGGTCTCTGTCCTGCTGAAGCAGCGCTGAGCCAAGCACTGAAACCCAACTAGATCCAGGGATCTAGAGGATAGTGATAGAGGGGATGGTAGAGGGCAAATTTATGTTTAATTTATGGTATCAGCAGCAAATATTCAGTTTTGAATTTGAAGTCACTTCCTGTGTGGCAGGAGTCTTTGTAAAAACAATGAAGGTAAATGCATGTTGTGTTCAAGATAAAGTCTCCCATGTCCTAGTTGTCTAAATGTGCACGACTGTAAGGTAGAGGAGCTCCAAATAAACTTGTTTCTCACTGTATCTCACACTCACCTCAGACTAACACTAGTAGCTGACACCTGAGTGCTTGAACAGACAACTGCAAAGGTTTATTTATTTATTTAAATTATTATTTATAGGTCTAAATGTGACTTTCCTCTCACGTAGGACATGGTTAGAAATCTCAGATACATCCATCAAATGACGGGCAACTCATCTTTGTACCTGACATTCAACGGATTAAAAGCCAAAACAAATGTCACTACTGGAGTACTATAAGTTTAGAGGTTATCACACCGTCACTGCAGCCTCATTGCCTCATGACAACTCATCAAAAGTGAAGCCTAAATCATCTTAATCCCTCCCTGGTGGCTAGCTGCAGTAGAAATCATAAACCCCACCTTCTCCATGTTAGTGTGTGGGACACGGTAGAAAACAAAGAGTCAAAAATCACATCAAATGTGGTTTTATTTCTTCAAGGCATCTCTTATCACACTGATGCCTGTTCAAATGTTCCGTTTTAATTGGTTATTTGATACTATATACTTGACTGACGCATCATTATTGACAAGGGCGACTGAGCCTGGATTGATTTCAGAAGAACCTTCATACCGAGGATCCATCCCCTGACATATGTCATTGATGCAAGAGTGAAGCGTGTTCCGGATCTTTTGGCTTTTTTTCTTGATAGTGGTGTTTGGAGAGAGTGGAGACGTGTCATCAATCTTTATACGATCCATACTATATTCTCACTTGTGGTTTGTCTTTCAACAGCCCTCATTGTTATTTTATTATCATTGTTTCTAAATTATTTCTAAATTGAATTGTCAGATGTTTTAATATCATTTGAGGCCTTTTGTGAGAAAGCTGAGATCAGTGCTTTTGCAAGACCTGAACCAGCATGTTAACATTTTAATTGTGAGCATGATGACATTTAGTTCAAAGCACAGTTGTGCTTATTTGCAGCCTGACAGAACTCGCTGAATGTCTGCAGACTGCTCAGTTACCTCTAGTGTGCTGTTATTCAGACATTAATAGACTTGTCTTTGAATGGTCCAGAAAATAAATGTTCTTAGTAAGTAGAACGATAATTCATGACCTTGCTCTAAATTCCACTCCTTTAAGAAAGCTCTCATGATATGAAAAGGACCGGGCACTGCAGTGCAGGGGAAGACACATGTTTTTAATTAACTGAGGAAAGGAACTTTAGACAAGTTGACATCACCACATTGTCCCCTGTTGCATCATTCAGCAGCTGAAAGCTCGGTGTCAGGCTGAAAGCAGCTGATTGCAAAATGGTGATCTTGTTAGTTTGGGCTTCAGCGTATAGTGGTTCTCTGAAAGCGATAGAGCAGCGTGCGATGCTCTATTTGAGTGTCCCTTTTCCTCTTTACAAGTCTAATTACCTCAAGATGAATAGCTGCCTATTCCACAGGTCACTGTTGCTGGAGTGAGCTCATGGAGAACATTTTGTGCAGCCTGATCTGCCTCCTGGAATTCACCGTGACTGACCACAACAAAAAGTCATGTCAGGCAAAGCATGTTTACTATTAGTTTCTTTATAAGAGTATTCGTTCAGGAGAAATGAAAGAGTGTCGTGAATTCATGTGGCTGGAAGAAACATATTTCTGTTTAATCAGGATACCAAAATCCTCTGAATATGTTGAGGAAAACAGACATACAGAGTGAAATACAGTTTATGTTTGTTGTTACAGTATTACAGCAGATGTGAGGGATTACAAGGACCACTTTAACTCCCAGATGTTGTTCTGCAAAGACAAATCCCTCTTTTTAAACCCTCCTACTTCCGCTCACTCTCATCAAGTACCTAATTTGTGTCTGCCGTCCTTTAAAAAAAATATCATTAGCCTCTCAATTTATCATTTAGAATTACGACTTATTGGATTAGTCCAAATCTAATTTGAAAATTATTTTCACATAGACATAATTTTGGCAGAAAATAAATGATGTATAATATGCCTGAGTTAGTAATGTGATGTTTTACTTAAATGAACATAAATAGATTTTGAACATGCACACACATGTATTACCTCATGTGCATGTATCTCAGTTGTAGTATATGGGATAAAGGTGCTGCATAGTCGCAGAGCATTTGCATGTATCAAACTAAACATAGATTTGAAAGACCTGCATGTGCCGCAGCATCTGTATCGAATCTGTTGAGAGCAGGTAATCTAATAATACACTAACCCTCTCCATGTGTCTTTCTACATACGGAGAAAACAAGTCGATTGTAGATTCTATATCAGCAAACATCCGCACAAATATTTGTACAAGTCTGGGGTCTGACTTGACTCTCTCATTTGCATAATGAAATCCTTTGTGCATTGTAAACTTGCACATTAATTTCCACCAAGGACCATTAAACATGCACAAAGTAGTTAAAAGATGCGGAAGCTGTGGTGCAGAATATAACATTAAAATGCTAATGCAGGCTCAGTCTTGATCCTCCATGGACCAATATAACGCCGGCATAACAGGTAGTGATAGCAGCAGAGGACCCAGAGGAGCGGAGCCGGAGCCAGATGACGGACAATGACACTTGATTTCCTTTGGGGAATGGGACTCAGGTGGCTGATGAAGAGCACGTGTAAGGTGGGTGGGGTGGGGGGATCGGGGATGGGGGATGACGGGGGTGCAGTATTAATATGAGGTAGATCAGATCAGGAACACTGTGCCATCATTAACATCCTGCACAGAGATTTCTGAACAGCTACTTGTGAACTTGCTGTGAACACAGACAAACAGGGAAGATTAAAGGTCAGGTCATTGAGGAATCACGTGTTCCCCCTGCATACATGTTTATCAGATTGTGTGTGTGTGCGTTTGTGTTCTTGTGCTTGTATGCCACACATGTATTTATTCTCACCACTGCAACTTGCCTGTCAAATATCTGCTCATAATGCATTATCTGTGACCCAGAAGTACAATGTCATAAATCAGAAACTGTATTTACCACCAGAAGAGTCTTATGGAGTGTGATAAGCCTGAATTTGTGGTAGAATTATCTCCCCCCAGCTGCATGCTGACAGACTGTTGTTTCTGGGAAAGCTGCCAAGGCAGCGTGACTGGAGTTGAAGTGCTAAGCAAACGTACATAACCACAAATCTGTGTCTGAGCTGTGTCAATACCATGTCATGACCCCAAGAGCGAGACTTGAGCCAAAATGGAGCTGCTCTCCCTTTTTATCTTCTCTCCGCAACGTTATGGAAGGCTCACTTCGTATCGATTAGTTTTTCAGAAACTAAAATTTCAGAAGACAAAATTTGGTGAAATCTTTACTGATACTGTTAGAGGGTGAACAGATGAAGAAAAGGCGATACAGTTATGCTACAGTTTGGGAATAAATATCAAATGAAAGGGAATCTGATCTATTGTCAGTTGGATTTCAGAGTCTCAAGACTCTTCTTATTCATCTAATTTGGAGCCAAAACTGATAAATATAAATGATCAGCATTTGTAATTATTGAACATTGTTTATTTCTGTATTTACTCTCTATATTGTCTATTATTGTATGTATTATTGTATAATGTATTCATTCGTTTACTGTATTTAACAAAGTTGAACGGCCATCTTTTGCTGATGTGAGATACCCAGTTTGGTTTTCTGGCACTTCTGTATGTTAAGAGCCAGGTCAAATATATTAGGGCTTTCAGAAAAATAAAATTACAACTTACTCACAAGATGCCATTATTAGTGTTGGTTGTTGGCTTGCTATCATTTGCTAACTTGTAACACAGAGCAACACTGAAGCTAGCGGGAAACATCACTGGTTTTCTTGTATTTGGTTGTAAAGCGAAATACACGTTCACCTGCTGATTGTGTATGTAAGAGTCAGGATGAGTTTTATTCTGACTCCTACAACAGAGGAGATCATTACAGTCATCTACATGAATCCTCTGGGCAAGATGAAAATCTGTACAAAATATCACAGCAAGTCATCAAATATGTGTTGCGATCATTTCCCCACCCTGAGCGGGATGTCATAGGAGTAATGTCCGCTGTGTGAATATGGTTGATTATTTTTCCTGGGGATTTGGTTGTCAGAGCTGGGTCTCCTCCTGTAAGTGCATGAACGCTGCTGAGTCCTGCCCTGTTGTGTTGGCTCTTCTGTTTTGCCAAGGGTTGTCTAGATTTGTACACTTCTCGCTGCACTCCAATGCATCCGTTCCTCTGTTGATGTTTAGGTACTGCTTCCCAAACGGGCTAAGTGCAGGCTCTCGAAGCCTGTTGGAAGTGCTTCTCTCCCCTAGTGTTAAGCTCAGCCATTTTGCTCGGTTGTGCAGGGGTCCATCTCAGGCTCCGTCATGCTCGAGTGGACGGGGAGAATAAAGCGGGCGGCTCAGGTGGGCGCTGATATGTAGGAGGATGTTCTGTAGACCTCACCTTTAAGGATCCCCTTTCATTCATTGGGGGTGACACAGTGCCTGAATCAGTTGTTATGCAAACCCTCCTTTGTGTCTCATCCATTGTGTTGATGTGTTTTTTGAAAGCCACCAACTTGCCGATTTAGGCTCGGAAATTCCCATATGCCTTTAATGAAGCCAATGTATTTGCTTTCACTCCTCGGGCCCTGTGGGGTTGGCTGCTGAGCCCATGGTGCAGCTAGTGTAGGCACTTGCAGTATACGTTCAATTCAAATCAAGCAGTTACAATGGTTGATGTGTGTGTCATTATTCAGGGTTTGGTCTTTTTGTCATATTTGCTCACAGCTTGGTGTAACATCTACACGTTTTGGGACAATGGGCAGATAATTGGCACAGCTTTAGTTTTGGCAAAGGAATACCTCTGACAGTTGGAGCAAAGTCTTATTTTGTTCTTATTTACAGACAAACGTATTTTCTCTATAATGGAGGCCTGCAACTGATTAACTTCAGTTTCTCTAGTGCTTGTGAACAATTGGTGATTTTCCTCTGATATCGCTTGGGGCATTCTGATCTGCTCTTAGTCATGATCATTTACCTTGTTCTGCCAGTCCTGAGCTTATACTGCTGTTCCTTTCTTCCTTTTCAACATTCAGGAAGATGGTTTTCCGGTCTTTAACAATGCCACAAGGACTGCCTTCTCCAGTGGTGTTGAATTGGATAGCGGTGGTTTGAGGTTCATTATATATCCATTCAGGAGATGTTATGCCAGTGTCCGATTTTTTTGCTTCTTTCTAACAGTCTGATTCCTGTGGTTGTGATCACCTCTCTTTTAGTCACATCTTATTTAAAGCATGACACAGAGAGTTTAATTTTAGACCCTCCGCACTTGTCCAGGTCAGGGAGACACATCTTCATTTCCTCAGTGTGTTAAAAAAAAAAAAAAGGAGACGGCACATTAAGGACCTGCGAGAGTGACAGGATACTCAGTCAAGCATGAAGAGAAAGAGCACGAAGAAAAGAAAGAATCAGATTCCATCCTTTGCCATTTTGGAGTGTTGTTCTGGACCCGTTGTCTTGATATCCTGCCAATAGTCTTCTGGAGTAGAACTTCAGTTGTTCTAATATAACACATCTTATGATTAGTCTGACACCTCTGACTCTCGGCAGCAGAGATCAATGTGTGCGGTAAAGCCAAAAGATCAGAGAAGGAATTAAATTGTAGTTTCAAAGGGGATTTTCATGCTGCAAACGCATCTCCCCCAACACTCCCACCCCAGCCCTCCACATTGTCCTCTCCCCTCAAGCCCGACGAATCTATTTCAAAATCCTCCCGAACATTGGACTTGCAGTCCCCGGCAGTGTTGCCATGGAGGCCCCCCCTTCAATATCAAGTTTCCCCTCCTCGTAATATGGTTACAGGCCTTATGAACAGTACATTTCATTATGGCCTCCCAAACTAGATTAAAGCTGTTTTGCCCTGGAACCACGGAGGGCCTGAACCAGCTGTCACGAGGACGGGGCTGCACACAACGCAGACGCTGGATGTTCGGAGATGATACTTCTTCTTTATTGGACCATCATGTTTATCCAGTCTATGAGATTATACCTTCCGATATCCAGTGCTGAATATTATGGCTCTCTGTTTTATTTTAGCTCTGCTCCTGCTTTGTATGAGCTGGCAACACTGTTACTTGTGTTTATTTCATTAAAAGAAGATTCATATGCAACACTTAGAGGCTATTATCGCAGACGCCAACCATTACAAACCCTCCATCATGACTTCCCCCAACGTCATGCTCAACGTCCTCCTCATGCTCCCGCGCCTTGTTTCTGAGGGGCTTTTTCGCTTCGGCACTAACACTAACAAACATAAAGCTCACAGAAACAAAGGCTTAACTGTCAAACACTGCCAAGCCAAGCTCCCACACACAAACAACAAGTCTGAGACTGTGTGTGTGCTGCTGCATGGCCGAGCACGCTCTGCACAGCGGCTGGCATCCCGGTGGGTGGGTAAAGTACAATCTACTGTAGTGGGCGGCTCTTATAGAATTCAAATGTTTCCTACCTCGGAGATTATAGGAGTTGATAATTCCAGTTTGGAGAGAGACGTTCAGATTAAGCCTCTCTCTAACTCGGTTCCCCTGTGGCTCTTTGCATTTTAGTGGGCAGCTACAGAAAAACACAGGGAGAAGAAAACTCAGCTGCCACTATAACATGACTCACGCAAAGTGTGAAATGTTTGTGGCAGAGTGAACAAAAATGAACAATCATCCTCTGTTGCCCAGGACACGTCCTCCCGATGGACACAGCGGTCCACGTTTGGTATTCCTCAGCGTGAGCCACCCTAGACAGACACTTGCTAATCAATAACCCAATCAAGCCTCTTACCTTTCAAGGTCACAGGAATCTCAAACCGACCATATTTCACATCCATTTTTCATCAGCAGGATTTTAATAGCGTTTCTTAAGTTTTAAGGAGGAGAAGTTCAAAGGACATAACGTACGATGTAGATAATCTGAATTCCCCCGTATCCCATCCTGTCAGTGTAGATAGCTATCCAACATTCTCGTACTTGTGAGTGAGACACTTAAACCAGACAAATGAACAGGGGTCATTTATATTTCATTCCGATTTTAATGACTCATGAGCGAGGGATTCCTCCTGTGAACCTTTCAATGAAGATTCCATGTCTGTGGATGCATAATTTCTCCAAGTTAGGATTTTACCACAGCGTCAAACTAGGACAAAAAAAATGCATATCGTGGTGTTTTTAAAATCTCGGCTGAGTAATATCACCTGCTGAGGTAGCTCACACACCAGAGGGGTTTATTTTTCTCTGATGGGGAGAAATAGATTGATTTGAAGAGGTGTGATAGTTGCAAAGTAAACGTAAAGCCCATCTGTTTTGATTTCTTTCTTTCATCAAGCAGCAGGGGGAGCTAGTAGGCCAGAAACAGAGTCAGCAAGACTTTGTCTCGTGAACTCAGAGCACGAGCTGAGAGTCCTCTCCTCAGATGTGGTGTGTGAGGCTCTGCAGCAACACATAGCAGCTCCCCCTCTTTCTGCTGTTAAGTATGTAGGTACACACAGAATACTGACACACACATTTAAATTATAAATACGTATCAAAATCAATTCAACCACGTCCTGTTCTGCTTGACAAAGTGCATACGGGAGACATCTGCCAGTGTGCCCACCTCCATACTCTTGCCAAATTTTGTGTCACATTGTTGAATACTGCTTGCTTTGTATTGCATGGGTAAAAAACAAAATAATGGGCCACAGTTCTGCCTTCGCTGTCACAAAAGTCGGGAATTTAGCAGCTGAACAATGTAGCTGAACAGTTTGATTCAAAGGGAAGTCACAAAAAATATTCTTGACTTTGCCAACAATGAAAAACACCTTTTCAACAAAAAAAAAAGAAAAGCTGTCTTTGAGTTGTCAGACGGTGTCTTTCTAAAGCTCGGTGCAGTAGCTCTCACATGAAGTTGCTTCAGTGCTAACTCACCTTTGACAAGAAGCATTTGGTTTGATTCTCCTGCATCTCTAGATTTCCCCTGCAGAGAACTGTGTCCCTGGAAGTCCCTCACATCGTGCCTCACATTCAAGGGACTGACTTTATCACTCTTTCATTGAGTGCTTGATCAACTATGAATTGCATATCGCCTAATGGGTTTTTAATGTTTCGGGCAATCTGAGTCTTAAAATATGTTCAAAAGGATTCTCTGAATGCCGTAATCAAAAGTCATTCAAATCTAGTGAGTTCAGTGAAAGGTTTGGTTTACACAGAGCCTCCTCTTATCATAATTGGTCCTTGTGAAAGTAAATTTTCTGAGATATGTTGAATCAATGTTAAATTGGTGGGAGAGAAAACACCTACTGCTCTGAGAATTTCAAAATCACATAATGACCATAGCTGGAGGCTGCATAGAAAGAGGAAACATGTGTAGACATTCAAATGTCACAGGCTGGGTTGTTAACACCAGTGATGCTGTAAACCTGTAGTCACCTTTGACATGACAACATCCTCAAGGGTTATATTACACATATTTAAATGATGGGGAATTCAAATGAGGACTGTAGTCTCTGATATGGGTGAAGCTCTAGGGATTTGGGATCCTACATTTCCCACAATGCAGCTCACATGCATTATGAATTTCATAAGCTCCCTCCTACATAATAAATGTATTTTCTTTCAAGCAAAGAAAACCGTATGACGTAATATTTTCTAATGAATGTTAAATAAATATTGTTATTTTGTTTACTTGCTCTGCTCCATGTGGTATCGACTGCACAGCTGTCTTTTCTGGGAGAGGGATCCCTCACATGCCGCTCTCTCTGAGGTTTCTACGTTTTTCTTCTTTCCCTGATAAATGGATTTTTTTTTGGTAGTTTTTCCTCACTATTGCTGAGGATGCCACACCTTGTTAAGGTCTATGAGACAAATAGTGATTTGTGAATATAGGCCATATACAAATTAAATGTAATTTATTGATCGATTGACATAATAAGGTTTATTTGTCCAAACTTTTCTCAGCTACAGGAGATGTTGAGTAACCTCAACGCCTGTAAATCAGTGGCATGTCCCTTTTAAATGTAACCCAGGTGACTTTTCTTTTAAAATATATTGTCTGTTGCAAATGAATAGTATCTTTACATACATGTTTGCAACCCTTCTTTAATAACTGAACTCAGCAGCCACTTGACTTTAGGCAAACTTTCGTTTATTAGACTAACTATGAGCCAATAATGTAGGAGTTACCCAAGAAGGATTTGGGATATAACAGGCTTTGTAAATCAGTCCAAAGTTATGGCCTGATTTGACTCAATAAAACTGTCAACTGACTGCCCTCAGTTTGTTTTGATTGTGATGTTTAAACTCATAATGTGCGAATGTGCTCTTGGTTTTGGCCATCTGGATCTGAAGCACCAGCGTGCTTCTTAGTGGCTCTGGATTCCATTGGTGAACAACCCCTGAGCAGCTATTGACACCCCAGAATGGCAGCTTTATGAGGCAGGAGGTTTGTTCCTTTATTCTCATCAGAGTAAAGAGAAAAGAATAAATATCATTATGAGACGTGCTTCATTAAAAAGGTGGCTAATGGCTGATCTTTAGCGCCGAGCCCGGGCTGCCTCTGCAGACATCAGTGCTCTACACTGATTGCCGCTGCAGCCTCAGCATCACTTAACTTCACATTAAGTCGCCCTGTGCTCTGTCTGCTTTGAGCTGGGGCAGGAACAAGATGCCAGTCAGCAGATTAATGAAGGCAAAAAGACAGAATCTCTTCTCCTCTCCTTCGTGAGAAGCAACTATGACCGCCTGAGCTCATGGAGGCTTTTGTGAAGTGGATGAAGGAAGCAAAGGGGAAGGACGAACTTTAACATCCAACAAGTGTAAATTTTTCCTGGCTACACTTTCTGTCTATGATTTTACAGCTTTGTCAAATGGTTTTAGTCTCTGGATGCTATTAAATCAATGGTATTTTAAGATTAAGATTAAGATAAAATAGATTAAGATATGTTTATTCATACCAAACACATGCACAACACACCCATGCTATGGCAGGCAAATTCAACCTCTGCATTTAACCCATCTGTGTGCAGGACACAAAGAGCAGTGAGCGACCATGTACGGCGCTCGAGGAGCAGATGTTGGGGAAGTAAGGTGCCTTGCTCAGGGGCACTAGACAGGGTAGGGAGACTCTTGGATTTTTGGACTGATCAATCCAGGTTTGTCTTTTGTTGTCTCTCCGTGGAGTTGAACCAGAGACAAACCAGAGACCTTCTCTGCCCATAGTCCAAGTTTCTGCCACTAGACCACTGCCTCTCTCCTATCTTTATGGGTCATATGTGGATAACATGCAGCTTTTTAAACATTTCTTTGGAGGCAACAGGCTTATGAAATGTTAAGATGCCCCAAATTTCAACTCAAACTCAGGCATAAATCAAACTTCTTAACCGAGGGCAACCAAAATGAAAATGAGCTTTGGCACCAATTTGAAGACTTCCCGGTCAAAGTGAAGTTAATGTATGTATAACTCATTCTTTGAGAAAATGGAAATATTTATTCCGGGGAAATTCACCGGTGCTGCCCAAGCCGTTATTGAAGCACTCAGAGAACAAAAGGGCAGAATACTGATATACTTTCTTCTGATCCATGATTATTTTCTTAGACACCTTGTGGCACATTTGACAGGAGCGGGGGAGCTCAGTCTATGATGGCAACTAAATCCATCCAGACCCTTTGTCTGTCGCATTCAAGCAGATCGCCAAGGTTTCAATATAGCTTAGTGTAATAGTTTTGTATCAAGAGTTGGGCTCTGTTTTAAGATAGTGATATTCTACATTTTCTATGCTTCACACATCTTGCTGGTTCAAACGAAAGTCTCTTAAAGACAGTGAGACTGTACCCACATCACTGAAATACATTTAGGTTGTATAGAAGGAGCTTTTTTTTAACAACTACTGACATTCATGGCTTCAAGCACAAAGACTGAACAGATCTAAAGCTGCACTTTCTTTCTGACGGCTAATGTTTTGCTTGAAGCCGACCCAGAGATCTTTGCCCTTGAGCATGACAGCAGGCTTTACAAACCCCTCCATCACACAGTGGTGTTTGGTTTATGCCCAGTGTGAAGGACAAAGGAGTTACTGTTTTACCATGCACACTCCCTGTATTGACTCGTGGCCTCACACTGGGAGATGCAGAGGGACCAGTGTTCAGCCACTTGTCAAGTGAATCTTAATGTTGAGCGTGTCACTGCAACAAGGCCAGGAAACAAACGCTTGACAGCACAAAGGACGGTGACAAATTAATCAAGTGTCGTCGGGACAAATGCCTATGTTTCAAAAGTCTCAAAAAGTAATTATATTCAAATGAACTTGTCATCACCAGCTCGGGAGATCATTACTGCACAATAGCGTGTGCCTATTACATATGGCTTCCCTGCAGTGAAAAGCCACAGCTTCTTTTTGACTTGAAATTACACTGAAGTCACAAATACATTAGCATAAAGTCCTTCTTAAGTGTTTGACATAGCAACGATTTAAAGCTTTTAATATTATTCTTTGTAATATTTTGTTAAATAATCTGGTTGGCTTTTGGTTTCAAATTAAAGTCACCACATTGTTGATGAAGGTGTCAGTATTTGGCCATTTGGTATTTACTGTATACATAAATACCATCACATCATGTAATGTCAAAATGGAAATCGAAAAGATTCCCTATTGCATTGAAATCACTATTATAAGCAGAATGTTCTTCACGAGCAATGTTGAACCCAAGTTAGATTCTCATTTGAAGGCAAAGCTTATGTCCCCTTTAAATATTGTTGTTGGTACTATTTTGTGGAATAGATTGTCAAATGGTCAATACATGGTTGATGAAGGCGTCCCACAAGGGTCAATATTAGGCCTGTTGGTATTTACCGTTTACATAAATACATAAACAAAATTGCAATAAATGTTTTTATACAGGCAATAACATCATGTCTGCCAGTTTGTTTTACAACCTTCGGACATTTGATCGATTGTTCTTAAATCCAATAGGACAAAAAGTTGCTAGTGTTTGAATTTAGGAGAGGTTGGTTTTGCTTGTACTGCTTCCACTACCCTTTAACAACTGGATACCAGATTGCTTATTATTCTACTGTTGTAGGTATATACCATATGTATTTTTGATAGGGTACATTGAGTAGCTTTGAGTTGCTTTGATATGGCCCACAATGATATTAAAAAATAAGCAAATAGCACAAAGAACCAACAAACAGATGCAGACACCCACACAGCTGTGGGCATACTAGTGTTATGAAACTGTTTATGGCCATACATGAGCATATGCAGGGATGGCGAGAGAGAAAGTGAAACTGAAAGGAGGGGTTGCAGGAAGGATGGAAAGGAAATGCAAGAGTGGAAGAAACCAAGATACGGAGGGACACTGCCTGTGGGGATCTGTTTTTCTGTGTGCAGCCAAACAGCTTTTCCATGCAATTCTTTTTTTATTTCTTTTTTTTTACATTTTTCCACCAATTGTTATCAGGCATATCCTGGGGCAACACACTGGGGTGGTTAACTACCCAGTGTTGGGCCTATAGTACACTGACAGCACAATACTTTGGCTTTTACAATGCTGCAACAATGAATATGCTAACAGTTCCCTTTTTGGAAACAACAAAAAAAATTGTTCCACTAAAAAAGCAACTCTTCATGAAGGCTCGTGTGTGAATGTCCCGGGTTGTGTGTGATAATCTGCCCTTTGGCAGCAAAGCATTCGTTCAACTGCTTCCCCGACCAGCATGTCCACACAGGCTTTGCAGCTCCTGACCCCACTGGACCCGCCGAGAGCATTAATATCAATTTATGTCACTTCGTTACCCTCTGCCATTATTTACCATCCGGATTGAAAATTCTTTATGTTCCCTCTGCAATGAGCCAAAGATTAGAGCTCTAACGACCCCTCCCCGCTCTCAGCAGAAAGCGCGGCCAGATACACTTTTCATCTGAGCCTGTCACACACTCAGACTCGCCTGTCAGCCAAATGAAGACAGAGGGACCCTTGGAAGGGCTTTGTTGTCTTGCATCAGTACTTTGTTTTGTTTTTTGTTTCTGGCATATGCACACTGTTTTGTTGTTCCTCGTCATAGGCCTCATTCGGTGTCTCATAAATTTGAGTGTGTATTTGTGTGTGTTGGCATGTCTTTGCAAGTGCAAGTGAGTCGGCACATACTAATCACAACACTGCGAGACTGCATTGACGCAAATAATTGGTGACTTGACCTTTTTACTGTTGTATCCACTTGCCTGGGATATAAAATGTGAAATAAGCCATGATCCAGTCAACATATAATTCTTCTTTCAGTTCTGCTGCTGACTACCTAGAGTACCAATACACATGTGGACATTGCACCTTTAACATCCGTCCTTTTCTTAGGTTTGTATTTTGGACTCAAATTGCTCTGCAGGGAGAAGCACCATGAAACAAAAACAAACATCCCTGAGAGATGTCAGCTGCGCCGGTTTTTCAGGATAATGATCTGCGTTTTTTAAAGCTGAAGGTGGAGTGGTGAGTTACTCTATGCAGCTGAATTGTCTTTCTTTGGGAAATGTCTGTATTTACGGCATCACCACTCACACTACATTGACCTTTAATAATGCAGTGACTGCCATATGCAGATTATATTCCATGGAACCTGCTTCTCTCATCAGCAGGAACAGTTTGAACGACAAAGGCATTTCAAGTTGAACAACAATTTTAGTGCGAGAACAATATGCACAGGTGTTACAGCAAACAGTCTGTGCCTGTCCCTGGGTTATTGTCCACTGGAATACAGGCCTGTGGTTGATATTGGCAGAGTGTAATCACTTGTTTTGAATGTTTCTGCGTGAAATGCCGAAATATTGTCCAATAACTGAGTGTATTTATTTATATACAGTAAAAACGTAAAATGGGGACACGGAGAAGGCCAGACATCACCAAGTTTAACAACAGCTCAATATTTGCAGCTGTCACTTAAATCTGCATAGTATAATGTGTCATCATGTCTACTATTGATGATTAACACATTCATAAACATAATTAAGATTTTGATAAAAAAGCGAATTAATAATGCAATCTTACATCAAAAATGTAATAAATAAAAAAATGTTTACTCATTCAGCTTCTGAACACATTCAGGATCTTTGTACAATGGAAATTAAACCATGTTTGGAAAGTACATTTGTTTTCACCTTCAACTCACTTCTTCATAAACGATCGTTATGGGTTAATAAAGTCTAGAGATTGTGCTGATCTATCATTGTCAGTATTTTCCTTTCTAATATTCTGGTATATTTCGTTGCTGTTGGATGAATCTCCAATCTGTCTTCCTCTGTTACGCTATACAGTTCTACTTCTTGCAGTGCAATATTGTACTAATTACTTACATATTGTAGTAATACAACTTGTCATGACACGTTCTTTTGAAGCGACACAAATTTTACTGAGCAATTGTTGATATTTTATAAGTTTCCTCACTGAATACCCCAAAAGAATGCCGCTTTTTAATCACTGCTGAGTCTTTTTAATTTGTCTAGAGTTTGGCATTACTCTTGAATTCGATTGGCCTCATTCTGGTGATTGAAGCTGGTGAGTTACGCTGGAGATGATAACCACTCACTAAAGTTACTTAGTGCAAGAACAGACCTTCTGGGCGAGGAGAGGAATGAATCATCTGCTTTTTAAGGTCAGTAACATATTGTTGCTTTGAGTCATGAATCAGAGTTGGGCAACCTGTTTGTTTGCCTGAACTAAAACGGTTTAATTATCTTTCTGCAGGAAAGTTGTAACTAACCAACTTCTGGAAATTTAGGGTTAGCGTTAGGGCTACGATTAAATTCACATGATTCTTGTGTCTTGTTTAAACCTTGGTTGGTTTGTTTTACTTATGTACTGACTGTACTTTTGAAGTTATCTACTGGACCCAAACTGTTTAACTTCCAATAAAAACTGGAAACATGAAGCTGCTCTCAAACTTTTAACCGACAGTGTATATATCGCATATTCCCACAAATTTCCCAACACAAGAGGGTTGTTTTACCTCGCCGCTTTGCTTTGCTGGGCTCTGTAATGAATCACAATTCAGAGACCTCTGCCTTGAATCAATACAAAGCGCCACGCCAGCACTATCTCCGCCTTATTACAATATGGTTAGAGTCGCTGGAAATGAGTTCCCAGCAAGTGTCCCACTAGTTCTTAAAAAATGCATAGGATTAAGAGGGGATGTGTGCTGCATGTCAATCAACCTCACCCGAGTGTGTAGAAGGATGGATGGGAGAGGAAGACTGAGGCTGGATAGTTTCTACAGGCGCTGCTTTCTGAAAACTTTTTCTCTTACAGATGTAGATCCACTGTAAGTTCTGTTTTGTGTGTTTGCAGATTGCTGGTAATGGTCAGTGGGTGGTGTGTTCATTATTTATTGCAAACAGAAGAAAATATTTAACATGAGAAAATGTTTCAGATTCTACGATGTGTGGGCTAAAATATATTGAGATGGTATGGGAAATTAAAATGAAGGATTTTTGACATGATTAAGGTCATGGAGACGTAACAGCAGGGTCGGCGTTTAACATCATGCATGAAAGGAATTTAAATTCTGCTGGCCTATATGTGTTTACCAGGGAAACAAAAGGTTGTGGGCTGCTCAACATGTTTGCTTTTCTCCTTTGTTATCCTTTCCACGATATCAGTACGCTTAACATGGACAGTGGCGGAGACAGCACAGCTACTCATGATGAAAACAAAATCCCCAGTGGATTCATGTCAGTGATGTGAAAAGGCTGAAATGTGCTTCCTGTGTTTTGTGCAGCTCCGGCTGACAGTGAGCACATATAAAATATCCCTTCAGAATCAGGCTTTGAATCCGAGAAAAAGCCGAAATCCAAATGCTTATGCAGAGATGTACCACTTAAGACTGCAAACATGTGGGGGACTTCAGTTATTCCGGATCCTTCCAGTGCAGAGAAACAGATGGAAATATTTCACTTTTGAGTTTTGATAAATCTGGGTTATTTCCAGACTGTATCTGGTAGGTTTGCACAGCTATAGCAAAGCTGAGAGAGAATTGTGATGACTGAAGCGGCTGAGAGAATAGAACAGCTAAACTGAAATGATGCCTAAAAAGTGATATTATTGTCTGTCTATTGATGTTCCATAATATTTTATGAAAAGTTGTTTGTGCAAGGCTTTTATCACCTTGCCAATGAGAATGTGTTTGTCCCCCAGTCCAATTGATTGTCGGTGTATTTGTTTTAAGCACGATTAGGCAAAAACTACCCCATGGAGTACCTCTAAACTTGGAAGGATGCAATATAGGTCAGGAAAGAACCCATTAAATTGTTGGTGCAGATCTAAATCAGGGAACAGATCTTGGATACTACATTTTTTTATTTTCTTTAACATTATGTGACAGGGTGTTTTTCAACAGTTTTCTTGATTTGTCAGAGAAAAGATTTTTGAATTTAAATGGTTTTATAACAGGACTGGGCCTTGGCCTATACCCTTCTAGTTTGTTTGTTTGCTTTTCAGCAGGATTATACAAAAAGCACTGGATTTCCACGTTACTTGGTGGAAGGATGGGATATGGGCCAAGGAAGAACCAATTCTATTTTGACATGGATCCTGACAAATTGGTGGATCCAGGATTCTTCATTTCCTCACTTTCTTTAACATAAAAAATACAATGTCTTTCTTTTTCTTTTCTTTTTTACATTTTCACTCATTTCCCAGTGAATAATTCATGGCACTTGAAGAAAAATAACCTGGAATATTAAGATGATTTCTGATTTCTACGGATGTGTACAATTAGGTGTGACTGGATTGAATTTAAGGGTACTGTTGGTTGAAGCCTAAAAAGTGAACAATTTCACTGTGAGAAGCCTGGAAGTGTTTTTGTTCATTCCAGCCAAGGCTATGGGATGGTTATATCAGTTGGTCTAGACTGAAATATCTCAAAAATGGATTTCCATGAATTTTTCGCACACCGTCATGGTCCTGGAGGATGAATCCTAATGACTCTGACAATCCCCCAACTCTGACTGAGGCTCCTGCCCTCTGTCAAAAACACTTGAATGAGAATCAACTGACCCTGGTAAGCATGTTAAAACTGTAAAGCCTGTTTGGATGTTTATTGCTTAATTGTTCCATGTGCACCTAAGCATCACATTATGGTTCCCCGTAATTTATGCTTATTAAATTTGAGGTTTTTCCTCAAATTTGTCACTGTCTGTATCTTCCTTATTCACTTATTCAGCCGAGATTCCCTCTGTGAATAATTTTGACATTTTCCTAAAGGTTAGCAGCAGCAGCAGTAGGAGTAGTGGAGCCCTAAGCAGGCTTTAAAGACATTCTGCCAAAACCATGTCTGTCAGCCTTGCAAAAGACATCCAGGACTGTGGCAAAAAAGGAAGAAAAGTCCATTTAAAATTCATGTTCATTCAGTTTCCATTCAGCTTCTGCAGGGACAGCATGTAACCATAAGGCGTATAACCAAGGTGGAGTCTATAGTTTGAAATGCAAAGCTACACAGTCAATTTTAAGGATAAGATTTACCTTAATGATGAATAATGAGTGAGGGAGGTGAAAACTCGTCTGTTTCTCAGGAAGAGCATGTTCACATCTCCACCTGGATGGAGAGAAATTAAAAAATTATGATACCAGCAACATATGAGATCTTACTGTAATATGAGGAAGTTGTAAGTATTCTTTGGCTTATATTCAATTATATAGTATGTTATCATGATTTAGATATATTGTGAATATGATCGCAGTATGCAGTCACAGACTCAGAGTCATATAAAGTTTCTTTAATCTCAGACTTGACCGATCCACCCACATTCAGTCTTTGGCCCTAAACTGTGAGGAGGGTGCATATTCAGGAGCATCTGGATTGTAGTAGACAGAGATTAGTAATTGATGTTTTTTTGAATTTGCATGAGGAAGAGTTTTTGGTTAAAGAGTATGATGCTCATATCAGCAGGGGACCAGTAACAAAGTGTACAATAACGAATTACCTTTGCCAAGGAGGTTATGATATAACCCCTGTCCCTTTGATTGTTATCAAAATTACACAAAAACTACTGGATGGATTACAAGGAAACTTGGTGGAAAGCTGTGGCATAGCTCAGGGAAGAACCCATTACATTTTAGAAGATCCAGAATAGATTTTTTCACTTTTCTCACATTCTCTGATAGTGTTTTTGGACATTTTCACCAATTTGCGGATCTTAATGGTAAAAAAAAACAAAACATGCAGGCTATTAATACAAAATAATGAGTCGGACTTTTAAAACTAAAGAGCCTCGTTATGAAGACAAATAAATGACTGAGCAGTTAATTTAGATCAGTAGAAGACTGATTGTCTATAAACAAGCATAATTGAAAGGTGTTTTTTTGTAAAATGCTTCAAGAGATGAAACCGTTAATAAATAAGTCTGATGGAAGAAGAAGTTTTTGATGAAAAGGCCAATTGACAACTGAGTGTGTGAGTGTTCAATTTGTATTGGATAAATATGAAAAGCTACGCCCTTCTGTTTTGTTCTACATTTTAAACTTTGATTATAATCTTTTTGTTAAGAACCAAAATAAATAAATGTTCGACCCTACGACAGGTAAATTCACATAATATATTATTCAACCTCATGGAGAGGGGCTGAAACAAAGAAATAAAACATTTAAAATATCCTGTCTCTCAGTTCTTATCAGTGCATCTATATACCAAATCAGTCCCTCCACTATTTTCACTCTGTCTATATTTAATTTCCCTTAAAGTGCGAACACTTACTCATGTTCCTGAGGAATGAATAGTAGTTGCACCAAAAAAAGAAAGAAACATCAGTTTTAGCTGAGCTGAAAAAAATATTCACTTTAACAAAGTAGGTTTGTGAAGCAAAGTTTGGCTCTTATTTGGGATTCATTTCTTGATGCCTCGAGGAGAAGAGCGAGTATTGTTCTAAATCACTTCAGGGACGAGTGAGGGAAGATGGATCTTCAAACTTTCACTTTCATTCATAAGGAATCAGTTCTCTGACTGCTGTGCAGCCAAACAAACTATTTATGGTTTCCATCGCACTGGCCTCCAGCAGTGGAATCACACAACACCTCACACACTCTCACCTATATACAGTCTATGACTTTCACATGATGACTTATTGTGAGAGAGTGTGTGCGTACTTGTTTTTTCACTTATGGGGAGCAAAGTCTGGTCCTATTGCCTCAAAAAGACCTTTCTTAGCTCCTGGTTATAGGTGGCGATAAGATGTGAATCGTGAATGGCTTAAAGTTGGGGTTACTCATTTAGTTGCTATGGTTGACGGTAGTGATGAGTGTTTCGTTAGGCTGCCCACAATGAATGGAAGTCAATGCACAGACCTAATAACGATTGTAGCACAAACTTGTGTGTGTGTCTGAGTGTGTGTGTGTTATTATCATTTAAGTGAACAGGACACCTGCATCTGTGTGAGTGTTAAAGTTGTCAGCTCAGCTCAGTCTGTGCAGGTTGGAGCAGGGATTCACAACACGTCGTGTTCCCGCACTCCTCCATTGTGGGAATAGTTTATGGCCTCAGGCTTTTAGACTGCAGCGGAGCTATTCAACAGGCTACACACAGAAGGAACACGTTTCGCTAAACGCTGTTTGAGTGGTTGTCCTTAGTTTCACACTGTACTTAAATGAAGACAGCAGAATATCTTAACCAAGGCAATGACAAGTAATTTTCTTGATGTAGAATTAATCAATCAAAACACCAAACCTCGGGGGGGAGCTTTCCGTCTAACCAGCTCCGTCTGCAACTGACACACATAAATGTCTTCCACCGTCACTACTATTACTGTAATATTATATTTTAATGAATGCTGAAACACATTAAAACCATTGTGCTAAGGTATCAACTTGAATGTATTGACCTACTAAACCGACAGCCTTAACATACACTGCCATCATTTGTTATTATCAGTTTCTCTTAATGTTCTGGATACTCTGTAACTCCCATGTATCATATCGCTGCATTACAAGCAATTGTCTCTATGTACATACAATATTAAACTAAAATAACTCTTACTTAGATCAGGATGTATGTGTGTTTATCCATCCATTCATCCAATATCCATTTGTCTATCCATCTATTCATCATCCATCCATTGTCCCTTTGTACATCCATCCATCCGTCATCTACCCATGGTCCATTTGTCCATCCATTGTCCACCCATTGTCTATCCATTGTCCATTTGTCCATCCATTGTCCACCCATTGTCAATTTTTCCACACATCCATACATCCATACAGCCATCTATCGTCCACCCACTATCCCAGTGGTTCTCAACCTTTTTTCAGTGACGTACCCCCTTTGAAGAAAAAATTCTGCCGAGTACCCCCTGACCAGCGCAAAGCATTTTTGGTTGAAAGAAAGATGTAATGTGATTTATTAATCCTTGTAACTAGACACATTCAAATTTAAAACTCCATCAATTTCCATAACATTGCTCATTTGTAGTGGTCTCTCTTGAACTATTTGGAAATAAAAAGATATAAAAATAACTAAAGACTTTTATTATTATCTCAATATAAATAAAGATTTGTGCACATCAAAATAATTATCAACTTAAAGTGACCTCTTTTGGGATCATAATAAAGATATGTTCTCAAACTGAACTCATGAACTTAATTATAGCTAAACACTTCTTCCCAAAAAATTAATCATTAACTTGGTTTTAAATAAAAGATTAGCTCAAAACTAATTTTTTTTTATATTTATCATCTTAAAATATCTTCTTTAAGGATCGAAAAGAATACTGACAGGTAGCTTGTTTCCGCTTGCTTCTGGGAGGCTTTTCGCATCGTGTCTTGAGATGACCTGAATTCAGAAAGTTTCCTCTTAAAAAACTCAGGTGGCTTACAAACATGACTTTCATGTTTTGTCTGGAGATACCGCTGAAGATGTGGTGGCTTAATGCCACTGCTGGCTAATCTCTCCCCACAGAAAAAACATTAAGTGTAAATAACCCAATCTATGTTAATGTTAATATTGGTGAAGTGTCTTTCTGTTATTTTATTGTGAAATATTTGTTCGCTTTAAGCTCATACAATTTCATTTCCGCTTTTGTATTACAGGCTTTTATTTTGAAAGGGTACCGGTAGAGACGCGGACTTCTTGTCATGAATCATTAACTTCACAACGGAAAACTTTTACGTTTTAGCGCCCCTCCGAAGAGGCACAAGCTCTCACGGTGTTGTTTAGGGAAGGCTCTCTGCTCTGGTTTCGCCTTCTTTTGGACTTGTCCCTCCGTGTTTCAGCAGCATTGCTGCTGCACTTCAACTCAACTCCATTGTTGAAGTTTTCAAGGCAGGTGATTACTGATGACAGGTGATGACAGGTGGCGTGTGCCAGGTTGGGTCAAACCATCGGTATGGGGGAGACTCTGTTTTTTTAGGATAATTAAATTGAAAAGCCTACTGAATATAAAATTTAGTTCATGAACTTACACTTATATTTTATTGAATGTTTGTTAATAAACAATTTTTCAAGGATTTTTGAATGGATGATAATTTTAAATATAAAAAAAAAAATCCCAAGTACCCCCTGGAGTACCTTCAAGTACCCCCAGGGGTACGCGTACCCCCATTTGAGAATCACTGCACTATCCATCCATCCATCCATCCATCCATCCATCCATCCATCCATCCATCAATCGATCCATTGTCCTTCCAGGGGGTTAGGGTTAGGTAAGCAGTGGTTAAGGTTTGTGGGTGTATGTGTGTGTGTGTGTGTATGTGTATGTGTGTGTGTGTGTGTATGTGTGTGTGTGTGTGTGTGTGTGTGTGTGTGTATGTGTGTGTGTGTGTGTTTTCCACTGATTTATGTTATAAACAAGTAAATCATTTTGCAGTTAAGCTTCATTAATATTTTATTCAGAGGAAACAGCAGAGGGAGATGTTTTTAAGAGGCTGACACAACGAAGATAAAGTCAAATGTGAAAATAATGAGAAGTAATAATCCACCTTCACAAGATGAATTTGCCTCCTAAATGTGTTTTTAGTGTAAGTGATGAAGTAGGTACTTATTGTATTTTTAGCTTAGAGTGTTTAGAATTGCTGAATTAAGACTTTGAATCTTGTTTTAGCTGAGCCAAACAACCACATTTCACATAATGAGGGAACGGTTGTGAGTTGTGAGTTTGTTCGTCCTGTCTCCACTGGGCGATGTGTGCGAGCGCTGCTTCCCTCTATCACTGTAAAGCCACTTTAATACCTGGTGCCTGCAGTGCTTCAGGAGGGAAAACATTGCCACAGATAGGCAGGAAGGATAATTCATTTTCTCAGTCTCATCTGACAAGATTTTATTTTCAGCTGTGGGGATTTGAAAAGTCCTAAACTCACCAGGGAAATATTTATTTATTTATTTACACATTAAACAACAAATCCCACTGACCCCTGCCATCGAACGGATTAGCATCAAACTGCCCACATCCCCACAAAGAATTTGAATCCAAAAAGCCTGGCAAGGATGGCATAGATTATTCAGCCTGCTTCAGGAGCTGGAAACTGACACATTGGGTGGAAATAAAAAGCAGAAGGTTGACGAAGGAGAGAAATAAGCACAAGATCCTTTTAAGAACTGTAATATTTAATATATGGTGAATATTCGGCAACAACCCTCTGTTTTTTTAGGATGACATCAAAACTTTGTGGGTGCTGAAAAATATCTAAATGTAATCAGATGAACAAAAACACTCACACACTGCTGGGTTCACATTTGACCCATTTTGACATTTGAAATAAGAAAAACCTGACTTTCATGACTTTTTCATAAATATGTAGTGTTTTCTATGAGCTTGTTTGTTACTTGTCTTTATGACTCATATAGCCAATGCAGAGATGATTGTGTAATGTAAGTTTAACAGAAGAGAAGGATAAGTGGTTTTCAGGCAGTGTTGATTCATGGTTGCAATGGTTAAAATGAATCTGCCAAGTATAGTTGTGTCCTTCACTTAATATGATACAATTCTAAGAACTAATTATGCTTTCCCATTTTAGATAACATGAGTTATAAGAGTGATTATGAATGTATTTTCTCTGTAAACGATTAGTATCAAACCTAAAGGAACACTCTGTCTGCTCTCTGAAACATTACTGTGGAATCAGTAACTGATAAGATATCTGTGATTGCTAAATTAATTAAAAGTCCCATATCCTGCACCCTGCACAAGCAGAAGAGTAGCACTACCAGTGTTGCCAGATGTAAGATAATAATCGTATTTGTAAACGATCATTAAAAGATAATTATCGTATTTGTTTACGATCATTTTGCCCTCGGTGCGATGTACGATCAACAATGCATGATTTACGATAATTTGATATTGTTGTGACGCTTAGTATTACCGTATGCAATTTGTATAGTAAAATATGGATCACATCTGTGTTTACTCATCTCTTCTCACGTGACCTCTCTCCAGCCATTCAGGCTCGTGATGATGAGCATGACGTGACGAGCACCATGACAGCGCTCAGCTCAGTTTGTCCCTGAATGTCTCCAGCATCTGCTTAATCATATGAAACCTACAATACCATTTTGAACCACATTTTGGAGCATTGCAGGATCTGGACACAGCTTTGAAACGTCTGTATTGAACATCCAATATTTGTTCAGGTCGCGTACAATCATTTCCCTCAAAATACGATAATTTTAAGCTTCTGCAACGATACTTCAACATTTCCCATCTGGCCATGCTGAGCACTAGGAAATGTCTTTGCTGTTTCCAGACTGACAGGGTTGTCATTTTCCCGTCGAGTAGACATCCAAGGGCCGGCTGGTTTTAAATCAGGTTTGGTCAAAAGCATCTTTGGCTCATTGATAGCTTAGGGGACTGGAAAGAGACCCTGCTTTTGACACTGCGGTATTTGTATCAGAATGTGAATAGAAGAGGCCAAACAAAACCATTTTGAGCTACCAGCTGTTTCAGTGAATGAAAACATTTATCATTTAATTTACATTAAATGGCACTTAGCATTATTAAGTATTCACAGTAAGTGTAAAAGACATACATTGGCTTTATCAGGAGGAGCTGCAGTCAAGGCTTTTGATGGGAGCGGTGCATCACGCTGACACAACCTGAGATGATAAAAAATCTGGTAAGTGAAAGTTCCTCTACACAACTTAATATCACAATTATTCAGGTATAGAGGATATATGTCTTTTTTTTGTTTTTGGAGAAGTTTTGCACTATACATCGGCAGTTAAACATATTTTTACACAAAAAGAATGAGATGAAGTATCTTGTATGTTTCTGTTTATCTTGAATAGATGTTCTGATACTTCAGGTAGTGCACAGCTAATGCATTTCCACAATAAAAAAAAAAAAATGTATTTGCAGTAAAATCACTGTGTTACTATTATGTTGTTAGAAGTATAAATCATATGCATACGAGCCATATGTATAGAAGGGCCCCTAAACCTCTGCTCAGGAGCCCCAGCTGTTCTGGGCCTGCTCCATCCATAGTCGTAGGTGATGGATATGTATTTCTCATCTATTTAATTTACTACCGGTACGCTTCATTTCCTCTCTATAAATAGATACCATTAGCCGGTGAATTGCCTCAACTGCCGCTCTGACTTTATGAGTATCAGGTCATGAACTCAAGACGCAGAGGGAGGTGCAGAAATATCCAAACGCTCAAACTCAAACTCAGACTCGGATTGGTTTGCAGCTCCTGACATGGTTCTCTCACTGAACAGGTTTGTATTCTAAGAAAACAAGAAAAACAAAGCGTACATGCTTACTGGTCAGTCTGTTATGCCTCCCAGTGTAAAACAAAGACTGCCCATGGAACGCAGGCCCTCAGTCCATGCACCTTAACATCAACACCACATTGCTGTGATGACATGTGAAACAGAAATGTCTGTGGGGTTTGTTTTCTACCAGGCTGCATCCTTCCAATGGGAAATATTCACACTATATTGGCGCCTTGAGATAAAGAGGATTTATTGTGTGTGTGTGCGTGTGTGTGTGTGTATTGGAGAGCGGAGCATGTGTGAATAGCTGTGAGGAGTGTGTGATTGACAGTGAGTGTTTAAGTCAGTGGGCCATCTGTATCACTCTGGCACAGACCAATCCTTGGTGCTCGTGTGGTAGTGAACTTGAATTCTTTCGGTGATTGGGCTTTTCTTTGAGCCGGCAGCCATTCAGCCCACCAGCGGTCAGACCCCGAGCAAGAGGAGCCACTGAATGACCACATAATGAAAGCTCATCGTCACAGCACTCACATAGACACGGCCTGCTTCTCACACTCCACGGATGAGAATGTGCAGTGAGTTTGACTCTGTGCAAAAGAACGTACACAATAGAACATGGTTGATCCTGTAAGTGTTTAGCTTAACTTGTTTTATTCTTGCAATTTAATGCAATCCAATGCAATTCTTTCATGCAAACGTATATGAAGATAAATCCCTCTGATTACTGATCATAAGTATCTTGGAAAAGAAAGATTGTGACTTTTGGGATGATTAACATCCTGAGTTGGTAGCAAGGGGTACAGTTATCTCCTGTAATGCCCATAACCAATTAAACCAAAAATTTGAAATTGAAAATATTAATATTTGTTTCTCTTTATTTGTAGAGAGTTGAATAGCCACTCAAATGTCAACGTGCACTGACAAACAGAATGACATTCAACAGAGTGCATAGCTCTGCCAAGGCCCAACAGTCCCCTTAAATTCAATGAGGTTCCAACAAATTGCACAATTCCTGAATTCTTTCATCGAGAATCTCCGCATTTGTTTCTTGAAGATCTCACAATGTCAAAGAAAGTGAAAAAATAACCTTTTCAAAAAGTTTTTGTAAAATTGGTTTTAGTAATTTTTTGCGGAATCTGCTAATAGCTTAGTTGAAGGTAACCTGGAGATTCTTTAGTTCAGCCCTAACACTTGAAACAGAGGGAAGATGCTCTTCAAAATCCTTTAAAGAAAAATACTTCAACACAACTAACACATTGTAATGTGTTTTAGTCATTTTCTCAAGGCTTAAAGTTTTGAAATGTGCAGGCGCAGTGATAGTTGGTCTTTTCTGTTTTTTAACCTTAAGAAAGGTTAGGTTGGCCGCTCTACACATCACGACATTGTGTTATGGATTTTACAGTTCAAACTTTCAGGAAGTAAGTAACAGTTTCCCAAAATGTTCTTTCAGTGTAAAATATAAGAGAGGCCCACCTTATCATCTAGGCCTCCTTAACATATGAAAAGAAAAGTTTCCGTTTCAACAAACATATCCGTCACTGTCCTCGTATTTCTTTCTTGAGAAAGAGGCAAAAACAGCTGTTTGCCCCTGACCCACTTTCAAGTAAAGTCATTTAGACGCCTGTAGTTCCTCCCCCATTTGCAAAGTCTCTGCTCAAAAACTTCTGCAATTGTTAAAAATGTCTTCCTTGTGTCGTATGATTATCTTGTTTCAACTGTTTGCTAAACTGTCCCCTCGCACAATTTGCAAACATACAGACAGAGCTCTGTCCGATTCAGTAGACGTATCATTGAACGTAAATGAGCTGAAGCAACCAAACAACTAGATACTTGGTAACAATAACTATTTAACCAGACACTCAACTAATGAAAGAACTCTATAGTTGGATTTAGAGGACACATTGAGTTACACAGCACATGCAGGTGACACGTCCTCTGCAGTGAACGTATCGCAGTCATGCATCAATAATCTTCCTCAGTTTTTTTTTGCTCATCTCCTCCTTCGTTTGCACCTGAAAGCCACAAATTAGCTGATAAATGCGGAGACATTGATTCTGGCAGAAGGACGGCATTAGGGGCCGTCGTTATCTTTAAGTCCAATGAAGCATTGACAAGAGGTTTTCCATGAGTTATCTGGGGGAGAGGCGGCGGAGCACGACGGGGGACATCAAGGATGACAACGCTCGTCCCAGGTTTTCATTAAGATCTCGGCAGAAAAGCTTCACTTTGCATGGCTTACACACACCAAGCCCCCCCCCCCCCTTCCTATCATGTACTGAAGTGTGCACCACCCACTGCTTTTAGATTAATTTTGTATTCCCTCTTTCACTGTTCAAGCAAGGCCTTCATATCTCCCCACCTGGCATGTCGTTAACTCCTTCAGCTGATAAATGTAATTCACAGCTTCCAGTCTCCCTAATTCTCCAACGCTGCACAAGCTACGCCAAGTGAATAAATTAGATCCTGTATCACAGGAAGACGGGAAACTTGAATGCAGAGGTTTGTGAAATTGACTTTGATCAGCTGTTCTCTGATCTTGGATTCCCCTCACTTCTGTTCAGTTTCTGTGTTTCTAAAAGATTTGGGCTTTAGAGACACTTCCATTATTCTCGGCTCTTTGTTTTTTTAAATGGCTTCTGTGACAGGTTGATTTTTTCAACAGAGCTGTTTAATCTACACAACTCGTATCGCTGCACGCCCCTTCCCCTGAAGGGTCCTCATAATCCTAGAAATAACTCTATAGCGTGGATAAAATCAAAGACTGAAATAATGATAAAGCAAAAATGTGGGCAATCTCTCAAGTGAGACGTCCTCACCTATCTTTGTATTTCGAGTAGAAAAAAAATCTTTTCACATTTTCTTGAAAAGGCTTTCCAAGTTGAAATATTGTTGCTTTCTTCCATCAGTCTGCATCCTTGAGTCTCACTGGGTCACTGAATGCTGATCTGTATCCCACCACATGAATGGAAGATATCCATCTTTAGTATTTGACTCTATTAAATTACACTTTCAATTAAAACCTTGCCACTGAACGTTATGACTCCCTCTTCTCATTTATACCCTCATCCTTCAGCCTTTTCATCACTTTAAGGCCGGGGGATGGTTTCCGTCTATCAACACTTAACGCACAAACTATTAGAGGGCTTTTACATTAAAACCTGCTGCTTGCTGAGGTGAGGAAGGGCCGCTCTTTTATGCTCCGTCATTTGTTCAAGCGGGTTAAGTCTGCTGTCACCGGTAATTAGACCTCAGAGAGCCACATAAAGACCTGCGAAAGGGAATGATTGAACAGATTGCCAGGCACCCTGGAAGTGTTTGTGTGACACCTGAGGGGTGTGTGTGTGTGCGTGTTTGTGTGTGTGTGTGTGTGTGTGTGTGTGTGTGTGTGTGTGAGTGTGTGTGAGGACAGAGATGTAAACAGACAGACGGACAGACAGGAAGAGCAGGAAGAGAGGAAACCATTATCCAATGGGAATTTCCATTTCTTTCCTGCCAGCCTTATGTTCGTATTCCACTCCAATGAGTATCCCACCGATGAAACAATTAGACTCAAAGACCAAACACTGGTTTTAAAGACATTACTCATGCTTGGCAGTAACATATTTGCCACCGTTTCACTGCATATTTCATATAGATAAATACTTTCATCATGTACTTTCACACGTTAATTTATTTATGTTGATTATTACACTACATTGATAGTGCTTTCACTACAGACACCATGTAAGACAGTTGACAAAACATCAGTGTAATGTGAGATATTGTGTGTAAACCTGTTGTCTAGGCACAGCAGCTGTGGTAAATAGAAGCCCATCCGTTGTGCTCAGCTACACATTAAGGTCTATTTCCTGCTAATGGCAGCAGCCAGAGGTTCCTCCAGGCAAATCGGCCCCACTGACACAGGACGTGATGTGGGACTCCTGTAGCATCCGTGGACAGATCTTATTCGTCTCAGGAAAGGACATCAGAAGTGTCCGGAGCAGTGACATATCCAGACTCATTTCCCTGCTGGACGTCCTTTCACATGTCAGCAGGAGATATAGGGCTAACATCAGGACGCTATTAGCAGTAAACCAACAGCTACTTCTGCCCAGAACCGTCCACTGTCCACACAAAGAGCCAGTGATGAGAGCTTTTCTGCTAGTTAAAATGTGGTCATTTTTTATTTTTAAGGGCATCAATTAAAAAAACAAGACTGTCTCCATATTTTTACGAGCTCAGGCTGTAACTCTGAACTGTTTTATGATCTGGACAGAGGAAGCTCTTGTAAAACAGAAATGTTCTTGCTGCGTGAGTGCCATTTATTGTCATATAAAGAGAGAAATGAAAGAACTTTGCTGAGTAAACCAATTGCAGGCCAAGGATCCGCGATCTTCAACACACCAGCACACGAAAGCGTGTTAACAGGCTGCTGTGGGAGCATGATGGGATATGATGGAAAAGTAATTTTCATCTTTTGTCCCTTCTACCAGGAGTGCCACTGCAGCTCCGAGTGCCCCCTGGCACAATCGATTCAAAGATGAAGGGGAGCCTCAGCAGCAGCATGATCCTAAACGCGATGACACAGGACACTGTGGCTGATTCTTTGGACAGGTGCATGCTGGTTGATTTATGTACGCGTCCTCTCGCAGGTCCCCGGGAGCAAATATTGACTGTTTATTTCTCCGAGCTCAAGGCAACGGGGAGGCAGCAATTTCTTTATTTTTGGACCTTAGATAAATTGAACCCCGCCAGATGCAAAGCGCCTGACAGGGCGCAATGTTTTTTAACCTACACCACTGAAAATGGAAAGGGAAAAAAGAGCAACCTAATAGCGAGCATTATTGATTTGTCATTCCTCCTCTCAGACATCTATACACAACAGGGACATTTCAATAACATAGGGGCTTTCTGATTGTTTCTCCGTTCAGTTCCTCACAGGACAGGCTACCTGCTGTTGATCAATGACGGACACACATACTCTCTGATCTCTCACTGTTATTGCGTTCATATAGATTATTGATGCAGTCCACAGTTTGTGTATGCAGTCACCCAATCAGTCCACAGAGGGCTGCACAGAAATGAATTATTTTCCTGTTAGTTATTGACAAATAATGTACAGAAGATGTGCATTGATTTCAAGTTTGAGCACAACAAGTCTGACACAAGGTCGTAGTGAAGGTCAAGCCAAGATGCCTTTTCTTTCATCAAGGCCATGACAGCATGTAAAATACAGATTCATTAGACTTTATCCTTCTATTGCCCTCTAGTGCTACAAACATATATATGTTATATAGCCGAGAATCCAACAAGCTTAACACACCATGTTTCATCTGGAGGGGCCTGTTTTTTCCCCTAATTTGCCCTTTACCGGGAAATTCACTGCACAGGTTGTTTTTCTATTTTTTTCTCGGCACAGTCCACTCCTGGGGGATATTGTGTTTAGTGTTATCGGTGGGAGATACACGGGCTCAGTCAGCCTGAACAAACAATTATTGTACAGAGGGGCAGAGCCGAGCTGTCCCGATGAAACCAGCACACATACTCGTATTATATTACAGAGCACAAAAGTAACGGAATGAGGATTATTCATTTCCGAAAGGACCAAGGATCAGAGGAAACTGCTCCCCAGACAATACTGTGCATTAATATAATAAGATGTATAATAAGATAATATGTATATAGACATTCCACGTGTTTCTCCTCTAGTTCTCACCTGCAGCACTGAGGTCAGAGACATTTACAAAGGAGAGCCAGACCAGACATGCATTGTTCTCACAGCGATGTGATAGCCTATTTTGATTCAGAAAATGGCTTCATTATGTTATTTTGGTGCAAATCTCCCCGTACTTACCCAGGAAGAAGAGGCTTTTCCTAAACACGAGTGAGGAAAAATGCATCAAATTGCATTTGTCAATTTTTTCCTTTCATCAGTAATTTTGTTTTTGTGGGGAATGACTTGATTTCTCTTCTTTTAAGATTTTTTTTAACAATCCTCAAGATTATGAAATTATGCTGCTCTTTGTCTCGTCCATGTGGATGAGTGCTGAAACTCTGTTATTACTCTGTTTTCTGATTGCTTCATGATGAGCCAGGAGCTAATTCGAATAATAAGGGAAATGTCTACTTGTCAATGCCAAAAATAAGTTACAATTTGATGTGAACCTTGATGAGCCCGTTGCAAAACAGAAGAAAGTGAACAAAATTTACTCTCTATTTTCAAATCTAATTTCGCTTTAAAGCTTTTTGCGGCAGTCTAAAATAATGATTTGCACAGCTACACAGGGACGATATGCATTAAAGATCAAACAAATTCTGGATATTCATAACTTTTAGATTTACATTAGACATGTTGTTGCCTTGATATGTTTTAGCAATACGTGCTGTGAATTCAGGTTTCGAAATTAGAGAATTATATGCGACTAATCTAGTGATTTAGAAAATTCTCTTTTCAAAAATTAGAAATCAGGCCACGAACAAGATAGCACAGCTGTCATTTTAATTATATGACAGCTATTTATATATTTCTCTAATCATAATACTCATATGAAAGACCTTATAAAGTGTAATAATACATGCATTACATTTATTTGGACAGATGTTTCTTAAATGCCTTAAGCTCTTTAGCAAAAATCTTAAACTTAGCTTGAGGTCCACTTATTAAACTTCCATAGCACTCTTGTTTATGTCCTGCTGTTATTCAACGAGTTCGGTGCAGCTTGTTAACGTGGCTGTTTGAAATGGGCTGTTGGTTCTGTCTGTGTTAATGCTGGT
Source organism: Platichthys flesus (assembly GCF_949316205.1). Classification (NCBI taxonomy): domain Eukaryota; kingdom Metazoa; phylum Chordata; class Actinopteri; order Pleuronectiformes; family Pleuronectidae; genus Platichthys; species Platichthys flesus. Next base: position 12,875,925 of record NC_084955.1, read on the forward strand.
AGCAGCTGTCTGTCTGAAACTGTAAAAGTTGAGCTGCAGAAAGCCTCAGTCCACAGAACCCTGAAGCTGCTGCTGCCCAAAGAGCTTTTCACCTGAGTGACCCTCGACTCAGTACACAGAATCAGTTGATGATGCCTTTGTCATGATCGCGCTCATTGGTGTGAACGTACTGTTCATGAGATCGATAATGTCACTTACGTCGACGACTCCTAGTCCAAGCCACTGTTGCTACCAAGTGCTGATCCCTTGTTTAGTATTAAGTTTTATTATTATTGAATGTATTGCATGTACAATTGCAACAAATTCAACATTACACTTCTTTGGACCCTTAACAGTACACATGGCAAGTGTGAAGCCAATAAAATGAAGTGTTCTTGAGATACGTGAGCCATATACAGACAAAAAGAGTGACAGAGATTTTTGGAATTGCTAGATAAAATTATTTGTAAAGCACACCATCACTGTGTTTAATTTTGTATGCATACTTTTTACTATCTTATATTAAGATTTAAATTCACTATCCTTTAGTTCCAAAAATAACTAATCCCACAAATAGAATGTGTAGTGAAGCTTTCTGTCTGTTTTCCTGGAAGAAGCCTAATTCACGGGGGACGATGCTGACTTTACAGATACTCACAGCCAGGCACAGTGGAGAGATCACTGGCAGTAATACATGACAGTGACAGATACTGTCTAGCCCACAGGGAACACACTATGCACAGGCACGTCCTCCTGCGGTGTTTACCTGCTTTCTGTCTCCCTGTCTCATCCTATCCATTCCTGCAGCTTCTGAGGAGGCTTCATCGACAACCTGCACAAATCCTCAAACATCTGCAGCCACTGATACTGGAGCGTTTTAATAATACACATGTAGGGGGCCTGTTTGGCCATCTGTCTTCTGCGTGAGTTGCATTATTTGTTCATTTCTGTCTGCGGATTTCCTATCGTCAACTGTCTGACTCTGCTCTCCGTACAACAGCCAGCACAATGCTGATGTCAGTGTTATGTCGGAGGTTTTGCGTTGACCTTGAAATCATTACATCGCAGGAAAACTGGATATCACTGTTCTCTTGGGCTTTATTGTTTTTTTCTCAGCATGAAATACGTTTGGTTTGAAAAACTGAACTGCAGCTGAGGCGCTTATGCGATCATGGTATTCTTCCATATTTTCTGGATTATGTTGTTATATAATAAGTGGAGCGGCAATTCTTTTTAAAAGTCTGTTATCTTTGAGATGTAAAATACAATACCAGCATTCAGTCATTTTGCTTTGTTCTTCCAATATGTTACTGTATATTGGAGTGTATGAACGTCCTCATACTCCTAATGGGAAGTTATTACTAGTTTATTGCCAGCAATGAAAGTTTTCACATGCAGTCATTGTGCTGAGTTATTGTAGTGGTTTGAGGAATGTGAGCATTGTTCTTGGATATTAGGTTCTCTTTTTACTCTGCATTGTGCACATGATCTGAAAATACTTTAGATGAAATTTTGCTTGAAATGAAAGCGAACTGGGGTATTAGTAAGGTTTGCAGTCTCCTCATCCTTACTTCAGTACATAGTCAGTATTTTCTTCAATATATGAACATGTATCATACTAACAGCTTAATTTCCTTTTTACAAGTTTTGTCATATAAATAGAAAATAACTATTTAAATTATACCGTCTAAAATTGGGGAAATCACATACTTTATATTCCATTTTAAACGAATGATAAGGGATCACAAGAAGAAACGTAGGGGCAAATTCCCACATGCACTTGTACCAAACCCCAGAACAAAGTGTCTTTTTCACTGAAGTAAAAAAAACACCATGGTTTCTTTGCGACACACTATTATTCTGTAGAATTAGGAGATAAGACGTTCACAAGCAAGAGGGAGAAAACTAGCAGAGCAGGTGACGTCCTGCTGTCATGGTCAAAGCCTTATTTTACATTTTCAAATTTAAAAACTCATGTATGAAACAGACGATTGTCACATGGTGGCTTCCTGAGAGTCACGGGGGGGCCAAAGTTGATACGCTTAATGCCTCCTACACTTCAAAGTAGGCTTTAAAAAAAATTCTACCGCTTCATTAATTAGAAAAAGTTAGAAAACCGCATGGGGAGAGTTTCCTGCAGCAGGCCTCAGACGAAGAGACACAGAGAGAGGAGGAAAGACAGAGAGGGAGGGGTAGGAAAAACAAACACCATAAACACTAATTAGCTACTCTAATTGAAGTGTACTCTTTAAGTAATTACTAGGCAGAGGAAGCAGTATTTACATTCATAAATAATCCTGACAGCGTGGGGAGCCACTTCAGGAGGAGGGACCCTCGTCTTTCCTGTGAGTCCAGGGGAAGGTGGGCTTCCCACTCCATGAATGCTAATGGATTTATAGGGAAGTTGATTTGTGAGCATGAAATCAGTCACCGGCTGCCCTGAAAAAAAACAATAATGGTGTTTTATAAAAAAAAATCCATATCGTGCAGTAAACAAGTAGTTATTGGAATTTGGATCAATGTAGTTTCAAAAGCATCCGCTGAGAAAATCGTATATCCTTGTGGAATAATCTCTTTATTATACAGTAACTGGATCTTTACTCTAATACAAGGCGTCTACCCCAAGGCCACATAGGCTGCCTCCCTCTGTTGTTTTCCTGTAGTGGCTTATGGTGTTTAATATAAAACTCAGTGCCCAATAGGCAAGGGAAATGTGTTATTTCTGTCTTCTCTTAATGAAACTATTCAAAAAAGTAATCAGGATACAAATCCTCAGAGGATTGTTATTATATACTGTTGAGTCTTGAAGAGCACAGAGGTTAAGGTTACATAATTCAACACCAAGCTGCATGTGGAGGCTGCGTTTTAAGACCGCTTGCATCACAGTGGTCTGATTGGGCTGTCCTGTATAGAGACCTCCTTCAAATGGGTCCTTCCGTCCCCGAGCAAAGAACGCTCAAACGGTTGGATCCTTTTTCGGGCAAACCCATCCCAGGATCGTTAAACCAAGGGGCATTAAAACTTTGTCGTCGTGTTCAACTGCAGCGCTGTTGCTAGGCGACCGCGATAAGGGCGGGACAATTGGCCTTGATGGTGATGCAAATGGGAGGAAATCCTCGATAGACTAGATCGTCTCATTTCAGTTCGGCCTTCGTGGTATAAAAGGTAGTCAAGCATAGACTGCACCTGCCTGAACATGGCGGCTTCTGGAAAGCTCGGCGAGAAATATGAAAAATGGGAACCATTCCTGTCTGGTACGCAAGACTGCCCCTAATGGCAGCACCTCCCACCACAGACAGTCAGAGAGAGATAGACACTCACACACACACAGACAGACACACCTAAACTCTCCTGCAAGCATTAATTCTCATACGCAGTGTCCAGTTTGGATGGAAATTATTACTGTTAAATGAGGAGAGCCGGAAAAGCCGGAGATAACACATCAATCAAATGGCAGCACAGACTCTCAGTCTCACACATCTTCCTGTCAGTTAGTCGTCCCACCAGGACCCTGTGGATTTCAAAGTGCTCCAAACCGTAAAGGTATATAATTTTGTGAACCAGACACAGTGGAGAGAGATGGCAGTTCTGACTTCTGTTATCAGGTGAAATATCGCTGTGTTGACGGACATGACCTTTTCAGAATCGCCTACTATTTGTTGGGCGAAGATATCAAATCAAAAAAGGAGAAAGTTTGTTTGTATTCTTTTCAGATTCTTCAGGCGAGGACCAGCTTGAAATACTTTTTGTTTCAGTAATATGAAACCTGCAAACTGTTTGAAAATCCAAGACAGTATCAGGACATATTCAGATAGAATATAGATACAGGAGTAAGTTAAAAACAAACATCAGCATGTGTTTACAATGATTCATGTAACAAACTGATGTTTAGCAGGTTTACTGTGTTAGATTCATCCGTATTAAGAGGAAAATGCGACAATGCCTCAAATGAACAGATGATACAGGCTTTAGATTAAAGGGACGAATCTTGAGCCACTGCTCAACGAGTTATAAGGGACTGAGTTCAGGAGAGGCTGTAGGTAACATGGAGCAGGCAAGAATCCCAAAACTAAAGGGACTTGCAAGGGTCCAACCTAATGAGATACTACACAAGGAAGAACACAAGAGCAGATCAGTATACATCCTGAAAATCCACAAACCGGTTGTGCTGTTGAGAAAGCTGCAGGTTTTCAGATTACCTGATTTACAAATTCCGGCTGTGTACCATCCCTCAGGTGATTTGTGTCTGCACTCCACCACATACGTGTGAACAAATTAAATCTTCTAGTTTGATTTGTTCTCATCACTGCGGCAAACAGGCACACTGTCTCCACAGCATTGGCCAACGAGAAACAGCCTCCTATTAAATTGTCACCTATCAGCCAGCGAGAGCTGCAGGGTGCGGATCGTTTTTTTGTTAAAAGGAAATGTATGTATCTGTTTTCACACACTGGAAAAAAAAACATGGAAGATGGAGCCGTATACGAGTCTGAGACGTGCCATTAAACATTCCTGGCTGAGCTCACACAGAGAATTGTAAAACAAAAGCAGCTGAATTGATAGATTTTCTCATCAAAGCCGCTGGATTCATAGATTTTCTCATCAATCATTCAGATGAGAGGAGCTCGGGATGACCCCACTGAAATATTCAATTTAGTCAAATAGACACGTTGTGACTGTGGAGTAGATTTAATTTGAAAATATAAAGTACATGAATCACTAAAGCTTTGCAGTTATCCTCCAGTTTCCCTCAAATTCATCTTACAAAAACTAAGTGACTCAGTGTTCAGCACCCTGAGCTAATATTTAACATGTGACGTGTTTTTTAAGTGGTTTTAAGTGTGACGGATATTAAAGCACCATAAAGTTGATTCAGATGTCTGAGGACGAAATGAATCCGACTCAGATGTGTGCAGAGAGAGAGAGAGAGAGAGAGAGAGAGAGAGAGAGAGAGAGAGAGAGAGAGAGAGAGAGAGAGAGAGAGAGAGAGATGGGGGAGAATTAACCTGTCATCAGGTAACACTGACGGATTATGGCCCACACAAAAAAATTCTATATATCAAATAAGTTAAACACAGAGGAAAGACAGAACAATTGTCTGGCTGCTCACATTGATTTGGGTGCTGGTGCTAAAAGTTTTATGAAGCCTGAATTTAATTTTCTGATGTATTGGGAAAATGGCCTCCCTTGTGGATCTCTGTGGATATGACTGTTGTTTTAGCACGTTTACTAAGCCAGCTGTTTCAGACTCACAGCTTTCAAGTTGATGAAGAGTTTCCTCTGTTACTTTTGAGGCAGCCATCGGTCTCAGTCTATTTCAACAGAATCATCAACAGACACTCCATCCTTGTTGGAGACAGAGCATCACTCCAACGCTTTATTAACCTCAAGCTGCTTCGTGCACCGGCAACAAACATTGTGTGAAAATGTTGATGTAAATTTCCTCCTTCCTAAGCACAAGGAACAATGGCCTCAGTAAGTGATCACCCAATTACCATCTTTAACCATTAGCCCTATAAGTGAATCCTTCATCATCCTTCTGGGGGCTAAATACAGAACATTCAGGTTGGACAAAAGACTCATTTCACTGTGAAATAATAAAACATAGACAATTAGAAAAATGTAAAAGATATTCAGGTTGATTATTTTAATTGGTGTCGTTACTTGAAATGGTTTCCATGCTCTCATGTTCAGAAAACACCTTGACTTTCACTGCGCATCCTCTTTTCATCCTCTGTCTGAAACACTTGGTTTTAGCTCCTATTTAGCATACAATATACTAGTGAGTTCGCCATTTTGTAAAAAGTTGCTTAACCCTGATGCACTAATTCTTTCCACAATTAATCATGACAAGTAGACTAAGGCTGATTGTTATTAACCAAGCAATATATACATCACGCCTTCTGCTCTTGGCGGAGAGACGAAAAGAGTGAGGGCAGCAGGAGCAGCTCAACCTGTCATAAACATGTAAACAGAAGCAGAGCAGTGCATCACAGAGCAGTGCATCACAGCACAAAGGGCGGGGAACAAGTTCATTTCTACATTTAAAGATGATTACTCATGTGATAATTTACAGGTTGTGCAATTACAAAATAAACATAACAAATCTACTGTAGGATTTCTAATTGTATGTGTCCTATAACAATAAAACGTAACTGGGTCATAATAGGCTACTTGCATAGGGGACCGTTGGGCTGGTTGAGATATCTTTAGCTATTCTGTCAAAATATTGTTTGGTTTTCTTTTAACTTTCTCAGGATGCACATTACCATCACATCACACAACCTGTCAATAATGCTTGTCTACACTAATCTTAATGGGAATTACCATTAATACATACTGATATAACATAACCTTGACTACAAGTTGAAATCCTGCTTATTTTAGTTTCAGATGAGTTCTTTTTTATATTCATGCTTGTGTGCTAATCAAAGTACAAAAATGAGAAAAAGTTTTATTAATGTGAACACAGTACGTTGTGTCAGCACACAGCCGTTAACAGGACACATTTATTCATCTTCAACATAAAAGAGGAAGGATGTCTTCGACTTACCCATTTTTTTTCTCTTTTCATTTCAATGCAATCCAGTGTCTGAATCAAAGGGAATGTGCTAATAACAGTGAGTGAATGCTTCGCTCACATGGGAAAAGAATACGCTGCTTTTAATCAAACCACTCCACTGGTGAGGCTGCAGCTCTGAGTCTGTGTTTATTTACAAAAAGAAAATCCTCCTTTTTAGATTTTTATTTTCACACTGTGAGACATGGTGCTTCAGTTATGGCGACGTTTCATTCACAAGCCTCATTTCTGATTTATGGGAATGTGGCAACTCTGCGGCTTTGCAATAGAAGAAGCAACACTAGAGATCACTCAGTTTTTAAATCACATATTCAGAATTGAAAAACTGACAAAGAACATTAAGTTATTATTCAAACTGTCCATTGCAAACATCTCATTTTTAAAGCTATTTCATTCTTCAGCATTGAAATTTGATTTATTGTACTTCAGTCATTCAGGCAGATGGATTTACTAAGTGAATTCAGTTTGTGCAGCACAAGTTTAGATTTTGAGTCCAGCCTCTCACCTCATTAGGTCCTCCAAAAATACACCACTGTGGAGATTGGGAAGTAAGAATGGTTCAATGCAGCAGCTGCTGTATGGCAACTTCCTAACAAAGTACCTACAACCACTGCAGACACTGTAAACAGATCAATACAAAGCATGCATGAACTGGCTTTGCAGCATATGGCGTACATATGGAGCAGAAACTATTTTAATTAAGCATATGATCACAGAAATGCACAGCCTGGAGCTGTCTGGGACACGGATATAGATATTAGCTGAGTGTAAAAAATGAGAAGGAAAAGCTGTGATCATTCCAAGAGAAGCTGGTTTGACATGAATTCTGTATTTTATTTGGACCTATTTGGACGAATTGACAATTTTAAAAAGCAGCGTCAAAATTGGTGCAACAGAAGCCAAGAAACCCCTAGTGTGGATCAAGCTTCAAAAACACTAAATCCTACACTTCCCATAATGCAACACAGTGTATCTCCCCAGAGTGAATCACAGGGTTAATATCTAGGCACATATCAAGTTTAAGACACACCGGGATGCCAGAGTCCAAAAATAAACTTTCTTTATTGAAGTGCAACATTTCACAACATTTTAACTCAACAGAATTCAAGTTTAAATTGCAATGAATACTGCAAAGCGTTATTGAAGAGCATCACTCAGAAGCTGCAGTACACTTACACAGCGTGAACCTCAAAGATTACCAGGATGAGGACCACCCTGTGGTGCTCACTGCTGGCATGTTCTGTATCACAATGAGTAGATCAGTCATTGTGATGCAGAACAGCATCTCCTGTGTTGCACAATTCTTTAATCCAAATCAACTTTTGACTGATTCAGACTGTTCTATTTTACGTTGATGATTTAAGCTGCTGGTTGTTGAGATATTCCTGTTGTAGTAAAGTTACTTGGTCTCGATTTATTCTATCTTGTTATTGAGTCTGTTCCGCTAAATATGAGGCCATAAGTCGTCTATGCAAACAGCTTTTTAAGATCCAGAGTTACCATTTATCGCTAAGTGACCTCAAGTAAGAATAGTTTTAAAATGAGCTTCGGAGAAAGTCACGTGATGAAGAATATGTGAAGATAAACTAGGAGCGATGGGCTGACTATACACTGGAGTTTGACACATTATACAGCGGTTTGTTACTCGTTTGAAACCAATCTTCATTTAACAATGACTGCTCCACACTCTTAACAGCATGTTTGTCATTGTCACCTTGACGATCAAGGTCATCTAATCTTGGGGACGTAGAACCCGTGATCTTTTCCTACACCTAACCAAGTAGTGTTTGTATCTAAAACTAACCAAACCCTAAACCCTGTGTCTTTTACTACATTGGTTTTATTATAGAGACCAAATCACCTTGTGGAGCTGAGGTCATTCTGTGAACACACAGAAGTCACAATTTTGTAAAGTTTTCAATAAGCAATCAAATCAAGAATAATTAAATGAATGCTCAGTATGCAGCAGTTTGGTAGAATAAATCCAGACTATTGCTATAACTGGTCAATTCCCTTCACTACAAGCCTAAATGATTCAGCTGGATGTCTGACACATAATTACATGTAAATGGACACAGCAGAGAAACACAGTTTCACTTGTCACTATCAAACCTACCGATCTATCAAGCCAAATAACTCAAGCTCAAACATGTCATACACCACTGACAAATGCATTTAACCGAACTGCTCCCTCTGCAGACACACTGAGCCAGGGAATACAGTTTAATCTTCTCCAAGGCTGTAGTGTACCCTACCAGCCATCTTGGCCCCCATGCAGGGCATGTGATTGAACTCTCCCAGGCGCATGGGAGGTGCAGGAGTCATGGAGCGCCAAGGTCCAGAAGCCACCCTGCGGCCTCCAGACCAGCAGGGCGCAGGTTAATGAAAACATCAAACAACTCCCCGTTGAGCCCAGATGAATAAGAAGCTGCCATGACAATCAGGCACCCCCACCCCCACCTTCAGGACCAGGCCTAAATAAAATGATCCACACAAACAATAATCTGCTGTTTGAGTTAACACATGCAGGACAATTTTTAGAGGACAAATAGTTCAAATCACGTCTTCATCTTCTTTATGCTCCCATGAAAATATAAAGTCTAACTAATAACTTTATTTCCCAGCTTCTTTTTAAATAGAAAAGCTTTGTGGGATTTCATGCAGATGTCTGCATGTAAACATACCGTCAGAAATATAATTCTGTATTTTTTTGTCCTTTATCTTCATCATGTCATTTTCAAGAAAGAGTGGGAAGAGAGACCACAATCTCCAAAGGCTGAAATGAAAGAAAATGCTTCCTAGTGATCTTGAAATTTCATGTATGCAGTTATTGTATATAGAGCATTTTAACAAATGTAATCCAATGTATAAGAGCGGCTGAATGTACTCCCACCATATCTGCCCCACTTAATGTGAGTGTATCGCCAAAGCACGTGGAGCAGAAGTGATTTGCACTGATTGTACGCAGCGCTGCTCTGTGTTGTGTTTTATTCCACTCCTCTGCAGAAAACTTGATAAAACATGTGTTTCTAACATTTAAACTGTGTTTCTCTGCTGTGTCCATTTACATGTAATTATGTGTCAGACATCCAGCTGAATCATTTAGGCTTGTAGTGAAGGGAATTGACCAGTTATAGCAATAGTCTGGATTTATTCTACCAAACTGCTGCATACTGAGCATTTAACCATAGAATTACTCATAGATAACAACAACAAATACATGTTGCATGTCCTATCCTACAAATTTGAAAACAAATTCAGAATCTGGAAAAGTAAATGTCTATGCAATTTTATAATGGTAATGTAGGAAAACGATTTTGCCTGCGCCTGCAGTTTGTTGGACTGATTCTTGTGTAAAGAACCTTGGTGCTGTTAAAGATCATTACTTTAGTTTTAGGTTACAGTAAAAAGAACTGTAGCATTTTAAATAAATGTGTTTACTCTGCATAATCTCTCACTATAAGAGATTTATCCTCAATCCACCTGGGGACGATTGCATTAAACATAAACTGACACCACAGTATTAAGATGTTTTTTTTAAGGACTAAAGCTATCCTAAAATTTTTCAATGAGCAATATATTGTATTCGTGATCCCTAGTGGGGGGCTGACATTAAATTTGAGATTACTCTGTGCACTAAATTGTCAGGTTCAGTAAAACGAAAGACATTCAAACCCATCCCACTCACTTTCTGACAGGTAATTTTGAACGCATACACCATTACTATGCAACTCACATATTCTGTCTGCTGCATTTTCAAAAAATGCTCGTCAATGGTCTGGAGATATTCTCTCTATAAGCGTTCTACGGAGGAGTGATTACTTCAGTGAGAATAATATAATTTTTATCTCAATTTCTCCATTCGATTTTTTGCAGCATCCTACGCTATTTCAGACAAGGTCACTTAGAGACTGTCGGGAAACACGCTCTGTAGAAACAGCCATCGTCGGCGGTCACAGGGAGCGGACATTATTAAGGCGCAGATTATCACTTTCACCTTGGAGCCGTACCCCTGGGACAACTGGCCACTGCCCTCTGCGGATATAGGTCAGTCGGGGTTGTATCACTTCATTCGACTAAATCAGACTAAACTCAGCCATCAGGAGTAATGTGGAGTCATGCGCTGAAAAAAAAAAAACACTTTGTAGAGCACATAAATCAATCCTGCATCACTCTGGCAAGACACCTTGCTTTTTCTTAATCACTCCCATTAGCGGCGACGGAATCTGCAGCATGTATCACTGTCTCTGCTTATCGACTCAGCGGATTGTCCCCGGATGTGAGGAGTGAATTCTGAAAAGCAGGTGGAGGGTGTTATCAGGTTCATGCGAGAGACGACAATACAGATGGGTCCGCCCATGTTTTCCTCCGCTAACGAGTGTGTCTGCTCAGGATGCTGTGTGATTAATTTTTGAGAGATGTTTTTTAGGAATTAAGTATGAAAGGTTAATCAGCTAGCTTGTTGGTATATTGAGGCGCCTTCCGCTCCTCGTCAATGAGAAGTGTTGGTTTATACAAACAAACCAGATGCACTTGACTCGGTTATCGTCTTTGGGATAAAAAAGTGTGGGACATCTCTTTTCTTCCTCCTCTGATCAATGATTTTTACTCATGTGAAGCATGCGGGGATCGATAGGAGCAAAGAAACTTCCATTTCCAGTAGTGCAAACCTGACTGCAAGATTTATTTAGTTAATTAGCTGGAATTGAAAAAAAAACTATAAAAGATGCAATCAGCCCATCCTCTATCTCTTCCTCCTCTTCAATTGCCCGTTTCGAGAATACAGGGAAACATAATGATTATAAAAGATAGGAAAGCATGGCCAGAGTCTATCTCCTTAATGACAGCCAAGAGATATTGTTTGTTTATTTAATAGAATGATAATGATCAAATTCAAGTGGTAATAACTTTAGTAACATCATTCGACAACACTAAGCCAATTAGATAAGTGCGATGACAGTTAATTATTCGAAGGATCAAGTAATTTTAAGGGCCTGTTTGCATTTACCTTGTTTTGTTCGGAACTTCAGACTTCTCAGTTTAGTCTGAACCGAAATAGCTGGTGTGAAAGGGGCCTCAGACCCCAGTAAGGAGCAATGGGGCAAACATTGGTCTGACTAAAAGAGGTTGTCCAGGTTCATTTGCAGTGTAAAAAAACGTTTGGGGATATTTTGTAACCAATAGCAGGAGGTTGAGATTAGAGAATTCATTTCTATTAAGGAAGAAAAAGAATGGGGACCATTGCTTAGAGTATTCGCCCCCGACGATATCACATTTGAACGACAAGGACTTTCATCTGCAGTAGTAATCAGCTAAAACAGTTGCAATAAAGAGAAAATACTACTTTTTCTTTGCATTTTAATAAAAAAAAAAATTGCGAATACACTAGCCGAAATGACACCACACCATGTAAGGCAAGCCCATCTAAGAACCAATCCATGTCTAGTAGGTGGATGCGGCTCATGTAGGCGATGACAACTGGACATACTTATAAGATAAGATAAGATAAGATCAAACTTTATTGATCCACACAATGTGTAAACGCCCTAAATCTCTCGTAATTAATTTGCAATCTTATGTTCAACTGTTTAACAAGAATTTAATATTTGTGCAAGGGATTAATTCATAATTCCATTTAAACAAGAAAATAAACTGGAGCTGAAAGTTACAGGATCCTTTTTTAACATGAGATACATTTGAATCTCTTTACTCTGTAGAATCCTAATGCAAATAAGCCGGCATGTATAGGGAATATCTGACTTTTCTAGATAGTTCTGTTGAACAACAGAGCTGAGAGCACTTACAGGTACCCTATGGAGCTACTGAGCACCAGACGTCTTGTAGATCAATACTGGAATGTGTTTGTCCCTCTTTTGTTTATTTCGTGAACGTGCGCACGAATCAGTCTTTCCAGTGGATTCTCGTTATTCTAGTCCTCCACAGGTGGCAGCAGCATGCCAATAAATAGATAAACAACTACCCTCAGTTGTTCCAAAGGAGCACATTTCAAACTGGAAAAAAATGGATGTAAATGATGCAGAACCTGAGTTTGTTTGTAAGGAAACTCCACATGGCACATTTAAGGTTTATAGAAAATAGGAAAGAAGCTCCATGGTTCGGATCTTGGTTCAGCAGGGTATTTCTGTGAGCATATTGCAGATTTATCCAGGCTGACTTCCTCCCACAATCTTTGTTATTTCTTTTTCCTCCAGATTGTGGAGGTCAAAGGTCAAGGTCACAGTGGCCTCAAAAACATGTTTTTTGACCTTTCGAATATATCTTAGCTATGCCTTTAGGGAATCTCTTCAGATTTTCACCAGTTGTCACTTGGATTCAAAGATAAGATAGTGAGGGTGAGAGTCATTGGTCAAAGTTCAAAAGGTCAGGTCAGGTCACTTTGTATACTAAAACTCCACTGGTTGGTGAAGGCATACAACCAGCTGTATCAACAGGTTGCCTCTGTATGACCCACAATGCAGATAATAGATTGATGGGTTTTTGGTATCCAAAAGAAATGCCAAAGTATTGTGGTGTACTCGTTGCATTCAGCATAGAAGCTGCAACTTGAAGCTCATTCAGTCCACCTTGGCCACAGTCAAGAGGAAATGTGGCTGATATCTGATTAACTGGTATTTGGATAGTCTCTAAGTAAACAAGTACAGGCTCGTTTTGATGAGGCCGCCTGCAGTGGCACACATCTCCACATCATGACAGGCCTCTCTGGAGGAGTGTCGGCATCTCTTGCAGCGCCAAGGTGACTTCTGCCTGTGTGCTGCTGTGCTGAATGCAGCCCTGTGATAAGATAAGAGAGAGGCATAGAGTTACTGCCCCAGAGACACACGCTAAAGAGGAACAAGCTTAGTAAGCACAGCACTTAGGTCCTATCTAATGCCCGTGTGAGAATTTACTGTAGTGTCTGTGTATTAATAGGTCGGAGACGTCTCTGCGGGTCTATCTGAGAATCACATCGGAGACAGCAGGGTAATGTAAAGTCATTCAAGGTAGGTTTGGACGGAAAACTTGGATTTGAACATTTTTAAAGCTTCACACAGAGATATGCACTCAGTCAAATAATTCACAGAGGAAATTCATATTAAAGATACAGTGTGGTTTATGGGTCCTACAGGTAAAATGACTTTTATTGCAAGTTTATGTATGGCTGCTCAGGGCTGTTTGGTTTGAAACAAGACAAAAAGCTTTTTATGTCGCTCAAGTTGAAGGTCAATAAGTGGTCTTACAGAAATAAATGGCAATAGGGATGAATCTTTTTTTTTGCTTTAACACACAAGCTAGAGAGACAGAGAGAACCATGTTTAACAAATGAAAGATGAACGACATGACAGCTCCCCAAAACCCCAACCATGCCTCCTCCATGTTAGTGGACAGGTCACACATGAATGCGCATCTGTCATTTCAGGTTGTTCTTATCACACTGATGAATGTTCAAATGCTTATTTTTCAATTATTTGTTTTTCGTGATTGGTGGAATGGGTGTATCGATGGGACCTTGCTGCCAGCGTTTGTATCGATGTTTTGTTCATGGCCACATTTCTGGATATTGAGAAGGAATGCATCCTTCAACTATTCTTTTATCTAAGAGCAACAAACCAGGAAGGTTCGATGTCCCTTTTTTTTTTTTCGTCCTCCAAGTACTAAAGATTCACACAAAAAAATATAAAATACCAAAAGCGAGAGTCCCGGTTTCTGTGCTCCGATTTTACAGAAGCTCAATAGGCAGAAAGCAGAATCCAAATGATGACAGGACCGAAAGGAGGTCTAATCTTGAGACCCCCTGAAATGACAGCCGAAGGACCACCGCTCCCTCACATGGTTGTCATTGTACTGAAGGCCTGCATTCCTCTCTGTACACTATGATTTTTATGGCTGCCACGGCTGGATGTAATTTTCAGCCACGCAGCAGGAAATGATTGGTACAATGGCTGCTCACGGACAGGACACGTTAGCCTCTACCAGGCGGCAGGAGTATTGCTGAAAATTGCCTGCAATACAGCACCACTGTGTCAGAGGGCACGGTGCAGTGTGAAGCCAGTCAATAAGCCATCTGTCTAATGCACCAAACCAGCACATCCTTTTATGATGAAACATCTTGCTCTTGTTATCAACACTGTGTCTGGGATAGTGTGGGGGGGAATCCAAGCAAAGGCGATGATAGCCTGATGTCAGTGGAATTAATAAATGAAAAGCAGCGTATCCAGCTGGCTTGATATCATTTAATCATGTTTGGAAAAAATATATAGCAAAACCCTGAAAGTGTAAAAGATTTTTTGAGCGGTGTGTAACCTGTTGTTACCATTTTCAATATCAACATAACGACAAGAAAATTACAGCAACCAAGAAACTAATGTTTTGTCTGTCAGGGTTATGTCTCACGCCATGCTCATATTAAGATAGTAATAAGAAAGGAGAAAAAAAATATCCTCTTTGTTGCTGTAATCAATTGTGTGACTGACGTCTGGTGACAAACACTGCTGTCCACACTTCTCAAACTTTTTTTTTTTCTCTAAAGTAATGCCAGCCTCTCCCTGCACATGTTCATTCATTTTCTGTCAAAAGGTCTCACATGCAATTTCAAAATTACACTTCAGGAACATGATGCATCTCACACTGCAGTTGACATTTTGAACATTACAAGGAGGATCCCAAAGAAAATGCTTATTTAAGTGTTATGCAAGGGGATGCAAGTCATGACGGATGATGACAAGTTAACCTTTTATTTTATTACTTTGACAGAACAGCGTTCTGAGTGTATAGAAGGAGGTGTGAAGGAAGCAGCGCTGACAAGTATGAGGAAAAAATCTCAGTGTGTGTGACGCATTTTCTTATCAACCTCTTTCTCTTTCCACCTGTTTCAGGGTTTAGGATCCAGTCAGATGAAAAGTTACCACTTCATTTGAAAGACTTTTCCCATTGACCTGAGGGTCGTTCTGGTCTGACGCACAGAGCATCTAGAACAACACTCAGTACAGCACTTACCTCCACTTAGCTTGTGTCCACACATACATACAGCTCAAATGCTACACACTGGGTTTACCTTGAAAAGAGGTTCAAATAATCATCCATTATTGATGAGCAATCAGACAAGTTGAGTATTTTATCCAGTATTTTATGACAATATAGTAAATATCTTGCCGCCACTTAATCCTGTAATAACATTTGGGTTGCTTCAATGTTTAATAAAATAATAATGATTTATAACTGAAGATTGTTGGTCAGCCAAAAATGTAATAGCTTAATAAGCATCAACCCATCTGTTCATCTATCCTGCATATCTTTTCCATAAAATCCACAAATATTATTTGCCTTCAATTTAAAATAAAAAATTGTAAGCACCATGTAACTGTGTTTGAAAAATGCTACACAAAAACAACCATTCAAATTTATTTCCCACGAACATTAAATTTAAAGTCTCCAATGAACCTAACTCCAAACTGCATGTGTTTGGACTTTGGGAGGAAGCTGAATTACCTGGAAAAAACCCTGACACAAGGAGAAAATGCAAAACGGGGAAACAAAACAAGAACTATTACCCCCATGCTGTGAGGCAAAGAGCACCACTGCACCATGTGCCCCCCACAGATAAACATGCTGGCCAAATTCATAACTAGTCCGGTACAAGTGTGCTACCCTGACCCAGGGCAGCCTGGGATGGAGTCAAATTCCTGGCCTGTTTGCAGTGTATTTTGCAAAAAAAAAATATATATCTTATTGTAATATTAATTACAAGATAGAGACATGTGCCCTACCATTTTAAGGATCCAACAAGAGTGAAATAATACACAAATACAAACAATAACACACCATAATTAAATATTACACAGTTTGTGAAACAGAAAAAATATTTGAAACAAACACACAAACCATGAAAACAAACTTTCCACACTGTTGGTGTCGAGATGCTGTCTGTGCTTTGCGGTGTGTGAATAATTTCTACAGTCATCAACCTCTTATTTACACCAACACGTCAGACTCACAGAGCTGAGCAGCTGTGGAGCCTTTTTTGCAGATCTACATGTAGACCATTAGGATATTCATTTAATTCAGTTTTGGTTTTGCACAGGTGCTGCTACAAACTGATGCCACTGAGTCGGCAGCGGGCTGGCACATTCTTTTTCAGTGGCATCACTCACTGTTTCAAATTGATGCAGGATTTGTTCTACACACAAACACACATACACACACACTCCTACTATAACAAACACACACAACCACTTGTCCTATATCCATTTTCCCTTTGACGCAACACAATTATGTGCATCCAATCACGGATCGACCCTGCATTTATATCTCCGACACGTTGCACATTAAATGGTGCGTTCATGTCTCATAAAGTACTTGATTCCAGCGTTTTTTTAGTGATTGTTCTCCCCCTAGTTAAATATTGATCTGTGTTGTGAATAATTTACATGCCAGTTCTGTCCTGTCAGAGTGGGAGCCATCACAGCAACATGTCAAAACAATATCGAGAGACGTCTTAAATTATGCAGCGCTGTAATTGCTCTCATTTAGGTGTCTGCTGTGTCAGTGAAGAGCTACAGGCGAACGCAATGCAACACCTCACAGAACAAGCAGTCATGAAATACATCAGATGTATACTGTATCTTGTTGAAGCAGTATTTAAATATGCTGTATTCAGATATACTGTATTGCCTAATATTATTTATTAGGGAATCTTATATTAAATTGCAAATTAAGTTTGATTCAATGAAACAAATGACGACACACTCCACCACAGTTCTCAAAAGAAATAGCAGAATACTATTTCTGTTATTGTTTACGTTGTTTTTTATTTTAAACCATATCATTAAGAAATTTAATTTAATTCAGATAATCTCACCAATAATGCACAACATTTTTTTTTCTCATTACTTATAACAACAGCTCCACAGCTCACTTTTCAATATTTTTTTGCTCTTACTGCTACTGTGTTGTATATATCACAGCCCACTCCCTAGTGTTAAGCCCTGCAACTCATAGGCTCATAGACTTTGCATAAATATGGATGAACAGAGGCTCCCTGAGTGAAGCCACAGCTTTGTTTCTGGATAGTGCGGTGAGTTGCTGTTCATCTGTATATACAGTCTATCCTTTAGTCACAGAATAATTGAATAGACAATGTAATCCTTAAAAAAACAATAAGCCGAGGAGTCCCAACCAGGTGTGGTGAGAAACCCCTCTGTTGCCCTTCAGTTTGGGCATCCAAAATGGACGAAATGGCTCAGAGAGGTGGGAATGTTTTTCCTGATGATATGAGTCGACAGCCATGAGATATTTAACGACTTTCAAATAACCACCTTCTTGACAGTTTCAGATTCTTTCAACTTGACAATACAATTCACTAACAAGTGAATTTCTTCCTATAAATTCCCTAGTACTGTTTCCCAGTTTTGTCCACAATTCATCCATCTGCAGAATCTATCCATGACAAAGTTCTCTCTGAACCTCATTCCAATTGATAATAATCCACAACACAACAGAGGCCCAAACATTAAGCAGAATTTACACTGACACTATGTTTCTGATTCACCCAGGCTGAGCGCAGCTTGGACGCATTAACCGCACCGAAGCAGAGTGCCAGAGACTTGTAAGAGCACAATGGCAGCAGGAGCTCTTTGGTCTCTAATTATTCAGATTTTTAAGTTGAACTTGACAAAAGAATATCTGAGACAAAAACCCTCTGAGTTGGATGACTGTCAGACACGTAAAAACTTCATGTCAGAGTGGATTTCAGTTTCTGTCCTTAAACGTATGAATTTGGGAAGATTGCTTTTTCTACTTAAAGAGTTTCTTTCAAGTCACAGTTTAAAATAATTTGCTGTGCAGACACTCTGAAAACGCTGAAGGCATTTCTGACTGATGTGATCTGGGAGGGCAGGCAAACTAAATTGCACAAGCTGTCATGTAATTAATGTTTTTTTCAGACTCTGTGGGCGGATCTGACGACTATTTCCTGGATCAAACTTGGACCATAAGCACAGTTCAACATTGTGACATTTTACGTCAATCCATATGAGGAAGCTAAGTAATTGTGCCCCTGTAAAAGCATACTGACTGTTAGGGAACATTATTCCTTTCTGTCAGATGTACACGATTTATAGGGACACACTGACACATCTCATGTAATACAACCAGAACGCTGATCAATCAATGAACACCAGCAGCTCTGTGGCGACTGACATGCTCCAGATATTAGCACTGACAGTCGAGGAGGCGAAATGGAGATCATGCAGCCCTCAGAGCCATCATCCTCCAGTTTGCGTACAGATAATATTTAATACTCAGACTCTGATCTCTGTGAACTATCAATATATCTCAGAATCAAGTCAGTTACGGAACGTTCATATCCCACCTAGTAATTACAGTCAGATTACATAACCCTACACATAAATAATAATTTTGCACAAAATTTGTGTAGTTCCAGAATTAGAAGTATTTTTGAGATCAGAGGGGCATTTCTTGGCATTTTCTTTTTCCCACTACTTGCGTCTCTGGGGGGGAGTGAACTTGTCTTGTGCATGGTTTCTGAGTAGGCTGTGTCAGATGAGATTTCTATTTGTCGATATTTTTATTCAGACCATTGTCTTTTAGGACTGTTAATGCAGCGCTGTATATTGCTTCCTTTGGGAGTAAAACACAACTTAAACTTGACCTCCCATTGACCCATACAATCACTTGTTCTCTCCTGACATACGAATCTCTAATTTATTCTAAAAGCTTGAATCCATATTTTAATTCACTCAGTGTAGAAACAAGATCGATTTAATGAACTACAGTTAACAAGTTCAAAAAACCAAAGGTATAACGTTTGTTTGTGGTACAATGTCATGACCTTAAAGCTGCAACTGTTGACAAAATATGAGGGGAGACTCACAGGCATTCAAAAACTGTAGGTGTGCAGCCTGGGGACTTGAATCGATTACTAACCTTCATAATAGTAAACAGTGTTTGGATTATTATGAACAGAAACAACAATGGCTTACATTCACATATGTTTGTGACACAGAAAGTTGTTTTCTGTTATTTACAAAACCTCTGCAGAGGTTTAACTCACAAATCAGTGCAGGATGGGAAGACTGTTCAAATGCTTTTCTTCTTTCTTAATATTGAGCTCAGTGGACTTTCAGCAGTTCATTCGTTCAACTCATCATTTCAAGTTCCTATTTCAAGTGATCCGATTTTTAAAAGTATCTAACAAGATACATATTAAGGTAGTGAGTGAAGATGATTTTATTCCCTGTATGTTTTACAGTGTACCAAGCTTTTAGTTATTGTCCTGCACATATGCAATTAATACTGAAAATGATGATGATGAGGCAAGATGAATACTTTCCATCTTTTTATATGGGTATCTATTTAGTTCAGATTAAGTGAGCATGAGTTAGTTGATCTTATAAAAGGATAATCTGCAGTAGCATACATATCAAAATAAAAGACTGAGTGAGGAGTGCCTGCTAAATGGTATCATCCTCTCATAATCATCCGTGAACATTATATACGATATAATGTACAATAAACAAAATATATTACATTCCCCCGGATATTTTAGAGGGAATAAACACATGGTTCCCAGCAGTTTGCCTGTGCAGGGCCTGCTGTTTACCAGCTGCACAGATGTTTGAGTGAGGGGAGTGGGTGTGAGGCGTAGACACCATCAGCCCCACCACCTAACTCCACTCATTGACATATGCAATTTTTAATTTGATTTTTCATATCCCTGGGAGCCTGGCACAACATGCTGCCCACAGTCAGTATAATCAAATTACCAGAGCATAAGTAATGGCTTGCCATACACCACTGCTTCCCCTGACTCAACTTCTAATCCTGCCATGCTGGCTCTCTGGGTAAAAAGTATGATATGTTTGAATTGATAACTGCAGACGGTCCTGCAGAAGGGTGTGTTTATTGCTTTCTCGGTGGAATGGATACCCACACTGTTTTGGGTGCAGTAAGCATTGCTTTAGGGATGGATTTTGCAGTCAAATAGCTTACATTTAGGGTAAGAATAAGATTCGTAGAAGGGTCCACTTCATTTTCTTGCCTCCAAATATCCAGGAAAGATTATACGATTATACGTCTCCAGCGCAGGCATTACCTTGGGAAAAGGGGAAATGTGAAGTTATAGTTCCCACTTATGTTTTAATAATTAAAATGTGAGGAAGAACAGAAAAAAATAATTAAATATGAACATTTTATTCAGAGTTTCCATTGAAATCTTAGTGGCGGTGGAGCCTGCTCACTTCCTTGAGCTGTGTGCTTCAACAAAAGGGAGAGCCTTGGTGCCCTCTTCCAACTGGTTATAATGGGAGTCCATCACTTCCTTTGACGTCACCATCTCTAGGTCCTGCTGGATCAGCTGGAGGAGCTCACAGAGGCTCTCAAGAGATGGCCCTGTCTCCTTTTTGCAACAGCCTCCTAATGAGGCAGTGCATGGCTTTCTCAGCCAGTACCTTGGAGAGGAACAGCTCCCCAATAAACCTGAGCGTGTTGAGGAACTGATCGGAAGGTTTGGCGTTCTTTTGCTCTTCCCTCAGCCGGTTGATAACCCTCACGTCCCTGACTGGCTCCAGGCAGGACCCACTCTTCTGATAATTGCCCTCACTGTCACAGTTCTTCCTGAACTCTGCCTGGCAGTGATTGACCTGCAGAGACCTGAAGGAGACGCTGCCTGACAAGTCGGTCAAGGATTGGCTTTCCACCTGAAGAGGAGAAAACCATAGAGAAATATTAACACAAATGCAAATCACATACTTATGAAAACATCGTAATTATTTATATGCAAATAATCATTTCATACAGTAAACACCAAATGTAGTCAACTCTAAATTAACTTATTATTTGATTAACCAAAATGACGATTCATTCGGTATTTCAGGTACTCCTAAGTTAACCTTTTTTTGATCATCACAAATCCTTATTAAATGTTTCCTTTCTTACTTTTTGAAAAAAATATACTTTATGTATCGCTACCCTTCTAGTTCACATAAAAGATAAACTTCTCAACTAAGTAAGAAACAGGATAAAGTAGTTTCCGATCATGAGGCATCACTTACTGTTGAGAGGTGTTGACACAGCTCGGAGAAGACTGCAGCAGAGTGTGGTTTCTGCACGGCCCTCTTGAAAACAAGCTCAACCATTTCCTGCAGGCTCTCTTCACCGTCCAACTCCTCGTGACTCAGATCCGTCACCTGACCTGCTCCTTCTGCACAGCTTCTTCAAAGGCCGCTAGAGCTTCGTCCTTTTGTTTTGGGATCATGTTGATTCAGATAAATCATAGCTGTCTTCAAGGCAAATCCAAAGAAACAAGTTCAGGTGCAAGAAACGAGTTCAGGTGCAACCAGCCAAGTAGTCATAAAGAACTAGGTGAAAACTGAGTGAAAACTGACGCTTAAGTAGTGGCATTTTTCAAAACAAAGTTATACGTTTCTTTAGAAACAAAGAAATATCAAGAAATATAATTTAAAAAAGAAAGAGTAACAGAAAGGTCTACTCAATTAAGAAACACACAGCGGCATGGATCTGGAATTTCAATGCAGGAGGTTGTGTACCACATATAACAAAAAACAGTAAGGGTCGGTAATGCAAAGCATTTATGCAGGAGACTGGAGGACACAATTTGGGTTCAGTTTCTTTGACAGGGACACTTGAGGAGGCAGAGACTGAAACTCGGACCCTCTCTTCGGGGACAAACCTCCTGACCCACAGAGTTGTAACTGAATTCTTGTTGCTCGTAAAGTTTTGTTCTGGGGCAGAATTTGAATGTTGATTCCTGCAGCTCAAACCCCATACACACTATTTCTCTATCAAAGTAGGAAGTAACATGGTAACATCATGCTGTGGTTATTTCTGTGTCATAATTAAAATAAAAGTAGGGTTTGGCTATTTTACTGTAAAGAAATGTATTATTGCCTTTCAATCTAACATAAATACCTACATTACTACAATGTGAGGTTCTTTATTTTCATTCAGTTCTTAATGTTTACAAGACCTTATTATACATTTGTTTGTACAAGTTAAGTTCTAAATGCTCTTTTTAGTTGTTTTTAGTTGTTTGATTTGTGTGAATCCACTGACTCAACTTCAGTGTACTTTTAGCAAAAGGCTATAAAATGAATTTTATTGTGTTAAATTAGTTTACAACTCTAGTAAAAGAGGCTTTAAACTGCTGTTCAGTTTACCTCTGACATCGTCACATAAATGAGTGACTGCAGGTATTTCATAAATCCCTGTGAGGGACATCCCCTAAGCTCTCACATGTTAGCCTTGTTCTGCTAGATTAATCCCAATCAATATTAATTAGCGCTAATCAATGCGGTGCGCTCTTTTCCCCTCAGAGGAATGGACCAAACTAATGAAATTAATGAAGTTCGGCGTTTGAGACTTTGGTCGTCGGCTTCTGCTGTTGTGCAGCATCTGCTTAAAGAGATTTTGGGGTTAAGTGTCGTACTAGCGCTGTGTTTGGGGATGGGGTGATTTATGGTTCTCTTTTCCCTTTGTGGATACATTCTCCTGACTAGGGTACAAATATTTATTGTATCAAACCATACGTTTTTTGATGGAATTTAAATGAAGCCCAACAAGGGGGACTAACAACCACAGCCAAGAGATTAGCGCTGCGCTGTTTCTTTGTGGATCACTAATGCACATTTGACTGCCAAGGACATCACATGCGGACCGTCCTCGAGGGAGAACGCCTTCCCTTACCTGACTAGAATTTAATTTTCCTGCAATAAGGTTTATCAATAATTTGTTCAAGCATGCCCTGTTCTGTAAATGGAGTGATGATTACACGTGCAGACTTCTAATTGCTTTGTAAATGAGAGCAGGATTACGAATACATCGACTGGGACTGTTTGCTCAAAACCACAGAGTCAAACCAAAACAAATAATAAGAGCTTTTGCAAACAGGTCTAAAAAGGTCTCATTAAAAATATGGTACATGACAGATAGAGTCATCTGATCATAAGTGTTCAATATTGGTCCTTTTCCTCTCTTGTCAGTAAAAATGTCCTTGAATGGGAACAGATCAATGAAAGCCCAGTATTTGCTATGGTGGCTCAAAATCCATCAGGCCAGTATCATTATTCTGAACATATTGTTGCCTGTGAGTGTGAATATTGTCCTGACAAGGTGCTAGACCCGCTTCACAGCTTGTTCCTGCTCACAACGCTCGACAGGAGCATCTGTCGCCATGTGAAGCACACGTCACTGCTTTATACAATACTATGCTATGCTATGCTAAACCATACTACACTTTTTATACTGCAATATTCTATATTACACTATACTATACTACACTATAACATTTTATACTGTAATATACTATAAAGCATCATGTTATATTATACTTAACTATAGTATACTATAATGTAGATTATTTACTATTATTTATTACCATTATTTAGGAGAGTGGATATTCAAAAATATATAGTTAAACAATATCTCTATTTGTAGTTATTAGACAGACAGACAGATTTTTTGATAACTACTACCACCACTAGTAGCGCTGTAAGCAATGATTTTATGAACATGTCCATGTTTAGCTTGTACTGTGTACTGTCAAGCTTTTGAGGATGTATGTGGTGTTATTAGCATCGCTAAGAGGCGTAGCATCACAATAAAAAAAGAGTAATAATAATAATTATAATAATTGAAATATTGAAGGTGTAAAGTAAGAACATGCATTTAGAATTTTTGTTAGAATTAGAAAATACACACAATATTTTTTTGGCGAAAAAGACAGACATTTTCTTTGTCCATTCCACAAGACAGCTTTGATTTTAAAAGTCAGAGTTTTTGACATCTAATTAAGAGTAAAAAAAGTAGTTAACTGACACTCTCCTCTGGTCTTTGAACAGTGGAGACAGATCCCTGCTCTCATCATAACAGTTATGAAAATGACGCTGCCTCCCAGATTCCTGAAAAGCCCAAATCCATGTGACAGTTAAGTGCATTTAAACACCTCCCACACAAAATGAACAATAAGAGCGAATAGGAACACAAGCTCCCATGACATATTCTGTGGGTTCTGGACTCCATTTATATTGGCCTCCTGAAAAAAGGAAAATAGCTTTGCCGCAGCTGCAGGGCTTTCTTCAGTTGTTGTTCCCTATCTTTAAGAGTAGGAATTGTTTTCCTGCAAGAAAAATACAAAATGTAGAACATTACAAATTTTAGCAGTAAAATCCAGTTATGCTCCAGTGTATCTGCAATTCCTTATTCTGCAGTGATTCATCCGTCTTAGTCAGATTAAAACCTGATTTCCTGTCTCGCAAGAACTCTGGAAGGGGTCTCTTTTTAATGGAGGTGACATTTGTCATCGGCTGATGTAATTGATTAAAGTGACAAGCTCTCTGCGAACAGTGCTCCTCACCCATATGTGCTTCATTCTGGGCGCGGCTCCTTCCTCTTCTTCGTCTGAGAGGTAGAGAGCAGCACCTGCACCATCTGCCGTGCTGTGTCAGGCCCTCAGCACAAGTGTAGAGGTTGAATTATTGAGGTAGGGACCCGTTGTTCTGCAGACACTGGTGATAGTATGCAACGTGAGAGCCAAAGCTTACAGGGTTCAGAGAGGGAAAAATAACCAGACACGCAGGCTGAAGTGATTCTGTTTTGGATTATGCTAATGTTGGAATGATGTTGGAGAACCCTTGCTTAAGTAAATGTATTTTCTATGATACTCTATATGGGAATTACCAATTGCATATTGCATCTTCACCTCTAAGACTGGTGTTTCCCTTTGGAGTGTCTGCAAACCGTTTCTCATGTAATTAATGCAGGTTGAGTCTGTCTCCCCTGATTTCATTTAACAAATTGCGCGGTTTGACAACAGGACTCCTGTTTCACAGGGACATTAGAGCCCAGGGGAACGGGAGAGCGAAGGACTCCATGCTGCGACTCCATGCTGCTGGTGAAATGTTGTTAGACAAGGGACCATCAATGGGATTGCTGTAATTATTTGCAGCAGGCGCCTCAAACAATAAATTCTGTTCAGGAAAAGCCTAGTAGTTGCAGTCCAGGAAGTGCGGTTGGGGAAACAGATTTGTTTTGTCTTACTTTCTTTCTGATATCATGAAATAAATGTCAGTATTAATTTGAATCTTTCTTTGACGGTTTCTAGGGACCAATTACTGAGCCTTTGCAGAGAAAATATATTGAAACTGATGTGACACTATAGATAGTGTGGTATATTTCAGGACAGTATATCCAACGACTCCCGTCTTAACTGTTCTAAATGAGAGATATGGTAATGTGACTGTAGCCTTTCCTAACACAGCGTTAGGAGCACAACAGGCATTGTGCATGACAAGCTCCTACAGATAGAAGATAATGGATAACTCAGGAGAGATTCAGATGAGATCAGTGAAGTAGGAGCTCAGTGGGAGAGTGAGAAAGAGAGAGAGAGAGAGATCCTTATTTCTGCTCAGTATGTACAGTATATACCTGCAGGAATAGGATGATTGAATCATCAAGCCGGCAGAATCAATAGTGACCTGCTAGAGTTACCACTCGTGATATCAAAGCAATAAAAGCAGCAATCCTCATCTGAGTCAGATATAAAAAGCGTAACTTTGAGGAAGATCGAATGGTGGGAACATGAGTGAAAACTGAATAACATAATGAACAAAAAAATTATGTTGGCGCCTGTGTGGCAGCACAAAGGAAATCATGAATCGCACACATTAATTTGCTGCTGGTTTAACAGAGCTTAACCACTTTGCATTTCTATTGGATGGGATGATCAGTTACATGCTTGCATACGGATGTGTGCCACTTCTGGCAATGATGCACCACTTATGGCAAAGTGGATGTGGGTCTACACTGGTGAAGCAAATGTGGCCCAAATATCCCAAATCAAATGTGGGCTTTTATTTGGCAAACACGTGTTTGCTCTTGGCAAGGTGTTATCTGGATGTGAACGTGAAGTGGCCCAGTGGTAAATGGTGAGTAGGACCCAAATAGCACAAAACTAATTTGAGCCACCATCGGCACTTTTGGTTGACATATGGTAATGCTATGACTTACTTGTGACCCAGATCTGATTAACAGGAATGGACCCCCCCAAGTGCCATCAATTCATGTCCGCCTGTTAGCCCGGATGTGGGACGTGTGGCAAAAAAATTCTGCTATCTGGGATACTGATAAACTTGCTCTCCTCGGATCAACACACTCCACAGGAATGATGACATGTTCAAGAGCAATAATGAAGACGTATTTTCTGGCCATTTTCTTCAGCTCTAGGCGACAAGAAGAAAAGAAGAGAGAAAAGACTCCGACCGAGGAGCTTTGTGTCATTGTTTAGATTCATTTAGAGTGAAAGAATAGGACAAGACGAAAGAGATGAAATCTGTTCATTTATTTTTGCAATTCTCCCTTCTGGTTATTACCATTGTTTCTTGCTGAAAAGGTGACAGGCCTCACCAGAAAGAGAACAGTTATCCTCGCTAAAGGGGAATTATGAGACAAAGTTAATCACCATCCATTGACTTTCCTGACACAATCCAGTGGAACTGAGCCAGTCTTCCATCCGGGCCCAAAAGCAAATCAATAAAAAAGGCTTTCATACCCTGGTTGGACCTTTTCTAGTTTGCCGTCAAATGTTGGATAACAGCACAATGAAAGTTAAAGTGAATTTTAAATGTGTTTTGTTTGTGTCTCTGATACATATATATTATTATCCAATAACTGCATGAACAGAAGGACGTTCTTCCCTTGTAATAAAGATGGAGCCCTGCAGCGGTTGCCAGTTATTTCTGTGCAGTAATTTCTTTCCTCTATGAAAAACAGAGTGCTTTTTTATCTTCACGGCTTGGTAGACTGTGCAGATCCCCACCTGGAGAAGAGGCAAAGGGCATCATGTGAAGATGAATCACACGCTGCTCAGTCTAAAGACAAAGCCCAGCGCTGGGGTCAAAGAAGCAGCAGCTGCAACACCAAGTTGTCAGTTCCACACCAGTAAGTACAACACTGCTTGTGACAGATACTCCTTTTTGTTAAGAGTGACGAGAATCCTGCTTTGGCTTTATATTCAAGTGCCTGATGTTAATGGTTTCCATGGAAACAGTGGCCAGATGAAAGCATTTGTAGTTGTTTTTGATATAAGTTCATATGAGAGCTCGTCGGATAACAACTGAATGTGAATCCTGTGGGAACCGTGTCGCACTGTGTCTCCTTCCTTTTAGTTTCTAATTAGTGCATGAGTTAACGTTTTGGGGAGAAATCATTCCCACCACTCAGCAAGACGAGGTTAGCTCGGGGGCCTTTATATATTTTTCTCTCCACACAGCAGGTGCAGGAGCTTGATCAAACACGGAGAGACATTTAAACACTTAGAGTCACACTGTGTCATTTTCAAATATTCCAGCAAATTACCACGGGATGACGGTAAATGGCAATGATCCTCTGAAGTGGAAAAAAAGATAAACCGCTGATCCATGACAGAGGCCCACAAAACAGCACAGCAGAAAAGTAGATATATTAAAGATATTTCAACTCCTCTGTGAGACGTTTTTTTAATTATAAACCATTAAATATTATTATTGTATAAAGACCATTTAAAGGGACCAGAAAATCGAGCAAGAATAATGTCATTATAGTACAAGAATAAGACGGGCAGTATTAGAAGACCACTTGTGATTAAATGTGTATTAAATGTAAATGTGGAGCATCTTGTTTATTTCAGTTTCATCGTAGGTTTCACAAATGACCAAATATTAAATCTTATGCATAGAAACCACATTCACAGAACTTAGAACAGAGTGTATCTATTCTGAAGAAAGAATCCCAAAGAATTGGTGGAAATTATTTCTGTTTTCTAACAAAAGGTTGCCTTGTCACAATATGACCTTCTTTCTGTAATTTAACAACTCTTTTCAATCTGTACTTTATTCTGACAACATTCAATTATTCTCTCTTTTCTTCTTCAGTATGGCTCCATCGTGGCTTTTAGATGGCAGCCTAAAAACCAATGTAGGGAATTAATGGAATAAGTATGTCTACATGGTTTCTTGTGATCTACTAATTCTAATCCGTATGCAAGAAAGGTTTCACCTCCTCCGTTGTCCCCCTATTTTCTGAGCCCTGCAGGTTACTTGTGTTCACCCAGTTCTTCCTTAATTCCATTAAATGCATTCTGCAGTAATGAGGCAAAGATACAGCTCCCCTGTTTCCTTTCATTTGCTGAGAGAGCACAAAGCCAATGCATCTCACAGGGGTTTCTAGTGCCCTCCCAGCTGACCATGGCTAAATGGTGTTTTTGCTCTGCTGAACACTAATCCTTCTGTCAGATAAGGCCCATTATAGCAGGGATGTAGCCAGCCCGCTTCATTTTGAACAGACATTGGACCCGTCTGTGGAAGACAGCACAGTCCTGCAGAGGAACGGCGGTTCAATGGCGCTGTTGTTTTTGTGCGGTAATGATAATGCAGTGTTTCTCGCTCTCAGCACAGTGGGTCATTCCTCGCTGTCAATATTCAAAGCCTTAATTAATTAAGGAACCCCAGTGCGGAATGACAACCACTCAAAATGTAGCTTTCAAGTAGTCGCTGCTGCTGCACCCCACTCCGCTAGGATCTGCAAGCTAGAATCAGATTCAATGCCCTTTTATTATTTTACTCAACGCAATGGGAAGTTGCTTATATTTCTTAGCACATCAGCAGACAGAGGAAGTTTCTCATGCATCAACCATGTTGTGCCGTTCTGACAGCTTGTGGACCATTATACGAGCAACAATCCTCAGATGTGCACTAGAATTTACTACTAAATGAAGAGTGCTCTCGCGAAACTCATTTGGAAGTCAACAAATATATCATCTTCTCTCCCAGACCCAGACAAATGCATGGAAATGAGGAGCCAAACAAATGTACTTTATTCGCGCGAGAGCATTCACAGGCATTGTTATTTCTCTCTCTCTCTGAAAATGAGGAGCTGGGTCTGGACGTTCAGTGCCTGAGGGGATGGAAATTTAACTTGGAAATCTCTTTTATATTGAAGCCCACAATCATCGCTGTGCTTTGTAGTGTGCTCCAACGACATACATCAGCCATTTCAGCGTTATGGTCGGCAATAGAGCATGTGCTGTGCCATTAGATAATATTTCGTTAACAAAATCACCCAACAAGCAAATCCTCGTAAAGAAAGCAACAACCTTGCCCCTTTTTTTGCGTTGTACTTCATGGAAAAAGCATCCACAATCTTAAAGTTGTTTCCTGTGTGTGCTCAGGGTGGCTGTAGGCTCACCTAATAGTGGCTGTTTACTGATTCCTCCCCCCTGCAAACACCTACAAAAGCAGGAAGAGCTCTCTCACATATTGACCACCTGGGGCGCTGTGAGAGCACAAACATCAGGAGAGAAATTGCTTTTCCACTCCTCCTCCTCCTGCTGCTGTTGTTTCTGCTCCGCGGTTGCAGAGGCCTTATTAATGTCATCAAGGGTCTATTCTGTTGATCTTTCAAAGAGGCAACATATTTCACATAAAGCACGGAGGAATCTTGGGAGTATAATGTCAAGGGAATACGGGCTGGGAGATGGTAGAGAGCGATCAGAATGACTCCTCTGCATGCTCCCTCTCAACATCACACACATGCTCCTGCAGCTCCTCTGCACCCTCTTGTATACCGGCACTTCTATTTTGGTATGTTTGTGCTGTGTACAGTTCGATGTGGATGTCATTAAGGGGGGTGTTCCCACTAATGAGGTTATGGCGAATGTAAATCCATTAATGATTCTATTCCCTCACACTGCAAGTGCATTAGCCCTGGAGTTGAGTAAATGCTCTTTTATTTACATTTCCTGACTCACAGTCTTGTTGCTTTTCCTTTTTGATTTTATTGGCTGTGTAGGATATCTTATAGTTACATATATCCTCCAGAGAATTTTTAACTGAATGTTTGCTTTCAGAATAATATTTTCCACAACAACTGCCTGAATGACTATATAGGTTGTTATTCCCTACATTATATGACCCACCGAGGCGTCTCCTGAAATAGCTCAGCTACAGCAGAAATCCTACAGAAACCATCATGGTTAAAGTTAATCTCGGTTTAGGCACAATACCATTGTTTTGGTCAGTTTGGAATGACAAAACTACTTCCTTAGCATAACTTGACCTTTGTTATGGGAGGCTAATTAAGCTAACATTAGCTACTTGTGTTTATAGAAAAAATCCTCCTGTGGCTTGACTTTTTAACATTTGAATGATCTGTTTTAAAACCAGAGCCCTATAAAGGTCTAATTATTATGACCCAGATGGCTACAAGATTGAGGCAGCGCCCCAAAAGTGAAGCCAAATAATCTCGATGGCCCCCTGGTGGCTAACTGCAGTATATAGCTGAAACCCTATACCCTCAATAAACCATCATGTAATTTTGCTTGAACCTCAGTGAGTCAGCCTCAGATGATCCATGGGGTTACCATATACAGTAAGAACCACCATTTTTACTTGTTCTGTTAAGTCCAGCTCAATATTTCAATTTCTGTTAAATAACGATTTTATCGACACAATCATTTCAGTGATCGTTGGTAATTCATGATGTTCTCCTTTCATAGAGAAATAACTAAGAGCCGTAACACTCAAATCAGTGTGTGTACAGAATTAACAAATTACTGAAATGACTGCGAATTAAGCAAATTAAAAACACGTAACAGGCAATTAAATCCTCAATAGCATTGAATTGAGTATTAACAGCACGGCATTTTTAAATTAAAGTTTAAAGACTGTTTTCTGTCACTCAACTTATACACTTTAATATGATCTCTTCAGCTTCACTGTATTTATTTATTAATAGCATAGGAAGGTCTGCTAAATTAATAAGCCTTATTTAGGGAAAAAAGTTCCACATCAACAAAATGTTGTGATTCAACAAGGTTTAGTTTCTTCTCTACTTGAAGCTGAAGGTTTTTACGCAATTGACTTTCTCTGCATGCAGATGTTTCAGTTCACATCAGCGTCCGACGTTTAAACATGACAGAGCATGAATATTTAAAGAAACAAAAAAGCATACTCATTATTGATATTGATTTAATTGAAGACAGACAACGTTTCTTCTGACTTGACAAGATGTTGATGTATCATGTGCATCAGTCATTAAGTCAGTGAGCGGTGAGTCAGGAGTTACTCTGCTCTGCACCGAGGCGGAGGGCGGATCTCGTTATCTCGTTATCTGGAGATCATGATTGAAGTTTCTCATTATCTAGATGTCAAACATTTTTGCTCATGATCACGGTTTAATAGCCTCATTACAGTGATAACTTTAAATGTTTTTTCTTCGGAAATCACAGCTTAATTGGGAAACTAGGTGACGTTTTTGCGCATGTACTACAAATAAAAAAAAGTCAAATAGATGCAGTATTAAAGAGAGCAGCAGCAAGTTCATTAGTTTGAACCCAACAAACTGTTTTGGGTACTTTCCGCGTGGAGTTTCTCATCCGATTCGTGTGGTGGGGTTTGTGGAGTTTCCCCCAGGTGCCCTCAGCTCCTCAGAAAATCGAGGGGTGTGGATGTGACTAGTTTTCAGCCATTTGAAAAATTGGCCTGTCCAGTCTGTATCCGAATATCTCCAAATATGAGCTGAAATATATGTTTCGTCATAATAAGCATGTGACCTCAAGAGTTATGGCCACCTCGACCTTTACTTCTGACATTTGAGAACCAAAATCGAATCAGTTCATCTTTTAGGCCGAACGGATGTGAGTACCAAATTTGAAGTTACCTAAAAGCATTTTTAAGATAT
This sequence comes from Platichthys flesus, assembly GCF_949316205.1. NCBI lineage: Eukaryota > Metazoa > Chordata > Actinopteri > Pleuronectiformes > Pleuronectidae > Platichthys > Platichthys flesus. The sequence continues at coordinate 12,908,230 of NC_084955.1, forward strand.
GATGTTGAAGAGCCAAACATTTTACGAGGTCACACTTTCCTGACATGTTGTTTTCTCTCGTGGAACGGACAGATGGACGGTGGGACGGACAACTTGAAAACATAATGTCTCTGGTTATAACTGTTATCAGCGCTGAGGCATAAAAGCAGATATAAAACCTGCACTCACAAATATTTGTACAGGATGTCAGAGACTGTAAATAATTAACCAGCCCTGTATCACACAAATCGAATTTCTAAACCAAAACTATCAAATGTTTTTGCAGGGAAAATTATCACTGGCTGGGCTATAGCAATGCTTTATTCTCTGAAGGAGAGCAGATCACTGAGTCTGACAGACTCTCTGAAAGCTTTCTCCCTCAAATATATTCAAACGCTGCACACTGAGTATCAGAGAGCGATATTTGAAATTGAGTCGGGTATAAAGGATTATTCTAACTTCTAAATAAAAAAACAAGGTTCGTGATATTTTGGCTAACCTGTTTCCCTGAGTATAATCTCTTATCTGCGATTCTGAAATTATTCAGGGAAAAGGGATTATAAAGTCTAATCTTAACAGGGATTTTCATGGCAAAATAAATTATTTTCCTTAACTATAGTTCATCAATATAAAATGATGTGGGGATGGATTTTCCCACCTCCAGATGCGACAGGTATCTTCAGCACCCCCTCACAAACACAATAGAAATCCACACCCAAGCATCATTTTCATTCCTCTGTTCGTTTTGCGAGGATTATTTTCTGCCCTGTTGCTTTCATCAGCTGCGCGCTGAGCTTAATCAGTCAAAGTGAAGATGAATCCATTTTTTGTTGAAAGCTACACACGACCATTCATTTGCTTCATTATGTGGTCAGACTTAAGCTGAGTGTGTTTTTCATGTCTTTGTTAAATGAACAACAATTCCATAACACAGATTCTATTTATGTTGCTTTATAGCTAATAGCAGGAATTATGCAGATATTCACCAGGAAAGAAATGACGTGTCCATCATGTGAATGTGTAGTAATGGTGTTCAATTATTTAGAGGCAGTAATAGAAAGGGGAAGCCTTCCAAAAGCAGGATATGATAATGTTTCACAATATGATTTATATCTGTTTTTGAGCCAAAAAAAACCATGACAATCAACCACCTCTTTTTTAAGGAAGATTGTTTTTTTCTAATCCTTTCTAAAGCTCATACGACCAAGACTACTAATGATAGACTGCACCTGTCTGAATTACTGTGAGCGTGTCTGAATTAACGACCTCAACTCTTGCATTAACGAGAAGCAAGTTTTAACATCAGAATTATAAGTGGAATAACAGATTTAGCTTCACATGTTATTAGACCACAATAGAAGCTACAATAATCAACATTGTTGGTCAGCATTTTAATACTGTCTCTACATTTTTCTTTCAGTATTAAGAAACAATCCCCAAATCAATCTGTCAGCAATGAATTCCCAAGTTCAATAATCACAATTTTAGGCCTTAAGAAGGTCTTAAATAAGTTCAAATATTTAATACTCTGTCGAATGTGGGTTTATAGGTCTTAAGCAATTTTAAAGCATGGTGGTAATTGCATTAGAAAACTGCTTAACATAGTTAATTGTTTTGAGAGAAATGTTTTAGCAGCAGGCTGTAATGTCTCTTGTGGGTTGTTGTTCTCTCTTAGTGATATATATGCTTGAATAAAGTACAAACAAGAACAACATGGAACTGAGGTCTATAATTATATCTATAATAAGTGTAAGTAACTCTTTGACTCATAGCAGTCCTACTTGACATAGGTGTTGAATGTCATTCATCATAGTCTTAAAAAGGTCTTAGATTGAACTTGTTGAAAACTGCAGAAACCCTGCCATCATCCCTGTGCATCATAAATCATGCAAAGTATGTGAAAGAGCTGTGTTTGATGCTGAATGCTCATTTTTCCCTAAAGACTCGTCAAACCTGTCACAGAGTTGCAGTGTGGTCTGTCCGTATCTGCAGCCGACACCCACTGGATTGTTTGGCTGAATCTGAAACCAGCTGCCTCTGGGAACAGCTAATGTTTTTCCTCAAGCTTGTGCCCCCACTTCCATAGGAGCAGCACAGTGGCTTCTTCTGATGTTGAGAGATAACCTTGGTGTAGCTGTGCAGCACACTGAGAGGACTAGACTTCGCACTGTCCGAGGTTATATCTCCTGATCATACCAGTATCCAGTATCAGATAAAAGCTGCTTTAACTCCAAGCAGGGACAGATTTTTTGCGAAAGTCACTGTGTCTGGACTTATCTCGGACCAACCTGAGAAGTTCTTACTTTAATCAAGAGCCAGAATCAGTATGGCCTCTTAATCTCAGAACCGTTCTCAACGTGGAGTCAAAGAAATGTCCTAGACAGACCCTGCAGGAGAAAATCCTGCTTCTGAGGAAGGAGGTGTTGAGTTTGATTCAGCAGCGTAAGACAATAGGTTTCACTTCCTGCATTTTGAATTGTCCTTAGAATAGTAGCTATTGAGGGACAAGAGAATGATCGAGGGAGAAAAAGGGTGGGGGGGGGGGGGCGGTAATTTCAAAGAGATGAGAAAGGGGGCTGAGTCTGGGACGTTCTCCGATCTCCATCCGGATTTTCTCTATAATCCTGTCTTCCAATTTAGTTCCTGAACCTCGTGTTCAGTGAGGTAAACAACGTTGTCTGCCACAATTTCCTCTCTGTAGCTTGTTGCGCCCGCCCCTGACATGTGCTCACACAGATGGATGCAAGAGCAAGTGGATAGAGTCTGCAAGTCCCAGACAAAGCCACGGCTGGAAACAATCTGAAGGAGAATGTCTGACAATGACACTGACAGATTATACCAACAGAATCAGACATTATTAGAGAAAATGTTTTCTCCTACAATATCCACTGTTAAAAGACATCTGCTTGTAACAACTGAGGCAGTGATTTTCTTTTGTATGTTATCAGACACCTCAGGAGGTTCATCATGAAATAGTTAAACCAACATGTTCAGTTTCTTTTGTTGACTTTTCATGTCCTGGAACCTCCTGACAAACGCCTGAAGGAGATCAACGGCATATTCACATGTCACATCAGGCTTCTGTTCTCGCTGAGCAGGAAAATGGAACAGTTACCCCTTCACCACAGCGTGCAGGGCTGATATCTAGCTCGGCACTGATCCCAGTGAATGAAAACGTCTAGTTGGGCTGGGCTGTGTTTGCTTTGTCTGTTCTTTCATCACAGGCCAGAGAGAAAAACAGGAAATTTCCTGTGGAGCGCTTCATTTTTATTTTCACTATCTTTTGCCATATCAGTGATCTGCTCTGCGGCAATTGTTTGAGACGTCTGACACTTTGGAACTTATTTTACTTTGTCCGGTGCAGAAGCAACAAGCCTCCGACGCCAATCCTCCTTTGTGAAAGAGGTTTCAGCTTCTTATCTATTGTCCATGCAACTAATCTACTTTAGCGGGTTTTGAGCTGTGCTAACACTTGAGACAGAACCTTTTCACTCTGTAAACTAAAGGCTCACTGGCTTGTGCTTTACTTCAGTCTATCCATTTAGACATCTACTTTTCTTTTCGTTACAGTTGTCATGATTAATGTCACTGATGACATGTGAGGCTACCTGTGTCTCGTGTTCAATCTGTTATCTTTAGCGGAGGGGGCATGTGACTCTATGATTTTATGTCATTTTCTTTCATGTTATTGTCTGTCACAGCACATCCAGCTCATAACACCCCAGCTTAAGAGTTGCTCACTATTGACAAGAGATAGATGCTCATTGGTTGCGAAAATGAACCACTGGAGGAAATAAATAGGGCCTGTGATCTGCAGTCCTCCAAAGAACATTGCTTTGGGTCCTTTAGTCAGAATAATAACAACAGACCTAGTTTGATGTCATCGTGAAGCAGCATGTGATCATTGGCATTGTTCACGGATGAGGTATCAAAAATTTATTCACCTTACACGGTAAACTCTAATGAATAAGCATTATACCTTAAGTGACCACAGCAAAAAATGGAAGGAAGACTCTTCATGGCTAACTGGCTATCAGGGTCCTCTTCCTTCGTCATACACTGTTTGGCATTAAGTTATAGAAAAGAAAGCCATGGGCCAGGCGGATATGGTGTAATTCAAAGGCGACAAAATCATTGGGTTTGAACCTCTATGGAGACTTCAAAATGAAGTACATATATAAGTTAATGGAATTTATAACAAAGACATTTTAATGAAGAATTTTATAGGTAACATAGGCACTGGGGTATATAAATAGTTTCAGTAAAACAGAGATAATTTGATAATCCTGTTCATAAGGATTAGGGTTAACTTGTATGTAGAAAAGCAAGGTGTGGACAGAAAGTGTCTGTGAGCAGGAGGACACTGAATTTTCTGTCAATATGAATTATACCCAAAGTGACTGTAATTCCAATAAACACAGACCCAGAGCTCATTCTGGTTGCCCATATAAATAGCTGTGAAAGGTTATTTTTCAGCCTGTGTGTGAATCGAACAGTCCTCAGAAAAGAATTTCTAGCTCCCGCTATTTTGTTATTGTTGAATAATCACACATAATTTCTCCAGGTCGTGAATTAAATCCTGTTTGAATTTACCAGCATAACAAAATCAGCATGTTACTGCTGGGACCTGAGTACAGCAGGATGAGCGCAGCCCAAAACATTAGTTTGAGTCCACTTATACCCACAATCAGAAGGGCTGTAAAGTCACGCTGGCTTTCAGTAATCACCTCAACAACTGCAAACAGTTCTCCCTGAAAAGAACCTCCGATGCTTTCCTGCAACTCAGACGGAGTGGGACCGGACTCTCTTGGTGGAAGCAGCGACAGAGACAGACTGCTTTAGTGACATCTTTGTAATAGAAAATAGTAGAGGACATAAATCATCACCTTGCATTCAATCTCCCCCCCCCCCCCCCCCACACACACACACACACACTACTACTTATTTCAAGGCGAGTGACTGTATTAAATGCATTGGGATTGAAAACTTACAGGATGTACCAGTCTATTTCGTGATGATCACCAATTATTCTCCCGAGGATGAGTGTGGCCCTAAACTATACCAGCATATAATTTAGGGCCTAAACTATATGCTGGTATACACACACACACCCACACACACACTCACACAGTATAAATGACACATCACTGAAACGGACAGGACCATTTAAAGAAAGAGACAGAGCCACAGAGTGTATAGGTCTTATTAAACTAATGGGACAGAAGTGGTGAGCAGATGTTTCATTGAGCCGATGGACCAGAAGCTATCGATAGTTGCTTCGGTAACAAACTGATCTGTGGCGAAAATGCAACCCTCTCGCTCTCACTCCTCCTTCACAGACCGTCCTTAACACTGGCATTCAGCTCACGCTCACACATGAGAGGAGCATGCTCAGAAATCAAACGCCGGGCTGTAGGACTCCAATAGGAGTCCACGGCAGGAGGAGAGGGAGGACAAGGTCATCTTCTGAGGGATCCAGAAAACTAAATAATCACATGTGGTAGTCCATGTTTGGGCATTTCATTATTCATTATCTGTGGATGAGTGTGGAAAAAAATGGGATAAGAATTCATCGCTGAATCAGCTCTAGCAAAGAGACGATTATATCTATGTATTTTTATGAAAAAGCATATTTCAATCAGGTGAAACTTCAGTTGGAAGTTAAGAAAATGTATTGCCATATAATATTAAAGATGAAGGCGATATGCTATGAATGGGGGTGTATTTAGCTCTTTGACCAATCATGACACTGGTGGTTGTTGATGGGATGGAGAGAATGTTGAGGATCTGAATGACACCAGATGAGCGGACTCAGATGGGCTCGACCGCGGCACTGGATATGGAAACTGGTGGTGACCGGAGAGGAGGAGGGTAACAGCAAATCACCAAACTGACAGCTGACAGCAACAGCGTGGAGAACAGATTGACGGCACGGTCAATACAGGTGAATGTCTAAGGTCAAAGAGTTTTGTTCGCCTTCTTCCTCGCACAGATTAGAAATGGGCGGGAAGTGCTCTGTATAGCGCTGTGAGTAGTCATCAAAACCAATATATAAAATTACATAAAATTACAGACCATTTACCATTCATGTTGCATTTTATACCTGAAAGATAAAATGATAGGTTGAAAAGTCACATTCAACTGTATACATTTAGTCCTAAGACAAAAAATCTTTAACAGTAGACCTGTCAGTCAAATAACTCAAATGCGATTATTATCGCTGCATGTGCTGCTGCTTGATAAAGGGCATCAAGCCAAAGCGTACAAGGTGTCTTTTATTAATTATTTTTTTCGTTTTATCTGAGCTTACAACAGGAATCAGTCACCACCTACGAGCTGTAAATATCAGAGCACAGGAGGGAACAGCCAACTGCAACCGTGACATAAAAAGCTAAAGGTTAAAGTGTCCCTCCATCCAGTGTGTCAGAGGAGTGGTAGTATCTTGTTTATTCCCTTCTGGTATTCATACTGAATTTAAAGCCGCTGGTAAATAAGATAATTTGCCCTTTTCTCTCCTCCTGCCATTTGGCGTCATCATTCTTATCTCTGATGGAAAGCACCAGCACCCTCTCCCTCCATCTTACACCCTCCATCTTCCAGCTCTGACCTCATGACAGAGTTGCCATCAATTCAAAAGCATAAAGTATGTGCATAATTCTATCTTGTTTTTTATCCACTCCTAGTGAACGAGGGGGTCCCACCTACTGGCAGGTTGAAATACATCTTTCATTGTAAGTAGACTTTAAATGTTTGTCTTGAGCAGTCATTGATTGAGGAAATAAATGTGTCAATCAATGACATCTCACTGGGGAACATTTAAACACCGGCTACATTAAGACAGTTTGGGCGGGTTGACAAAATAAAGGCTGATTCGCCAAAGGCATTGTAGGTGCTGTCATTCACAGTAGAATGAAATAAGATTTATCTAAGGAGTGTCAAATAAATCTAATATGGGAATTTGTGCTGCATTTGCTAAAAGAAACAAAAAAAAAAATACTACAGATTATTCAATAGTTAAAGTAAACCACAGTTGTCAATACCTGAAAAAGAAATTATTTAACAACACATCATTTAGACAGCTTGAATGTGACAGCCAATCACCAGGCATATATCCACCCATGAAGTCATGACACTAACATAGCTCAAAATAAAGATAAACCTTGAACGTACCAAGCTCCCAACAGTTTCTCAAAGCTATTGGTCCCCAACAGGCCGACTGTGATCCAGATCCAGACCCAGACGCTGTCCTAGATTTAAAATGTATTCAATTAAAAAAATATTTTTGTTATATATGAGTTTACACTTGATATGGGAAAAAACAATTTCCTGCTGTTATTATTGATAATCCCTCCACTTCAATGTGAAAATATACAATAAGTATTGCTAAGATCTAATTGCTTTATACTTTCTTTGAATTGGCTGTCAGTTCAGTTCACAGTCGTTGATACATCTAATATTTCAATAGTGCAAAGAATCACAACACTATAGACGGCACCATGTTCTGGAGCTTTGCGGCTGAGAATCGTCTTAATTTGAACCTCTCTGAATTTTAATAGAAGAGCTTTAATCAGTTAAAGTGAACTTGCCAGATGGATGTGGAAAAGAGGCTGAGCAAGTATGGTTGTGTTATATGTTATCAGGTGTTTTCAAATAATATGAGGTGATGAAATCAGGTAACCTCAGGGCTCCAGGAGTGCTTGACTTTTATTGAGGCCCCAACTTTACTCTAACCTGCCATCTGCCATGTGCATGGAGCAGGGTCTTCTTTCAGAGTCTGTTCTATATGTTTAAAAAGATTCACAAACAAGTATTGTGTCAACGTGATGAATGCGGAAACTTTCACTAACAATAAACCAATGAACATAGCTGTTGAAACATAACCTTCAGGAGTGAATAGCCTTTCTTCAATGATTCACTGTGGATATTGTAAAAAACAATATTGCACATCTGGTAGGAAGTAAGCAGTTTGCTTTTGTCAGTGTGACTAAGAACTCATGATGTCCTCACAATCTGAGAGCATACAGCAGAAGGCAGCCAGTCCAGTGGTAACTGGGTTTGTGAAGAGAGGCAAGGAGCTCGGCTAAATGACCCTGTAAGCCCCCCCACTGCATACAAGTGCAGCATTTTTTATTAGAAAATGATCACAGGCTCAGGTGCAAGCATTGTGCCAGTTTTATATCACTGTAGTGGATATTCAGTCAAAGCTCTGAAGGGAAGCTAACACTGTTTACGGTCTATTGCATTTCCTGCTGCTTTTGCCTGTATCCTGACTTGTCCCCTCAACACATGTAACTCTCCACTAAGTACAGAAATTTAAAGGAGTACCTTTACATCTAGCAATCACTCGTTGCATTGAACAAATAAATTACTGTTGTTGGCAAACTAATCCATTAGACTACAACAGTAACGGCCACTTGAGTTGGAAAGGACGATTAGTACCTCAGCTTTGTGCTGTCCTGAGGAGGGAGCCACACCAGACGTGCTCTGCCTTCGGTATAATTAAGGGATAATGGAACAACAGTAATGTCTTACAAGCCTGAAACGGAGGCCTTCAATCGATAAGAATTGATCTGCGAGTCATCTCATTAATGGCTGAGGCAAAAGCAAATGGTGGTTTTGTATTGGAGTCAATGCAGCACTGGCGTTTCGCGTCTCAGGAAGAAATTCATGATGTTAATATACTGTGAATTATCTGTGGAAATAATTTGTACAGTAAAGTTGTTTATGTTGTGTTCAACATGTGTTAGTCATCAAATCCTTCTCATTATTCCGGCGAGGGGTAGAGCAGCGGGGTGTAGTAGGCAGAGGCAGGAAGTGACGTATTAACTTTGCCACGTGGATCATGGGATTTTCTTATTGCCAATAACTCCGTTGAGATCTCCATCGTTTCTTCTACGTGTTTGTCAATGCTTTCTTACCCGGAGATATTTGTTTTCTTTATATTTTTTATTCTGGGTTGTTTTTGTGATAGTAGCATCAACAATCCCCCCCCCACTCACACACACACACACACACACTCGCTCACGATGAATCAAATTATCGTGACTTTATACTAGGAGGCCTGACGAAGAGATAATCCGGAGCCTCTCACTTTGCGTTCATACATGCACCTCTTCCGGAGAAAATACGGAGGAGGTGCGGAGTCCGGTGAATGACTAAAAGCATTTTTACTAACATGTCTCATTCGTTAGTGCCATGAAAGTCTACCACTCACCATTCTACACTTGTTTACATCCTTGTATCAACCACACAGTGCAAAGCCTGCTTTGACTTCTATCGATTAGCTCTAGCTTAATTTTTACCTCACAGACCAATAAGGGATAACCTCTCTTCTAAATCTCCTAAAAAAAATATGAATATAAGTGTATTTTCCAAAGGTGTATCTTGTGCTTTGATGTTAACATTGTAGTGTATTTTAGAAAAATAACCCTTTCGTTTACATAAACAGAAAAAATCATTAAAATTATGAAAGTTTTTAGAAAACTTCTCAACAGCTATTCTGCTAATGAGGTGCCTATGAAAGTGTTATAGAGTCTCAGAAGGTCTTAAGCTTGTTAGGCCGTCATTAGCAGATAGCCCTATTATGTAGATAGTCTTCATTATTTCCAGTTATTTTACATCATATATGATGGTACAGTTTCTCTCAATCTTTGCACCATGGTCGCAAAAATAACCACGGACGAATATTATGCGAGGTGCAGCATTGTCAAAATAACCCATTTGCATACAAATGCACCATGTGATTTTTTCAACAGAGGCAACCAAATGGAACTATCTTTTGATTGTTTGACATATTATATGTGTCGGCACAACCCTCTAATCCTCAGCATTGTAATCATTGGAGGCACACAGGGTTTCCGAGCATGGAAAGGCCCTGATTAACTCTCACCTTACACCAGTCAGCTCTATTCACAAGCGTTTCCAAGTGCTTTTAGAATTTCCTTCTCATTAGTTACACTGGAGACCCGAGGTGCTATACCTCCATTTAAGCTGGTTATTTAACTCAAGGCCTGGGCCTCGTCTCCGTCACTGTTACCACAGCTCTCAGACATCCACTGAGAAGCTGCAAATGTAACAAGGCAGATCAATTCACCACACGGGTTGAACAATGAATCAATAAACATAAAAACACAATAATGGGTAATGGGGAATAAAATAAGTGGAACAGTGTTAGAAAAAGTGAATAAAAGTTGGACCAGCTTTCAGCAAAGCAAAACACGATTTCTTTGTGGATTATGTGACTGCATATGTGAATAGAAAAGTTATTAAAGTGTTTGTTTTGTAGCAGTTATGCTATTGAACCTAAACAAAAATTAAAATAGATCCTTGAGGCACCAAGGTTGTTATATCAAGACATGAGGTACATTTAGTTCTCCAACATTTGAGGAAATAATCAGAGCTTTTTTCTGGATACTTAAATGATGATAATTGATGACACTCGATGATTGATAATGATCTAAGCTGGCTCTCGTAGCGAGTGAGAATCTATTAGCACTTCCATTTCCTTTGCAGACTCTGAGCTTTGGGTGTGTGTAATGTTATATTGAATTTTACAGTACAGTATCAGTAGCTGGCTTGAAACTCAACAGTCCAATCTAAAGCACACATCTACCGTCTGGTCAAGACGGCAGGGACGATTATGGTATTGCCCACACCCGCCTCCCCCCAGGATCTTTTTGAGCAGCCCACCATTAGGCAGGCCAATATGAATATCTCATGTTTTGAATTCTGAATATGTTCGGATGATTCTGGGATGTGGTACAGAATCCCAACCGGTACAAACAATCAATCATCCCTCAGTCAGTTAAACTCATCGATGTGCATTCGGAGGACAGACAGAAACACAGTTGTAGCAGCTGAAATGAGTATGCTCTCAGGGATAACCAAGTAATTTCTATTTGACGTTTTTCAAGAATATCTTCAAGTGGCCACATGCTAACTGAATAATGAAAGTCATGTATACTGATCTAAAGCTTGACAACACCGACTTAATTAACCTTGCGACCAGTATTGTTCTCTAAGCAAGATTTGTCCCATTTTAAGATATTTGGGGCATCTCATTTTTTTTGACAGGACCGTAAGTAGGACGTGGGGAGCGACAGTCGGGAAGACATGAAACAAAGGGTCAGGTCAGAACTGAACCTGCAGCGAATTACGAATTTATGTGCATGTTTTGATTTGGTGTTAGATAAATAAAACAGACCTGAATTGAGTTAAAAGGATAAAGTGCAGTGTGTACAGTAGATTTTATTAGAAAATGGTCTCTGTCTGCTCATTTAAACAAGCCTTTCAGAATTAATAGTTCCAATTGTTGTAAAACACATTGAATACCGGACGGCTCTGACTTGTGGGTGCTGCTGCAAAGGTCTTCTGTGACTCACCACGCAATCATCTGCACCGTGAGTCTCGTCCATGATCGGTGTGCAGCCGCTCCCGACTAGCTCAAAGTGCCTCTGCGTGTCGGCCTAAGTGGTCAGGAAATATACGGCCACTCACAGAGGCCCGAGAACGTTTCCCCTGAATGGTCACATCAAAGCAGTGAACCCACAGACTCGCATTAGAGCAGACATCGGAACTGCATCCCATCCACTCTAGTTATAGGCGAAAGGGCAGCCATCTCTGTCCTCTCAATGTCTTTATCCAAAAGAAATAATAATGTCACCACTGCAGCGCATAGAGAGGAAATATCCAGAGGGTACAGACAGAGTTGTCACACGGCTAAACAAGTCTGGCTATACTCCTCACAACACGGAACAACAGAGAGAAGAGATTAAACCAGACCACTGACTGCTCAAGATATAAATCTCATGAAAATCACTTTGCTTAGGGTGTGTGTGTGTGTGTGTGTGTTGTTTTCTTTTGAAGCTGGAATAGATGTTAAATCATACGACTTTGAAAGAATCTCGGTGTCAGCGATTTCCAACCATTAGAGGGTCTATGACTGTTCAATAATAGATAAGGCTTAATGGCTTCTTTGCTGCTGCTTCTGGCTATGTTTGACATGTAGTGAGATAATGAATGTAAAAGAAGGCTGGGGATATAGGTCACATGGTTTACATCCTATTTTGGTGCTGAAAATTCCCCCACGTTTTCCTGGTATCCTCTCACCATCACCTGTCTGTGTCGCACATTTCTAAATATTAAAATATTATTTTAGGAGGTATGCGTTGGTCTGTATCTACAAATATTCACAAATAAGAGGGGTGAGCAAATGTTCCTCATGCATGAAGAGCAACAGCTTGTCTTCCTTTCTTCATTTTATTGGAGAGAAAATGGATTTGACATGAAATGAGACGCTTAGCGGGAAAGTCTCATTTCAGCTTGAGGAGCTCTACATATATTTTTTAAACAATAAAACAATGAAACTTTTAATGATGGATAAGTACATAAGTTGTGGAACTAGTTTGTTGAAATACTACAACATGGACTTGACAATATGGCTGAAGTATGTCACTGGCATACATCTATTTAAATAGTTTGGTAAATTGTTTGTGTTTATATATTTACTATGACGACTCAGAGTGCTTTACAGTACAGGTTTTCTTCACCGATTAACAGTGAATCTACAGTACGTTCAGCTCCTCTTCTATGAGAACTTAGGGTACTTTGGCACGTTGAATGAATGGAAGATTGGAATTGAACTCTTTACCCTCTGATTAGAGGCCGACCCACTCTAACCTCTGAGCCATGGCCACCCAGTGTGTATGGGCAGATACAACTTCTAGCAAATAGGTCCTTTCACAGCACAGGAAGACTTGGATTTACTGCACATACGTCACTCAACCATAGCCAAAGGATATGGTGACAGCTTTGCATAGGCATCGTAATGATAGCTGATTCCTTGCATGTCATGACACCAGATACAAAGCACCTGTCGTATGAACAGAATTAAAATATATCCTTTCGTTGACATCAGGTTACCCCCAGGTGTGTGTAGCTCATATTTACCAAGAGGCCTATTGCACATCAGACACCTATGACAGTCAGGATGTATAGCAGCTTTTTCTTTTCTTATATATTATATAAATAACGTATATATACAAGAGCATGCTCTTTCAATTTGAGAGAACAATTTGTCCACATCAAGTTCAGATTTAGTATTATCCTTACTCAAACCCTGCTCCTCTCACTCAATTTGCACGTGCAAATTGATTCGGCTCCTGCTCAAAAAACATGTCTGCACTCAGATATACTGTTGCTGCACAAATATCCTAAGCTTCAGTTTGAGTCATTCTGCTCATGGTCAGGCTGCGTCTGTGCACTCATGAAATCTTATTTTTCCAGATTCTTGCCCTCACTCTTGGATCTACGTGAGTAAAAACGTCTTTATTGCTAACATGAATCTCACTAGTCTGAGACCTTCATATACACTGGAATGTATAAAACATAGAGACTGAGAGTTGGCTGCATTTGGTTCTCTGTTGCTCAGCAATTATGTTTGTTTAATAATGTGTAATTAACACTTGAAAGCAAAGTGTGTTAACATGGATGTATTCCCATGCTGTAAATTGGATTTCACCAGTTAAAGATGGAGATAGTAATTACACTAATTAAAATGCTTACTTGAAAGTACTCTGCTGGACCTGGTTAAACAGTCACAGCCCATAAGGGAGACTGGAAGCAGAATGTACATGGGCAATAGTTTTCTGAGAAAATGAACTGCTAGATGTAGGGCTTTGTTCGTTTTGCCAACAAATACTGTAACTGTAAATAAGAGGTGACAACCTTGTTCTTACAAAAAATGAAAAAGTGTAACCTTTGAAGACATGAACCAAGTTTATTGTTTCATCAACTCAAACAAACTAAACATTAATGTAACACAGAGAGAGCAGTTCTGTGAGAGTTTGAAAAGAATAACTACATGGACACAGAGGGACATGGACACTGTGTGAACTGTGTCTTGTCCAACTTGTGTCCACTTACAATTACCAGGGCACAATCAAATATGGTGACTGCTGTAGCCTCAAGAAAGCTTTTCTTCATAATATACAGGACAAAAAAAATTGAAACTTTAGTGTCCAAAACTCAACAAAAAATGTATTTTGTATTTCCTGAGTAAATCTAACAAAGGTCAAATGACTAAAATGTGACAATAACTACAGTTTTATTAAATAGCAAACACAATAAATTAGCTCTCGCAATGAATGCTGATTTATGGAGCTTACAGAGTAGTCAAAGGTCATAACTGTGTAAACCTGTGTAAACAGTGAACACCTCAGTGAACATTTTCTTAACTTTACCGAGTCAAATTCCCTGTTTGTGAAAACTTACTTGGTCAATAAAACTGATTCTGATTCTGATTCTGATTTTTTAAACATGGTCAGTTATTTGACTGAAAGATTCCTCATTGTCTTCCCCCAAATTGTCTTTCTCCAAAAATATAATTAAATCATATGTATTGTGTGTTTAGGTGGCAGAGTCAATGATCCTTGTGCCTGCATCAATGCAGACTGTTGAATTTGTCTGGATATGACATTTCATATCGGTACAGTTATATACATAGTCACACATATGAGGTTCTAAATCAGTGAGAAAGTCATTTAACAGATCACAAAATCCAAACTCATAGTTTTTGTTCCATCATTATAACAAAGGAAATGTATTCACCCACTCCCAAAGAACTCAGAACTCCCACATTCATTTGGTCATTTTTACATTGCATTACAGTGCATTACATTACATATCATTTAACTGACGCTTTTATCCAAAGCGACTTCCAATGAGTACATTCAACCATGCGCTTACAAACCAAAAAAGCAATAATCATGTAATAAATTTGCTTAAAATAACAACAACTATAAAGTGCTAAATGTAAGTGCAATAGGGGAGAGCATGGCCTAGGGGATAGAGTGGGTGTTCTGCAACAAGAGGGTTGCTGGTTCGAATCCCACTCTTTCCCATCTGCATGCCTAAGTGTCTTTGGCAAAGACACTGAACCCCCCAAAATGGCCCCTCATAAATGTAGAGTGTACTAAAAATGTGAGTCACTTTGGACAAAAGCGTCAGCTAAATGACATGTAATATAATGTAATGTAATGTAATATATAAGTGCAAATTAACCATCTTCTTAGCCAAGGTGTAGTTGGAAGAGATGCGGCAGAATCTCAATTCCCATTGAGAGCAGACATTTGTGATTTTGTTTTGTTAAATGGCTAGGTGTCCTTCGCAGTGAGTGAGAAGCAAGCCGATTGGCCGATGCAGAGCGTAGTGAACAGGACAGGCTGGGTTGTAAAGTTTAACCATGTCCCGGTTGTAGACTGGGCCTGATCCTTTCAAAGCAGGGTACGGTAGTAATAGTGTCTTCAGGTGGATACAGGCAGCCACTGGTAACCAGTGAAGGGAGCGGAGGAGCGGTGTAGTGTAACAGAACTTCGGTTGGTTTAAGACCAGTCAAGCTGCTGCATTCTGGATGAGCTGCAGATGTTGGATGGCACTAGCAGGCAGCGGGCCAGGAGGGAATTGCAGTGGTCTAGGCGTGAGATGACAAGAGCCTGAACCAGAACCTATGTTGCCTTCATTTCAGATCTGAACTCAGTGTTTTTCAAATGTCTTGTTTGCAGTTTTCTCTTGACACAAGTGTTGTGCTTGAGTGATTTGGCTGCCGGGGCCGTCTCTCTGTGTGTACATGCGATAAGACAGGCGGTTGTTAAACATGGCTGATATTAGTCAGGAGAAATATGCTGAAATTGAGGTGAGGAAGTATAAACAGATCTCTTTTAATGGGTCCGTCCCTCAGGGTTTGCTGCGCGCTGAAGCAGAGAGATAGCTACGGACCCTCCCGTGCTGTTGGAACGCTGCTCCGAGAAAATTAGAGGCAGGTTATTGATGGGAAGCTTCTGACTGTCAGCTCAACCTGTGCAACGATGGTCACGATTGTGGAAGGATGTCATTATCATAGGTTGGAGTATGTAGCAATGGGGGGAGCAGCACTTTTTAACCAACGTTTTGTAAAAGGTTTACAATAAAACCAGCCTAATTTAGCTTTACAATATATTCAAGCATCTTTGTATGGGCATCACATCAGTAGTTTCCTCAGCAATGATTTGAACTAAAAGCCGGAAACAAGCTTTTTTTCGACTCGCTTTCCTTGTTTCGTTTACATCAGCTCGATCGATTGTGTTTGAAAACCTCATCACCATTTAGAAGCGGTAAGTGCTGCTCTCCAGGAAACACAAGAGAAGCAGAACAAGCTCCACTCGCAGCTCCTAAGTAGGTGATTAAAACAAGCCCTCTCAACATCACACACACACACAGGATTCAAGAACACACCTTTCAATAGCTGCAGTCGCACAATTAGCATGAATATTCCATTTACAGTCGTCTGACACCTGACTCCCATTTTTTTTCTTTATCAGCTGTGCCAAGCTAAAGTGCTCCGTCTTTGTTTGTGTGAATGGAGGGTGGATCTGAAATGCCTCCGACGACTTCTGATTCAGAGACACATGAGCCTGCAGAAGATCTCACAACACCGCTTGTACTTATCACTGGGAAGCTGACGTGAAATGTTTTTACCAGTTGGCAGCTTGTGTGAGAACATTAGATTTGACATCTTCAGAGTTCTTGCTAGATTAGGTCATCAAACAACCAGAGTATATTCTTTTGCCACTGTATGTTTTATGCAATTAATGATCAAATCTTTTTTTTTTTCTTTGGGCATGCGGATAGCTATCCGGAGCTATGGTAATTTGAATAGTATTTGATCCACACTGAATACAAGATACATTTATTAATCCAACACACATGCACAGACACGCTCATGTAAATGGTGGGAAATTTGTCCTCTGCTTTTGACCCATCTGATGAACACAGCAGGACACAGACCAGTGGGCAGCCATGCACGGCGCCTGGGGAGCAGATGTTGGGGGAGTTAGGTGCCTTGCTCAGGAGCACTTAGACAGTGGGGTAGGGAGAGTCCTTTTGGACTTTTTTGGACATATCCAGGTATTGTCCATCCAGGTATGTTTTTTTTTTGTTTGTCACTCCGTGGAGCAAACCAGAGACCATCCAGTCGGATTTTCTGTCTATGGTCCTATTTTTCGGCCACTAGTCCACCGCCTCTACCAATCTCGAGAGGGGTTCTGTCCTGACACAGCCATTTGCTGCGTGTCTTCCCCCATTTTGTCTCTCCCCATTTCATGCTCACATTCCTGTCAATAAAGGCAACAATACCCCAAACAAAATATTTAAAAAGTGCTTTTGCTGCAGTAAATCATATGTATTTTTTTGTTTTTAGGAGTTGCCCTTGGGACGATTCTTGTGCCTGCATCAACATAGCATATTGAATTTGTATGGATAACTGTAACCTTTCTCTGAAATATTGAGACTACTGACAAGGATAACTGTAAATTGGAATGTCATTTTGGTACATTGGCATTTATGGTTTCCAGGCCTGCTAGCATGGATACTAATACCTCTAGACTCCGCTGTGTCTCACTGTAGTACACTCTGTAGGCTACACAGGATTACTCACCGGTGTTGTGTGTGAATTCCGACTGGATGGTTCTGTCCCATCATGTACTCACCACAAATGACGATTGCAACACATGTCCCTGATTGGTGCCTTCCAACATGTCTGCTGACTGCTTTGCAGACTTCACTTAATATCTCATTCTCTTATGAGGGCCTCTTTTTGTGTTGGGTAACAACGCCATGTGCTCTCGCTATGTAGCCAAAATGGCGGCCAATAATCGTTTGAGGTCATTGTCAGTCTGAGTACATAATGCTGATTCTCGTTTTATATTTGTCTTTATGTTGAGCTTTTCTTGACAAGCAGGCTACAATATGACCCTATGGAAGATAATGTAATCGAAAGAATCAATGAAATTAATATTTGTATTGCTTTCTTCATATAGTTCATATGATACCATGTTTCTGAGACGATTTTCTGATTATTGATGACTTCTAAGTTACTAGGAAGGCTTTTGGAAACTATCTGCAGGTGTGATGACGCAGGTATGAATAAATGTTTAAAAAAGACTGAGTGTGTACACCTTTCAGTTATTTTCACGGGGAAAGGGCGGTATAAAATGTAAAGGGGAAATTACTGGAGTGGAAAGATTATTTAAAATATTGAAAAGCAGGAAAAATTAAAAGCTTCGACCGTCGCCAAATAGCCCGGTACACTGACAGTCTCCGTGGACTCTCTGCCGACAGCTGAACATGTCTGATAAGAAGTGAGCCAAGGAACAGTGACAGAAAGAGAGGTACCGAGACTTCAAGAGAGATGACAGAGGGAGAAAGAGAGAGGGAGGGAGGACGGGCAGTCTATGGAGGATGATGATGCTTATTTGACGGAACTAAATTTGATCCAATATTAACTGGAATTAGCACTTACAAGCGCTGTTTCTAAGCACAACTTTGACAGTAATATGATAATTTTGGTTTCATGCCCAGAGGAATCATTTGCATTGGATGGTTGGCACAAACTGGTTGGAGATGTTTTCTGTTTAATTAACTTAATGAAGAGGGAAACATGTTGACAACAAACTGGAGAGGAAGTGCTTTAAAAGAAAACATCCGTGATCGAGTGAAACATTGTGCAAAAAGACTGTAACGTATGCAGTTTACCATATTCATTACTTATAAAATATAAAAAGGATTTGTATGATTTGCATTTTTCAGCATCTACTTAGTGCCTTGTTGTACCTGTTTTGGTCAGAAATTGCCCAAATAGTGCCAAATTGGAATAGATCATTAGTCCCTTAAAGCCGTTACACATTAAATAGTCCCCGGACGCATTTACTCACATTGAATAACGGCATTCAGGATTTTAAAAGAGGTCTCACTCAACCACCTTCACTGAATCTTTACCCTGTATGATCCAGGCTGCACCTTGTAGTTGTATTATCTTTTAATAATGCAGTGCACGTGATAAACATGCCTGTGTGTAATAGGCTCTTTGCTCAGGCTGTGAGTTGCTGATTGAGGCTCTCTTCCTGAAACTGTGAAAAAGTGACCAGCAGCATTTGGGCAGCTGTGGCTCAGGAGGTAGAGTGTGTAAACCAGTAACCAGAAGGTGGGTGGTCCGATCCCCAGCTCCTCCTTTCTGTGTGCCAGTCTCCTTGAGCAAGACACTGAACCCCTGACAGCTGCACCGTCAGTGTGTGAGTGATGTGGGAAAGTGCTGAACATAGCTTCGCTGAATGAATGGGTGAATGAAAACATCATAATGTTAAGTGCTTTGAGCTGACTAGAAATACTCTAGAAATACAGACCAGTTTACTGAGCCATGGCATGCATGCTGCTGCACAAAAAGCTGTTCCCCTGTGTATTCAAAGTTTGGTGAAGCTCGACTCAGTGCGCAGAACCTCAAACAAGACAATCAAGTTATTGATGCCAGTGATTTATGATGTCACTTGTGTTATTAATGAGTTGGCGCTGCTATAGAGTGCTGGTTGCCTCTTTATTCAATGATTATTATTACTAATTGTATTGTGTAACCATTATTTACACTGCACCACCTTTGGGCTCTTAACAAAACACAAGCCAAGTAAGAAGCTGGTATGCGAGACAAGTAATAGCCTATTGTAATGACCTGTTATTTTACAAGTTGTATTAGTTTTCCTTATTATTCCAGTGGTATTATAGTATAATCACTGTGCTTGACAAGATAGTTAATCTCTGCTTTAGCTTTTAGTCTGCTAAGTTTATGAGTAGTCAGGAAATACTCTTGAACAAAGTCAGCCAACGGCTGCTGAGATCAGAATGTGAATAATTAGATGTTCTCGTTCACTCACAGTGTTCACCTGAAAAACTCAAAGTTGTAGAGGTCTGCTATGTAGTCCCCCCCCCCCCTATGCCCCTGCAGCTGAATAAACAAAACAGTTTTTATTCTAATCAAATTCAGCATATGTAAGGGTAAAACAGAATATTTTCTTTTGGGCCTCCATGGAAATATTTGTGAGCAAAGGTCACTCACACTATCAAGCTGAACATCCAACCAATACTCCCTTCTGGGCTGCCACAGCAAGACTTAACAACAACCCCAGATCTGAAATAAACAAGGACAGAAAAGAACACATTTGGACTGAGCTCTCACATCCACAACAGAGCAGATGATGTTGTCCACGCCGTGTTTTGATCCTCATTCTTCCTGAACTGCTTTGTTTTTATTAACCATTTCCCTCTGCAAGCTATTTTCACAGCTGCAATGTTTTCTTCCTGTCTCTTCCGTTTCCCTGCTGCTCTGTGGCTGGCTGTTACGGAAGAATGAGCGGTCTCAAAGAAAGTACCTTGGATTGGCTCCATGCAATGAAAAATAAATAAAAATACAAGTAGCAATGGCAAGTTTTGTGCCTGAGCATAAAAGATGTTTTCATGACCCTGGATGCTGTAATCGTCCTCATATGCTCCGTCAGAGTGAACGACACTGTCACATATTTTATTTATTCTCTTTTTGTATATTAATTCTTTGAGTGTCAATAATGCTTCATTTTAAAATGAAGACACTGTTTGTGCACATGGGTGGATTTGACTGACTCCATGGAGCTCTGGTTATCTTGCAGTCTTTTCATGTACCTGCCAATACCCTGTCTCCTGCTTCCATTGTCGACTGCACAGTGCCACGTGCTCACTCAGCAATCCATGCTCATCAACCCCTCCCACCTCATTCCTTTAATCCATCTTGCACCTAAATAAACTATGTGTCCTTTGACAGCACGGCTTGTCAATAGGACCAACAGGGACGTAACACAGGAATATTTCTCTCGCCAACTTCTCAGAGTGCCACCCATTGATTGAAAGTTCGATCCATTTTTGTTCCACTTTGGGTCTCTACACCTCTGCACAACCTGGAGGGGAGAGCAAGTCAGCAGTATTACAGTGGAAAATATTGTGTTTCTTTGGCAGGGTTATGATCTCATTACAAAGATGCCAAAATATTTTCAAGTTATAAGACATTCACAAAGAGACTAACCCTTCTGCATTTTTTACTGTGTAATTAAAGCAGGGTAAGGTTCTATCTGCAACAGTTAAAATCCTCATATAATTTAACCCATTTATTGTATGAAAAGTATGTTCCTGTAGAACAATGTCACAGCAAGATTTACAAGACAATAATGTTAATATAACATCAAATTTATACTATTATCTATCTGTTTATTTGCTGTCTTATTAGATACAGATACACAAGACGGTCAGTACCGCTCTCATGCCACGTGCTATCATCAGCAGCTGGTTAGCTTAGTTTAGCACTTATAGACCAACAACTTGAAGCTAGCTGGGTACAGTCCTCTGCCACCCAAATCTGAGCAAAATGTTAAACTATCCAAACAAGGCCTCTCACTGCTTTTGTTGCTGCATGGAGTTTCCAGGGATTGATATGGTGTGTAGGGCCCCGGGGGTTGTGTGCAGCCAGCTCAGTGTCAGGTTCTCCATTGTATCACTGCTGCCCAACTTATGGCAATCCACATCCTGTTGTTGTGTCTCGTGATGCTTTAGGCAATTTGGACAAGGCCATAAGTTGATGGTGGCTATGGCTCCTGCATGTGAGAAGGTGGATATTTATGATGAGGGAGATGACACTGGCACAGACTCCCCGGGAAGTAAGGTCTGCCCTGGGGCCAGCAATGTTTCCCACTGAGGCTTTGCTTTAATGGGTAGCAGCAGCTGCTGGTGGACCGCCTCAGCCATCTCCACTTTAATATTACAGCCAGGGGAGGATATGAATACCTGTTGCTGTCTCCTCACATGAAGACAAGTGCAGGAATGCTGCTCTCACCCCTGTGTGTCAAGGGGGCATTTGGGTATACAACTATTTGGTCCACTGGCTGGCGTGCCAAGCTAGAGTCACACAACAGCTGTGTTGGCCCATCTGGATTCACTGGGGTACATAAGCCACCTGGTTCCAACAAGGTCAGTGAAATATCTGGGCTTGCTCTGGATTCAGTCCCAGTGAAGACGTGTCTGACGCACACAAGAACCACAATCATGGAGTGTTTTGCCAAATGCTTTTCACACAGGTCAGTGTCAGTTTGACAGTGCCAGAGCTTGTTGTGTCCCATTGCTGCTGCTCCACAGGTTTTGCCATTGGGTCTGTTGCAAACATACCCAATCTAACTTACTCCTTCATACAGCAGCTTCATCGACCCAAACGTGATGGAAGCGATCAAATGCCTCCACTAAAGGTGTTCCCCCAACTTGTCAACTGTCTGACCATAACTACAAATGGGGTAGAGCCAGGGTCTGTTTAGGGTCACTGCCATTCCACCAAACATTCGCTTGGGAATCTCCTCAACATGGAGATAGATTATCAGCTAGGAGAGTGGCATTTGAACCCACAGGTGATAGAGTTGATATGCCCTCACATCATCTGAGCAGAAGTGGATCTCTTTGTCATAGTGTTGAAAAACGCATTTGCCAAGTGTGGTCTTTAATGTCGCCCACACTACAAAGCTGTACACCTTTCCACCATCGCCACTCCTGCCAGCCTTCCTCAGGAGGTTGAAGATATTGGACCCAGAGGCCATGGGTGGCAAAGATCTAGGAGTTGCTGAGAGGAAGTCTGTGGTCAGATAGTCAGATTACATATGTTGGTCAAGGTGCCAGGTAGGATTTGGTTCCCAGAGCCCAAGGCCTTAACCTTCATTTGGGATCCTGTCGTTCTTGGAGCATTTCTTTACACTGGTACGGCCAGAGTGTACATTATGGTGCTAGCTTGCAGCATTTTCTACTAGCCATGATATGTGTGCTGAGCTGTCCCAAGGGGCTCATCCCCTGGCTCTGAGTTGTACAGAAGGAGCTGTCTGAAATGGACAGTTGCTGATCACCTGGGTCCTTCAAATAGTCCTCAGGGCCCTTTGTGTTCCACAGTCCAGTGTCTGCCTGCAGTTTCTCGGTTTGAAGACAGCCTTCCCTTTGGCTCTTACTTCACCCGAGAGGCTGAGCAGGTCTAATTCTCTCTTTGTGGATGCAGGGTCTCTCAGGTTTGTAACAAAGCCCTCAAGTTTAACCTGAAAGTATTTTAAGAAGAACTGTCTAAAGCTGCATGGACCACATTAGGTCTTCTCCCCCTTCACAAACAGTTTGCCTCATATGTGAGTCACATTAGTCATGCCTGAGATGAAATAGTATCTAGCTCACTAGATAATGGATCTGATCCCCCTTGTGGCGTTAACCTTCTGAAAAACAATTACGTTCTTGTTTTACTCTATATGTTATATATCTGTTTTTGTTCTGTTCAATTTGCCCCACTGGTTCTTAGCATGGCCTCGAGTCACCTCACTCGCCTCTTGACTCACAATTTGGTTTATAGTTGTCTGATGGTTACCGGGGTGGTGAAAAGTTTTGTCCGTGTAAAAATTGTAGTATGCATTATAGGGAGCCGGGAAATCCACACATTTGGTATAATGTTACTGACACAATGGGGGCAAATTGTTCCAGGTTCACTTTCATTCATAAAACCATGTTTACATACACAAACACTCCTTTACTACTAGTATTAAGTCCCATATAAATAATCTATTCCAGAAAATGATTCATTGGGGACAAAGATGAAATTCTAATGTAGATTTAGTTGGTTTCTTTTTTCACTTGATAAGTTTCTTGTTTTGTTTGTCCCTAGTCCATGAAATGTATTTGTTTTCCACACAATGATATCAAGGGGGAGCATTAATCAGCCGATGTTTGAAATTCCGTTGGACATGATTTCTCAGGTGCTCGAGTCTTTCAAGCCCATAAGGTCTGACTTCGATGAGATTCGGCCAGATGATGCATTCTGCCACTGCTGATGAGATTAACATATTACACACTGTGGGGAACTGACTTGAATTGCTCTCAACACATCAAATTATAAAAGATTACATTTCAGTAGACTGTCTCTATCAAGCTGTATCAAGTGTATCTTTGGAAAACTTAAGATGACACCCAGATATCTAACCATAACCGTTTTTAGCCCGATTTGTTTTTGTTTAAAACTGGGATGTATTCCACAATGCTGTATGTCACAACTAATAATGGACACCATGATTTACATAGAACCTGGAGGTTATTCACTAAATCAATATGAAACTGTAGAAAATACTGTGCATTTGATAAAGTCATGTCAACAACTGGCATGTATGGTAACCCACCATACGTGCACAGAACCATATGTGACAACAAGAGCAGTGTTTGACTTCGCTACTATATGAGGGGAAGCTCTGTGAAAATGATGAATAATAAAATGATTAATTATTTCTTACCCACACCGCCTAGGGAAGATCCCCATATGGAGTTTCCAGTGAATGCATTAAACTCACAGATGTTTCAGCATCTGTTTGGTCCTTTTGGCCTTTGCAGAGGCAGGATACATCACGGGGGGGGGGGGGGGGGGGCATGCTCTTTCCCCCTGTTTTTTGCGTGCACGATTAGGCACTTCAAAGGTTTACACTTAAGTAAAATAAACGGCTGACAGGCCCACCTTCAGCTGACATTTCCTGATTGGCTGCCAGGCATGTCGCTCACACAGTTAAGTCAAGGCAACTGGTTTTTACTTTGAGAATTAAAGAGCCATCACTTTGATTTCGCTGAAAGTGCTTAGTCGACTATTCTTATTTACCTGACGCACAGGGTCAGGAAGGCCAATAAAAGAGCGCAAATTGAGTAGTTGCCAATTTGCTGAGTTGAGAGAAATGCATATGAAAACTTATACGCTCGGCAGTGTTATGCATAAGGATTATAAAGCAGTGTGTTTAGTCATATTTTGACATAAAATTGGCAGTGGATTATGCTGCAGGAGAGAACTGAGTTTTATGGATGGTTTGTTTTCAAAATGAAAACTATGGTCTCTATTTGAATAAATTGGAACGGCTGTGACTCTTAACCGAACAGTCTCAATAATTCATGAGGGAGCAAATCATGAACTTTTTACAGCTTTTTCCTGCACTTTGAAGTCTACAGGGGGTAAGCTCTTCATACTCCAAAGATAGAGTTTGGGTTGAGTATGATTTTAATATGATATAAAAAAAACAACAATAGTGTTTCAGTGATAGTACCGATGCACAGTTACAAAAACAGATACATATATAGATATTTCTGATGCATGCATGTGAATGCATCTGAGAAGCGCCTCAAAGAATTCTGTCAATCTTACTGACTCACAACCAGAAATAGAGGCTGTATCAGTGGAAAGGAGGTGAAGCTCCAACAAGGTGGAACATGTCAAATTTAAGGATTCAGTGCATGACTACTCAGTTGTACGGTGGATTCAACCACACCGACATGCCAAGTAGAACCGACAGATGAAGATACAAAAGACAAGAATGGCATGGCGTGAATCTTTAAAGCAACGGAAATTGTTTCCTTTCTCGTCACGCTATGAGCGACAACGTGGGAGAGGTACATCCAACAACAGGAATAAATAAAAAATCCTGTTCATGTCTTTTTGCCAATTCTGTTTACCATTTACAGAGAGGAACATATTTTAAAAGTTAAATGTATAATATGTGACATATAACAGAAAATAGGGCCTGTGGTGCGTAGCACTCCAAAATAGAAGATATAAACCAATTGGGTGCTATGGGTCTCACAATCAAAACGAAAGACCCAGTTAGATGATGATGTGAAGCAGCATGGAATCATGGGACTTGTGTTAGGGTTAGTGTTAGTCCTCACCACCTTTAATGATGAAAATCTGCCTGGCCTGACCGATGGATGATGCTAGAATAATTTACAGAACGCAGCAAACAGCAGTAAATAATAATTTTCCAGGACAGTAACCAAAACAAGCAGTGGAAGGAAATAACAGCTTCCTGGCTTATGGGCTAGCAGTGTGTTTTCCCGTCTTCATACATTACCCTGGAAATTACAGCAGTAACGGGTTGAGTGGATATGACACAAGGTGACCAAAACAAAATATCCCATTATCTTGAATGCAATTTGGGATGATTTAAGAACACACATCAACAACATATATAACAAAGGTCAACAGTTAAACATTTTAAGAAATAATTGATGTTATTTTTAAATGAACCAGGGCCTTTTTGCCAAAAAGTGTATTCATTCTTCTTCGTGTGTTGTTGTTGTATAACAAAAACCTCTGGCTGATAAAAAACAAAGGCGGATGAATTTTGTATGTATCAAACATAGTATTACCCCTGAATATGTGTTATAATCCGTTGGGTTGCCAAATTTGGGACGCAATAACCAACTGCGGCTGCACAGACCAGCCTGGATTAAAACGTTTATCCCTCTCTCAATCATATCATTTAGACTTAACCTGAAACATTTATGTCACACTACAGTTGAATGTCAGGCTCGGCAGACCATCACTTCCTTTAGGTTCTCTGACAAGCTTTTCAATTCAAAGGTGGCACGCTACAGCAAGAGGGCCACTGCAGCAGTTGTAGCCTGCCGGCCGATTTTCCTCCAGGAAGTTGTTGGAATATTCCAACAGTTTTCCTTCCAGTGACTCTTAAACACAAGATGGTTAAAGGGACTGAAAAGAATCAACTGTTTGAAGGATGAACAAATTATTTCTTCTACAAGCTTCAGCGTTTCCACGCATTTTCCTCGACAGACTATTTGTTAGTATGCATCAGGAGCAGTGGCTCGATGAGGAACTTTAATTACATAAAATTACTTTTCTGTTATTTCATTCAGTTCAGTCAATATTTGTCAAAATCAATAACTGTTTGAAATTAAAGGAGCCCGTGGTAACAAAGCCGTGAACTCATATAAGAGAACTCAGGTTGACACTGGAGAGATTACAAAGTTGTTTTTCAGATTCTAAATAAAATATGCTGTAAATGTTGTTTCGGTGCTAAAATTAATGATTTCAGATACAGACCCTGAGGACAGCCATGGTTTTAAGAAGGGGAGGATTTTTCTCTATTTGCCTTGTCCTGTCCACAATTGTTGAAATGACATATTCTTTCCATTCGACAGTGGATTGACCTGCTAAACTGTGATGAAAAAAACTTTTTCAGCTTCCCTCAGCAACACCTTTCCAATCTACGCAAATTCTCATCTGTTCTCAGTCTGTTTGGCACTGACAGATTTGGCTCTTTGAAGCATCCTAACTTCACTGTGAGGGATAATGGGACATTTGGTTTGATCTTCACGGAGCGTGCCATCTGTCTGAAACACCCAGAGATATCTGTTTTTATCTGTTAGTTTCTGCACAGAAAGTGTTATAGGTAAAATGTGGCAGATTTAAGAGGCTCGTAATTATCTCTTGCTGACAAACTGCAACTGTAATGACAGATTTATTTTAAAATAAGAAAAATATTGTGAGTGGTTCACTGGCTAAGTCTGTATTCTGATGATGGTCAGGTGGTGAGCATATTATGTTTCTTATAAGAAACTTTGGAGCATAGCAGCAAAGAGATATGTAAAAAACAATTCAGTTTCATGGCCTTGGCAAAGCACCCGAAGAAGGCAAGGCTAACATCGAAGAGGAATGAAGACATTCATGCGCCAACAGCCACTATTGAAATGAAATGGAGGCCGAGGGCCAGAGCGACCAAGTGGTGCAACAGCATAACATAACACATTGGCTTGCGAATTGCCATTTTGAAGCCTAGAGTGTGGCATTTTGGCCAGCGCCATTTAGTTTTTTGACACCAGCAGTATCCAAATTTGGAAGATGGGGGGGGGGGGGGGGGGGGCTAGGTGGGCGTGCCCTTGAACTGAGACTTCAAGGGCACGCCCACCTACACCGACAACCAGCACCCATTGGATGGTGGTAGCTCTTGACAGTGCTCTTGCTCCAATGCATGCTGTGCTAGATTTGACTCTGAATGGAACAATAATTTACGAAATAAACTTCATGCTGTGTTGAAAAGATTTTAAACTAGTGATTGAGACTATAAACTTGGTATGAAAGTTTTCACTGATGTTATAAAGTCTATAGAGGGAGGAAAGGGGTTGTTTTCTCATAAACATCTTAAACTGACTTTGAAACATCTGCTGGACTTTAGAGAGAATACAGGGTTCAAGCAGTCACACTTTGGCTTCACTTTCCGCTCCCTGGACTCTGCGAATATTTGTATAAAGTGTATGCTTGAGACCGACACCAATGTGAAGACCCAGAGACAGATAGATGTCCAGTTAGGCAGCCTCACGATTTTATCTATTTTTATTTCAACTATTCGGGCTGGTACCAGGATAAAGGGATGATGTAGTTTCCAGGGGACACAAAAAAAGAGAAGAAGCCAGCAGGGACACAGTTGATGAATAGCAATAACCCACACACAACACATGCAGTATAACAGATGAGGCACTGGTTGATCAGAGACAAGTCCTTCTTGGCTAAAAAAGAGCACAGTCATCTATTTTTTGTTAATGTGTCATGAAACTGAAGCTAAACAAAGTGGGAATGTCGTCATTTTAAGTGTGTTGCTTTTTGTTTTGAAAAAAGGGTTTATTGAGTCCAAATGAACATTACCCGGTTTTCAAAAAACACTTTTCCCTCCAGCATCAGTAAAATCTGAGGGACAAACCTGGAGTTGTGCAATGTAACGTAATGGCCACAATTACATTGTTTTCCATTGTGTTTTTTGGTCTGTACAGCGAAATTGCTTTACTCAGCCATCTGTTTGCTCTTTGTCTGTCTTTCTCTCGTTCCTACTCCATGTCATCAAGAGCGGCTAATCACAAAGCTGAACTGAGGACTGAAAGAACACACACAACGTACAATTTAACCAAGTAAACACTGGAGGACAACATTTCTGAAAGAAGAAAGAGGAGTGTGTCTGTGAATAACAAATAACCTTTGAGATCCTGCTTTGTTGTCGTTTTTACCTCTCCCCCCTAATTCCACTTCTTCAGGAAGATTATGTGAGTGCACGGTTGTGCCGCACAGGAAGTGAGGGTGAGTCAGAGATCGTCTAGAAACATCTCTAGAGGAAACAAAACCTTTATAGTCACTTTTAAAGTTTGAGTTTTTAAATCAATACTAAATAATTAAACACTGGACCTCTGTTATTTACAAAAAAAAATCTTAGAAACTCGTATGAAAAAAAAACCTTGAGCTTTCCTAGAGCTGTGTAACTAGACAGGTACGATGATCTTCTTACATATGTTTTCAAAAAGTACATTTCTTGTCCTTTTTGACCATTGAAAACTACAAGTAAATTAACAAACATTCAGTCTTTAAGATGTGCAGTTCCCTTCCCCTTTAACATCTCCTCAACTCATGTCCTCATGTAAGGAACAAAAAGTAAAAAAGATAAAAGGATAAAGCAGAGTATATTGTGAGACAGGATCTTTGTCTCAAAGTGGGAGATCTCACTGTGACACCCTGAATTTTAACTTCAAGTTTTAAATTGTCTTAAATCAATTTTTTACTTTTATTTTAGTAATAATTACAGAGGAATCAATATTGAGCGGTCTTTTGGGAGTCTTAACCTTTGTTTCTGATTCAGTCAGAAGGTAGTAAATCACTCTCTTATGACAACTTAACCTAAAAGACTCTATTTCTGCCAGTGGTTCATTACGATCAAAAATATACCGAATTGTGTGTTGTGGGCTCTCTGTGTGCGTTTTTTAATCGTGTGCAATCATCTTTAATTACTGCACTCCTGCTCCTCCTGCCGGTAAATTGTGTGTTAACTGATCATGCGCTGTGTGTGTTGTAGAAATAAAACGATTGCATGGGCAGGAGAGATATGATTATCTAGGATGTCCAAAAGACTCGGCGATGTCACTTGGTGGGATAAGTGTGAGGCAGCAATTGAATAGAGGTCCATTATTGCCAGCAGAGGGTTTCTGATGATGTTTGTGAAAGCTATTATAACGCAGCAATTGAAAGAGCTGAGGGCTCAATACAGACTGCTCTCCAACACAGCCTGCTTTTTATGTGACGCACTCGGGGATGGATAGGAAGCCATCCGCTGGTGTCTCACTCTAGAGACGGGGAGGAGAGACAGAACGAAGGAAGAGAAGGAGGGAGGGAGAAAGGATGAAAAGATAGAGACATGTGCATCAGTTTGCCAAATATGATTTCAATAATACAGCATCCATCCGAGATGGCTCCAGACCATTGTACTACTGCACTGCTGATCAAAGTGAAAAATGACCTGTTGCAAACTGCAGACAGCAGCTCTGTCACCCTTTTCCTCTCAAGTCAAGTGGAGCCTTCATTTTCTAGTGGTCAAGACATTTTTTAATTCTTCCAGCTCAGATCTTTATGGATTTTGTTCACACCACTTAAAAAAATAATTTTGAAATCGATCTTAAAACGTAATTTACGCTCCTCAGGTTTGCTGCTAAAAAATGCTTCCCCGTCTCTGTAAATATCTTCTTTCCTGTCAGATTTCTGGGTCCACCGCAAAAACAAACCTAGTTTCAGGACAGTGGATTTGCAGCATTAAGAATGAATTACCATTTTATTAATAAAACTATTTACTACAGAAATTAGGAGGAAAATATGAGCACAATCTGCTATATTTTTCCAATAAAAGGGTACAAGTTTGCAAAGCTATCTTCAGATCTTCAATCTGAAAAGAAAGTATATCCTCGGAGGTTTAACTAATTGCTGGGTGTTTGTTTGTCCTTGATAAAAGTGAGTGAGGACCATGTGGCTGGTCTTTTTCATCTAAGATCTCTGCAGATTCAATTCTCATTTGTTGTTTCCTCCTGTTTACAGAGACATCTGTTATTCTCCATGCAGAGCATGTGTTGATGTCCTGTATCCACACTACCATATATGGGCCTTCAGTAGAGTGTGAACAGGAAAGAGTTCTGTATTTAAAATTGTACTGTCAAAAAAACATGTGGAACTGCACAGTAAAAGGGGCAGTAGCCATTATATGTACAACATGCACATAACAGTGCAGCGGCAACAAAGGCGTGATTGAGCAACAGCTCCTTATCCGGGAACACTACCAGTTTTATTCAACAGGTCTTTAAAGTGCTTTTCCAACCGGGAAACTCTTCAAATCACTTCAGATTTGTGCCTTCAATAGGAGGAAGTATTTCATACTTTTACATTGCATCAAAAGCCAAGTGTCAGTCCCATTAATGACTCTTAATGTGCAGCAACAAATAGTTTGCTCTCAGCTTTGCTTCAGAAAAAAATCATATTTTTGTGCCTGCCAGCATGTCATCTATTGTGGGTTTGCAATGTCAGACTAAAACTTCTATGTTTTACTTTGCAAAAACTTTGCAAGTTTCTTTAATGTCAAGGCCTCTGTTTGTATGTTGCAGTCAGTGTCTAACAGTACATACTGTCTTTACTGCACATATCTACACTATAATATAATAATGTAGATATGTGCAGAGTCCCTCATTTGTTTGTTATGTCTCATAGTATGGGTCTCTGTGTTGCGTGTGTTTTATACGAAACCTGTCAATGTAATATTAGTCAGTTCTGAATGATGTTTCTATTCAAATTTACATCAAATGTTCTTTTATTATTTTTCTGGATGCCTTGAAACCATGAATGACTTTCTTATCTCAATGTCCATTGTAGGATGACTTTAAACCATCTGTCCAGGGAGGACAAATAAAAAGAGGCCTCTTGCGACTTGGTGCATTTACAGCAATGTGTATTTATGTGCACTGTCCCCGCTAAACAAATCAACTAACTGGAATGGCACTCAGTAGAGCACATCCCTCCACCAAGGCCCAACAGTTGCCTTAAATTCAAACCAGCTGCACCAAATTTCACACACTGATAGATATCAGTTACCTAAAAGTGCCTGATTCATATCATCAATATCCATGAATCATCCCCCGAGAAATGTAAAAAGAAATTCACAATATTAAAGACAGAGATACAAATTCCAGGATCTGCACCAAAAATAAACAAGTTTTGTGGAACATTTTATGTTATTGTGTAAATCTTGCATACAAACCACCACACAATTGAACAGGGGTGATAAACATCATCTCCCCTACATTAACTTGTTAATTAGGTTCTTCTTTGGACCTGGGTTACATGCCAGATACTACACTGTGATAGTACACACATTATTAAGAAGTTTTAAAATTTCCCATTGATCCCATACTCATGCATAGGCCTCCACCATGTTAGAGGAAAGGTATTAGTCACTTGGTCAGGCATGAAAGGCATGAATAAATACAGCTATGGGTTAGTGGCTCCAAGGCCAAAGATACAGAGTGGCTGAACACAGCTGACAGGTTGACGTCTCTCTCATTTGGGTCAGGGTGGGACATGGGGTGATTCGGCGCGACACCTTTTACTGCGAGACATATTGTAATCTGTAGGTTTTTGAATTTCTTTTTTCCATCCAAGCCTCTTCCTCTTTGCGAGATTAAATTTCTCAGCCTCTGCATCATGCTGTGCGTCGGGGAAAGATATGACATTGTACGTTGAGGTTGAAGGGAACAGCAGGGTCTGGAATCGCCCGGAAGAAACACACAGGAAGCTTTTTGAAAAGAGAGTTCAGTATCTGGTGATTCCTCTTTAAAAGGAAACCACTTCACACCTGAGGAAGCGTTCCATGGAACACAAAGAGGGAGGTCGTCACGCAGGATGAGCACAGGCTCAGAATACACACACGTGTACAGACAAACATGTTACCACATACGCTTACTCAAGTTTCACCATTTACACAGTACTTCCATGGGCACGTTGCAGAGCAAAGGTCCCTTTAATGCTCATTGTGTAGTTTTAGGGCCATGGGTCATTGTCTCTGTAAATGTCATTTGCCAGATCATTTTACGACACCGTCGCCCGACCCCATAAGCCCCGGGGATGAGACTGTGAGGAAGAACTCATCTTTGTATAAAGGCTATAAATAAAATCATTAGACTTGTGAGATTGTTTCCAACCTCTGGGCTGCTTGCTCACCCTGCTGCTGTGAAGGACAATTTCCTGCCTGTGACAGGTGTTGGAGGATTGTTGCATAGCCTCCAGCAGTCGAAGGGAAGCTAACTGGACAACGGCTACGGACCAACAAGACGCTGTGACTGAGATATTGGCCCCTGTCATGTTGGAGAGCTAAGAGTCTGTTTTTCTAACACTTACAGACAAACAACCCTGCGGTAATAATTCATGTGTACACAGAGATAAAATACAGTAAGTGGGCTCTTAGGACTCACATGCGTTAGAGGCTTCAACCTAATGCTGCTCATTCACTTTGAATGGTGAGGCCCCATGTGTTGCTGAACTGCGTTCTAGTTCTGAACTCTGCAGATGCTAGCCAATCAAATCACGTTAGTGCAAAAGAGGAGGCGGAGTCAGCTGGTGAACCCAGTGTGTGCTCATCTGGTTGTGAATTTTACATCCCATGTACTTTACTTTACAGTTGTAATACGCAAATGTTTCAGTGGCAAACCTTCGCCTCCTGTCCACTTCCAATCCGTGTGAGCAAGGGGGCAAATAAATAATTTGCAAGGCAAGTCGCAGCTTGGCTTCACTGCAGTGAACGTTGATCGGCTTCAGATTTGCATATGCGTGAACATGCCCTTGGTCTCCAGGTCCAAGTTAGATGGGTTTATGCAGTTTTTAACTTTAATTTAATTTTATTCATTGACATATATTAACATTTACTATATTGAAATATATGCAAAAACTGTAAAATACCTCTGACAGCACAATCATTTCTGTTATAGTGATTCTCAAAAAGTGAATATTTGCTGTAAAAATGATTACAGAGCTTGAACGCTAACCTCTTCCAACTAAAATATTTTCCAACACAACCGACACGTCAATTACACTGACACAGCTAAATAATAGATGGATGGTAAAGTTCAAAGAGTCGGACTTTGAGTATCACAGCTTGAAACACAGCCCAGCCTCTTCTCTAGGGTCTGTTATATGAGGGTCTTTAAGATGGGTCATCTTGAGTCATATATCATCGCTCGATTGTAGCTGAGGAAAAGAGTTTGATACCAGACGAGATAACAAGGGATGTCAGTCTCTCGCTCTCTTTTTCCCACCAGACCACCCTCCGATTTCCATAACAGGTTTAAAAAAACTCCTCTCGAGTAAGCCTCTCCGAGCAGCTGAGCCAAAATCGCTGTACCTCCTAGTCTCTCCATCTGCTCCATTTGCTGCCGAGAAATCAGATCCTGATTGCCATCAGAAAACGAAGGGAATAAATCCTGTAATTTTATCCCAGTTTCTTCACCAGGTCAATATATTGTTGCACACTTGGTTAAACCAGCATTGCGTTTGCATTACACTGAATAGTAAAGTGCGGATATGCTGTCGGAATTCAGGTGATGTAGAATGTATGTAGACCATAGATGGAGCTGCTCATCTTTTAGAAGGACTCAGAACACCTGGCTACTCGAAACCTGAACACCCTGAAGCAGGCTGCTGGAGGATGAGGAAACTGAGATTCAACAGATGGACAGACTTTTATCCCACAGCATCGGCAAAGCAGATGGTGCAGCGACATCAATCCAAGGACTTCATCTTCAATGGAAAAACAAAGCAGCCGGGTTTTGTGTGTTTGATAACAGTTTTTTTTTTACCCAGGAAGTTTCCCTAAACCTTCGCTTGTTTGAAGCCTGACTCTCGCTCTCATTTCTGTCACTGCTTTGATGTGTTAAAGATTTTGCTTGCAGAGCTTTAAAATCACTAATATTATGAGAGTAATGGCGTCCTCAGGGCACACAAGCACAGCCAGCTGTGGGTGGTAAAAGCGGAGGATCAATGGATTTGAACATTTATGCTGTTCCTGTTAATAACACCCTGATCTTGATGGAGATTTTGTTGGCGCAGTCATAACGAGAGTTGTTTATGTCTTTGAAGAGTCATTATAGAAGACCCTGGTTGGAGATCTATGCCTTTTTAATTATCTCTCCATTTGTTAAGGCCTGGCCACATATCCACTTCATCATGCTGTCAGCTGCACTGTTAAACTCGTATGAGGATGGTGCAAGGTTAATTATATACAAATTTATGAGGTGAAATAACAAAACAATGTCCTGAATCATTAAACATCCGACTCCAGCTAAAGCTCCCACACCCATGATGAACACAACCTGTCTAAAATGAACATGGATACAATTAATTTTTCAGGTAAATTACATTTTGAGTTGAAACTATTAGTAACTAGTAACGAGAATCACTGCCCTGCAGTTGTCTGCCCCCACCAACCAGTGCATTTTGGGTACCTCAAGGTGATCCTGGATATTTAATTCACAAAAAACCTGAGGTCACTGTGACTTTTGACCAGCCTAATCGAATCTTTGTCAGTATAAGCTAACTTTTTTGCCAAATCGAATTGAAGTGGCAAAAAAAGGGGGATTTGTGAGGTCAGAGTCACCTCGACCTTTGACCTTCAAACAAACCAATATCATAGTTCATCTGCGAGTACAGTGAACATTTTTTTTTTAAATTAAAAAAGATTCCCTGGAATGTATCAGATGGACGGAAGGATAATATGAAAACATTATTCGTTCAAACACTAACTGTAGTTGGAGTGAGGCCATAACAAAAGTAATTCCATAACTGTTGTCGTTCATATCGTTTTATACATTCTTCTTTTGTGCACTGTATCAAATACACAATATCTTTGTGATTTTAAGCAATACATGTTTAATGGTGCTTTCAGTTGCACAAATGAGTGATGGAAGAGACCTCCCTTTCTTTCTCCAAGACAATATACTGCCTCCCTCAGTATATTCTGTATGTTTAATTCCACATTTCAAACCCAAACCATTTTTGCCAAAGGAAATTAAATCTTTTTCACATGAATGGCCAATTAAACCTGTGTGATCAAAATAAATGAATATCTTGGTAGTTGGGCTAAAGTGAAAGAATGGATGTTAATTTCCCTAAAGGTTTATTTTTTTTCTACTAAAGAGCATTTACCAGTTGAGAGTTGATTCTTGAATAAAGCTAAAAGCTCCCCCGTTGGTAGCATGTAGCGCCACGTGGTGCTTCATTAAAACCATAAGAGCCTCAATCATCAGGACGGAAATGGAACAAAATTCAATCAGACAAGTACAATTGTAGAGTTTGACTGTGTTGGTTTTTATTATTCTCTCGTATCCAAATATATAGAATTTAAATTACAGCAGATATTTTTCCATGTCAGAGAGGGAAAAGCAGAAATGGTGGTTAGGCATTATACATTCAGATTATCAGTTAAACCTGTGTCACAAAGGGTTGTCTTCCCGCTTATTTGTTCAATCGTCTCTTTCATTGCAAATCTGTTGATCATCCAATGATTCAGCTCACATGAGTCTTCTTATCTGTACAAATAGAAGACAGGTTGACCTTACTGTAATCTCACCTCCCTAGAGCAACCGTTTCTGGCCTAGGTCGGAATTCACTCCCACCCATTGTAACACACACACACTCAACACAAGGCAATTCTCTCTGGCTGACACCTGTGTGGTGTGAAGTCTCTCTTCAAAGGTCAACAGCTTAGATAAAACTCTTCACTCCAGTTTTCCACACATTGTCTCATGACAAAGGTATAGTGGCTTGGAAAACATCTTTCAGACATTAGCAAGAAGAGGGCAAAGTTTAAAAGGAAATGATTTTACATTCAGATGCACTAAATACAATCTCATGCATTAAGAGACAGTACGTTCAAAGGGCAAATACATTTGTATAACAACGTAATCTCAACAGTTGTCCAATTTTTCAAAATGATGATCAAGTTGACTAATGCTGTGAGTTCTGCTGTGAGTTCTTTCACTGAAAAATCACATTCTAATACAGTCATCTTGGTAAATTCTAAACCTAACATTTACTGCTTACTGTTAACCTGTTCATTCATCTGATTCAAGTATGCTGCATCGTGCTTCAACCTCCTGACTAGACCTGTCAGTCGGTGCTGTGATCTAATTGGCTGCCTCCATTATCAAACTGTGACTTTGCTATCTTTGGCAGGTTACAGGCCATCAGCTATCAGAGACTTGTGGCTGTCTTGCAGTGATACCTTTCTCACTTCTCCCGAGCAGCGGTGACTCTGTCATCTCAAGTAAATTAAGGAGCATGTATATGTTAAATAGCCGAGCTTGTTCGCTTTGAACAAAATGCACCTGCTACACTGTGGGGCTTTTTTGTGATTTCAAAGCGCTCTCGCAGGATTTCTGCCCCACTTTTCTTCCGAGGGCATAATGGACACACTCACTTGCCACCCTCCTGTCGTGTCTTGTCTGAAATTACAAACAAGGTGGTAATAATAACTGCTTTCCGTTGCTCACCCCTCTCTCCCGGGGGATAACAGTGCAGCATTGCAGCAGTCTACTTTGCCAGGACTCTACATCGTCTCTTTATCGTGGTCGGCTGTGGAGGCACCGCTTTCCCGCAGCACAGATTGAGTTCAAGCCCTCGGACTACAAGCAACTGTTCGGGAGCATCTCTTTATATTCCCCCCTGAAACGAGGAGGCTGTGTGATTGGCAGGGTGTTAATAGCGGATGGATCCGACCGGAGACGTTGTCTGTCGAGAGTAAAGGTACCAGATGCTCTGCCTGTATGAACCCTGACAACAACAACACTCCTACTCTTTGGCCTTCAACATATGCTCATAATTTGACATGCTGTGGCAGTGCTCCTCAACTGGTGCTGGTATAGAGTGGCAGAGTTCAGGCTATTTAAAAAATGTTTGAGGGTTTTGAGGGATATTCAGCCAGGTGAGCAGCCACACAGCCAAGTACATTTTCTACAGAGACATCATTTGAAAGCTGATGCAACATTAACTGTCAGAATAAATCGGTACATGAATGCTCAGATTTTTTCATTTCAATGATAGTGTCACATTGGCACTAGTGAAAATATCTAAATTATTCCTATAAAAGTGTTAATCTTTTGAAAGAGATAGGGTACTAAACTTAAAACCATTTAGATACCTAATCTACAGTTATTTCTGTTTATGTAATAGGAATTTGTACCCAAACACAACATCAGTAGCAATGCATTGAAGTAGAATATTATTTTTAAATTACAATGTCAAAAGATATTCTCCTAAAATAGAAAGACAAAATAAAAAAATAAAAAAAAACATCTGGCCCTTTTCCATGTGTATTTGACCTATAGACTGCATATAAAGATGGACGACACTTCTGCACTTCCTCCCACTGTGAACATTTGTAATAAAGCTAAACTATTCCTGGAGACAGAGGCTGTGCTGCAGTGCTCGTGGTCTGGAGCCTCAGTATTGAGTATGTCTCTGCTGTCAATCATTACGTTTCACCCCAGTTAAGCCAATCAGAAACACAAGGACTTGAATATACATCAATAAGATGAGAACTACCTGTAATGATGGAGGCCTTCTTTGTAAAAAATGTATTCGATGTCCCATCCACTAACATGGAGTAGACAGGACCTATGACCAAATACTGAAACCAGCCACCAGAGGGTGATCAAGATTATTTGGTTTCTCTTTACAGGAGCAGTCAATTCATCCATCTTTACCCACAGTCTATAATTTGACCCCCTTAAATGTGGTTCCAGCTGCATGTCCCGTACGATGCAACATGAGTAAGACACGTTATGCACATTATCTGAATGAAGCAGCCTCCATTGCCAAGAGTGCAAGTAAGTGCTCACGTGAGAGCAGAATGAACAGTGTCTTTTAACATAGGAGACGAAGTGTGTGACTGACGAACGACAACGTGATGGTGTCGTTCCAGCAGGAGATCGCCCGGAGGGGACACTGCTGCTGTCACCTAACAGCCAGATTTATGGGCGGCTCGGTGAGCGGGTGCATGATTCCCCCACACCTCTCTCCTGACTCAGGGGTCATTGACAGTGACTTATGTGAGAGGAGACAGAAGTGTCACGGGGGGAAATACAGTTCTGTTCTGCTCTCACGGAGACCAGACACATCTGAAATGGTCGAAACTGCCTGACAGTGATGCTATGATACCTCCACAACCTCCAGGGCTGCAAATGTCTTATGCAGACTTGGACCGTAGAATATCAATAACACGTGGAAAGATTAAGATTAAGATGCATTTATCAGTCCCAAACACATGCACAGACATGCAAAGGCACACTCATGCAGGTAGGGAAATTTAATCTCTGCTTTTGCCCCATCTGGTGCAGGACACACAGAGCAGTGAGCGACCATGTACGGCGCTCGGGGAGCAGATGTTGGGGGAGTAAGGTGCCTTGCTCAGGGGCACTAGACAGGGTAGGGAGACTCTTGGATTTTTGGACAGATCAGTCCAGGCAGAGACCTTCTCTGCCCATAGTCCAAGTTTCTGCCACTAGAACACCGCCTCAAATATATTTTCTTCATATTTTTAATAATACAACAAACCACTGGGATGTGAAAAAGATTTGTTCGTGACACCTTCAAAGAGATATTATAATTGTATGCTTTTTTTTGGGGGGGGGGGGGGAATTGATCAACAGCTCTTAGGTGCCCCCTCCCTCAGTTGTCATCACATTGCTATGAGTACAATAAGTAAGAATGATGTGTATCAGACTCTAAAATCATTTTAACATAATTCTGTTTGACTATTTTTTAAGCGGAAGAACAAGCAGGAGAGATAAAGACTGAAAAGGAGAAACTTCTTCTAGGATGAGGTTTAACGGATGTGTTTGGCAAACACTAAGACATGTGGCTGGGATTCATGTGTTCAGAGCCAGAGAGTCACCTGACTGTGGCACAAGTGCTACTGTAAACAGCTTCTTTGACACATCATGTAACCCACCAAACTGTAATGTAATTAGTTCATTGAAAGTTCCCTGACCTTGAAAGTAATAGCAGTTTAATTACTGTAGATAGTGAGCTGGTTTGTCAGACATGCAACACAGGAAAACACAGCGTTCAGAGGACAGGGAAAGAAAATGGTCAATTTAAAGTATTTTGCACACATGATTTTTCCTTTGCTTTTTTTTGCATTTGACCCCCTTTAATGCAGAGAGCTGATGAAAAATGTCCTCAGCAGCGTGATGTAGCTCGTTCCACTGTACTCTGTGTATCTCTTTCTCTCAGTGTAAATTGATCCAGATCAGTTGTCTGCTGAAGTGATTTGCTTATTTTCCCTTCTAAACATTGGTATTGTTGTGGTCACCTTAAAAACTGACCTCAACATGAAGCATCTGAAATAACATGTCTGTCTGCATGTGTGTTTTATTATTGCAAAACCTTTTGTTGTTGCACTGCACAGCATGAAATCCTGTTTGTGTTGATAAAGGTTGATGGTGGGTGGGAGGGGGTCACATCATCAGGAGGGGGGGTCAGCAGACTGACAACTGGGAAGAACAAGTTCCCCAAGAGTCGTCCTCGACTGTCCTGTCCTGCTGTGCTGGGAAATGCAGAGCGGGACCTTGACATGAGTTTGGTGTATTTTTACATGTCCCTAGTCCCCGCACAGTTTATCACAAATAATTACAGCAGGTAATAATACTGTCATCTCAAATCTCTGTTTGTCTTCAAGCTGGGACAATGTGAACTAGGCAACCTTTGAAAACCCATCACAGGGGTCCACTTGAACAAATCCAGTGCAGCAGAGCTACCACACACACTGGGCCAGAGATAAATCCAACTCATTTCCTGTGTTGACAGTCTGAGGCTGCTTCCTTGACTCTGTAAAATTAACGGTCCAGAACGTTATTTTCCCATCCAATATGCCGCCATCAATCATCCTGTGAGCCTTCATCACTTTCAAAAATTATGTGTCACTGTTTTCCACAAAGGCAAAGCAACTAATTTAGACCCCAGGCAAAGGAGTGAAAAGGGAGACGTCGGTGCATAAAATGGGAAATAAAACTCCAGTAAAAGGATTCCAGTTCATAGAGGGACGAAGATTTTCAGTGCGGCAATCAGTTCTGCGTAGATTAAGGTGCTTTGATGA
Organism: Platichthys flesus; assembly: GCF_949316205.1. Classification (NCBI taxonomy): domain Eukaryota; kingdom Metazoa; phylum Chordata; class Actinopteri; order Pleuronectiformes; family Pleuronectidae; genus Platichthys; species Platichthys flesus. The sequence continues at coordinate 12,948,870 of NC_084955.1, forward strand.
GAGTGTCAGGCAGTGATTTCGGGACAAATGGGGTTCAAAAATAAACTTGCAGGTATTGACGCACTAGCTCACATCTGCACGTCTCCTCATCAACTCCCTGGCACGAGGAACTGTAAGATATGTGAAGTCACTGCAGCTCAGAGACTCTACAGCTTACAGATGAGAGACCGGCATGATCGGTGTCACAGGCAGGAGAAGTGTTAATAGTTTAGAAAAATTGTCACCTTGCCAAACTACTCCTAAATCTGTTCTTTCTTAACACAGCCCAAAAATGAATTTATTTAAGTTACAGGAAAACACAGTAGACTTCAATACAAGCACATAATACAAACCAGTTTCTATCACAAAGTACATTTTACACTGAGGTCTCAAACGAGGAATTACAGGTAAAGCTGAATCCAGTGTGTATTTCAAATAATGACAACCAGGCTCATGAAGCCTGATAGACAGAGGGAAAGGCATATCACAACTGTAGGCTGTGCCTGCTCCTGCGTGAAGTATATGGTTTCATTGCGGAGCTGCAAATTGCAAGTGCCAGGGAACAGAAGTGAATGACATCAAGGAGGATAGCTCGGTAAGGGAGCATGTAAAAGCTCATCCTCATTTCCACTCCCAGGCTGATGCTCTCCCCACTCCCTGATCACAGAACAGCAATGGCTGGTGGGAGAGTGGATGGGTGGGGTGTGTGTTGGCGGGCGGGGGCGTGTGATTTGAGGGCATCGAGAAGCGGAACTGACAGAGACGGATTCACTGTGGCACAAGCATAGAATTGCTTTTCCTTTCCCCTGGAACTGAGCTGGAAGTGTCGGCGGCTGCAAACAATCTCTAAGCAGCAGCTTTCACAAAGCCCAAGAGCCAGAACCGTGGAAGCTTAGAGGCAGGTGAGAAAACGCTGAACTATTTAGAACAAGAAAAACAGAAAAAGGAAAAACAGGTGGTGAGAAATAAGTAAAAAATCAGTTCAGGTCCTGAGAAACTGTTGCATCAGCAGGAAAAAAATAATAATTTGTATCTTATTTGTCAGTTTTCTTCTGAAGAACTGGGTTATGCATATGTTTGTGTGCATGCATAGATAGTATTATGTATATTTTACTGTCTCTGATTGTGCGTGCGTGCGTGTGTGTGTGTGTGTATGTGTGTGTGTGTACCTGGACCTTACTGAGACATTCTGACCAGTTAAAACCAAGTTTAATTTGAATAAGAGTAAGAATTAAGCCTCTTGCCACTGGTCAAAGAACAAACGAGAAACTGGCTTTGGTCAGGAATGAGAATGGATTAAATCGCCACCCACTCCCAAGTCAAATGACTCTGCAGTAGACAAAGGTTTTAATCGTCTCCGGCTCTGATAGGCAGTAATGGAAATGTGACAACTGCATGAACGGGCGTATTTGGCAAGACAGTGGGGGAGCGCCTCAGTTGTTGGTGCATTTCTGACGGCGAACATGACGCACAAGAAAAAAAAAAAAAAAGGCAAAAAAAACCTCCTATACTGGCAATGGGAAGGGATCATAGCAATTGTAAAGGTTGTGTGTGTGTGTCATTTTCAAGCTGCACAGCTAATTACACAAGTGTTACAGAGCACCTCGATGGACAATTAGGAAGACGAGGGAGTGTCTCACTCTCTCAGTCTGGCACATGGATGAAGGTGCACTATTCAATTGACACCTCGACCTGGTACAGATGGCCTATGTGGAATCTGTTGCGTTTAGAGCAGGCAAACCTTGTGGGTAAAAAACAGTCTTACTCTTAACCATGTCTTTACTGCAGTCCTAGCTATCAACATAATCATAAAGATAATGAATTAACATCACATCGATGCACTGGCAGCCCCAACGAGCCACTAGGGAGTGATATTACGAGAAAAAACATCATCAGGACCTTTACGCGTTAGCTGAAAACTATGCAGATTAATCTCATTTGAATTTACTCTGACAAATAGCTTTTTCTTAATGGGCCAACGTCTTAGAGTTAAAAAAACATGTATAGAATTTAGAGCGGCGCCCCTGTTGTTTCCCCCCTAATGACGCATGTCAGTGAGGCGTTGAGGCATCGATAGACTGAAAGCCGCCTCCTCACCAACCTGCCATCCATATTCAACTTGTTTTTTTTCTTTTCATTTCATCACTCCACATCATGAGAGCGGTTCATCTTTCACATCCGCTCGCCAGGAGCTGTCGACGTGTTTGACAAGGTAAAAGCAGGTTGGGGTAACCAATCACCATATTGAGCCTCGGCCGCGTCCGAATCACCGAACACGACAGAAACTCTCACCCCGTCAATCCACAGTGTTGGCTCACGGCGGGGCTGCGTCCAGGCATTCATGTGTGAGACACACAGAGAGCATTGTCCTCTGCCTCCACCGCCGTTGTCTAACAGGATCCGATGTGTTCGTATAGTGTGAACCCTCCTCATTTGTCTGTGTGCATTTAATCTGCATCTGAAGCGGCCCCAGCGGTGAGGGCCATTACAGCCCCGCTGACAAGAGCAGAATTGAAACCGAGATAAAAATCAGTGAGCAGTATATAAATTTGCGGACATATTCTTGCTCTCCCGCAGCCGCCTGGACAGCAAAGGACTGTCACAGCGGATGTCCTCCTCCCACTGACATTAAGACGGGCCATTTCCCTTGAGAATAAAGTTACAAGAGGAGAGGAAAAGCAGCAACCGGGCAGCAATGATAAGAGTTTCTCGTAACTGGCTTCTCCTCCATCTATTATGCAAGCACGCATTTAGCCCTTCATGGTAATTACAGTTAGTTGTTGCCACTTCAGAGACACATGTCAGACTCATGGCAATATTCAACACGCTCCAGTGTTTTCCTGTTTTCCTGCTAGTTCCAGCAGATTAACATCAAACACGGAGTTAGAATCTCCACAGTGACTCAATGAACTCGGTGAATAACACCACACAGATGCATAGGGACACAATCCAGTTGTGGCGCACACCTTGGAGAGTGTGACTTTCATTCTCTGTTGTTGTTTTTTTTGTGTCCTTTCTTCATATCTGCCTCTTCCATCACTCCACAACCAAATAAAATGTTTTATTAAGCAGCTCCTTTTGAAACAACAGTGACGACACATAAGTAATCTCCCTTACGATTCCAGTATAATTGATTTCTGCCTCATCCTCATCACTAAATTGAAGTGCCCCGCTGGCGTCCAGCGTGACGCTGCGACAGGTGCAGAGCAGGCTGCCTGGTAGTGGGAAGTAGCCCCCACCAGCATCACCACCAACCCCCCGGGCCCCGCTCTCCCCACTCTGAGTGACACCACGACATCAAAAACACGTCTCTCTGCAAAGCATGTGGTGACCCCGTCATCCCGGTCACACAGCACAGCAGACAGCTGACGAGGGGCCAGGCGAGTTCCCCACGCCGCACACACACACAAACACACACTCCGGTGACTGTCAGAGAGACTCCCATCTCCACCAGTCTTCCTCATACCCGACATAGAACAGGTGAGAGGCTGCGAGAGAAGAGAAAAAGGACAAGAGAGCTGGAAAGGAAAGAGGAGGGAGAGGTGATAGAGGGAGAGAGAGGAGAAAGTTTGCGCGATGGGAAACAGATGCAGACGGTGGGAGAGAAAGGTGAGAGGGCTCGAAAAGCCGAGGAGGACAGAACGGGATTTGCAGGAGTCAAATTGATAAAAGGCTTAAAAAATAAACAGATGAATATAGGGAAAAACAGGGCCATGAATTATTCTGTTGTTATCTTGTCTGACAGGAGTTTGCATGGAGGTATTCTTCCTGGTAAGGACGAGCGGCCCGACCTGTGGAATGAAATATTAAAGAGTTCATATCTGCATGCATACAGATCCAAAGGCTCGCCCTACATGACACGACAGCATAATCCCCCAGTGCTCCGCGATGCAGGCACAGCATTAAATGGAAAAGCCATGGAGGGAGATGAAGAGAAATAGCTCCCTCCTCCCTCTATTAGGTTTGAAGGTCGTGAAAGACCAGAACATGACACTGACAGTTGCTCTCTCTCTCTCTCCAGGCAAGAGGCGAGACTCTTACAGCCCAGAGACCAATTTGTAGCCAAGTCAGTCAGTCTCACTGACTTAGTCACCTACAGGGGGATAGGTAACAGTAAAAGCAATATGGCTCACAGGGGTAGGGGGGAACAGGTGGTAAGGACAGAGGAGTCTGCCAGATTTCATTAGCAAAGGCTAATGCTACTGTAAAGGTTCATTTAGAAGAAGTGTTATGCAAACAAACGGAGTGCTTGTGGAATTGAGGCAACAAGCTAAATCCAGTTAGCTTAGCTTAGCTTGACCGGGTCTTTGTGACGGGGATTGTCAGGGTCTTGTCATCATTGGGGAGTTGTAAGAGGAGGTCCATGTAAAGATGGACAAAATGACTGCCTGCAGTGTAGTTCATAAGTGGACATGGTAGGGACCAAACTGAAAAGTGAACGTACAGGTTATATACATTTTTCTGAAAAAGGGATTCTGTCATCTTAGGTGTCACACGGATCTATGTTCAAGCAGCATAGATCAAAATGGGCAAAATGGTGCTGTTCATATCTGTAGTGTTTTAGCTTAATTTCTTAAAAAAAAGAAAGTCTCTTAAATATATACAATATATTTATCCTCAAATCTTATAAAAGCTAACGCAGTTTGAAAGGTAAACTGAAAAACAAATACACAACAACAAATATTTATTGTTGGTTATGAGATAACAATGCTGACAACTGGTGTAATGTATTACTATTTGTGATTTTTATGATTTATGTAGCATTTCTCAAAACAAAAAAAGGTAATATCATCTTATATTAAAGCACTGTTTGACTTGATGTAACTTATAAAAGAACATCTGCAGCCTTTGATCAGCCAACTACATAAACAGACAATTTATAGACATATAGATTTTTGGCCAATGTTTCCTGTCTCACCTCAATATCACCCGATGTAAATCCATTACAGTCCTCAACTGGATGAGCCCTCTGTCTCCGCAAAGGTTACTGCTCTATCTCACCATGTAAAAGGAATGGATTTTACTAAATTCCTGGATCTGTCCGTTTATCTCGGGTTCTTCCTTGGGTCATGCACCACCCCTCCACGTTCTGTGTAATCCTGCTGAAAACAAAAGGCAATGCAAACTTGGTGGAGGTAATACAACAAATGAGGGTGATTGCAGACCTGTTATGTTACATTACATTACATGTCATTTAGCTGACGCTTTTGTCCAAAGCGACTTACATTTTTAGAACACTCAACATTTATGAGGGGCCATTTAGGGGTTCAGTATCTTGCCAAGGACACTTAGGCATGCAGATGGGAAAGAGTGGGATTCGATCCAGCAACCTTCTTGTTGCAGAGCACCCACTCTATCCCCTAGGCCACGCTCTCCCCTTACTTATGTCACTTATGTTAACAGTCTGCACAGGCTGAGGTGTTAATTGAAAAGACAGAGGACGACACTGCCAATAGTAGGTCTGTGAGAAGAAGTCGTGAGTTGCTTAAGCTAGTATGGCGTGACTCAGAGCCTCGTGAACCAGAGGACGCAGGGATCAGGGTTTGTCGTGGCGAGGAATCGGGGGTTACTGCTTCCTGCACTCTGGGGTGTCTGTTGCGGAAGAGGGATGAGGGAATGGAGGACGACTGTTGCTCTCTCCGAGGTTAATGTAGTACTAACGGCTGCTCAACTCTCCTCTTGTGGCTGCATCTATTTCAACAACTGCTGGAGGTGAAAGAGGAAGCGGGGAACAAGACGAGAATGAGGGCGATGAAGAAGAGAGGGAGGAGGGACAAAGAGGTGGGTGAAGGAAGAGAACAAGGGCAAACAGAGACTGAGAGACTGAGTATCTATAAAACAAACATGAGGATGAGCACCGTAAGGACACGACTGAAGGCCTTTGCTTTGTTGTTTGTAAAGTCTGGGGAATTATATATTTTAAATAAAAGGAATTAATGGTTTAAAAATCCCAAAAAAGAAACACGTGTAATCAGATGCACCAAATATAAAAGCAGATACTCTCAAGGCTGACTCATCTGCGGACACGTTATTATCAACTGGATCTGACTTGTGTATTTCTATAGATACTGGTTGAGAACTGTGTGCAGTACCTGTCGTGTGCTAAGAAAACAACATTTATGTGATTGATTGGTTGGTAGGATTTCCCCAGTGGTTTATACAAACCGTAAAGGAAATCAAAAAGACTTCTGCTCTGGTAGAGGTTTGTCAAGGATCACTTTGAAGTGTGATGGATGTTAGTTGTCGTTTGTGGCCCTATTTTTCTGCTCCAAATAAACCGAAGGATAAATCCAGTTGCTAAGCCAGTCCCTCACAGGGCTGACCTTTTGATAAGCTCATCTCTCAAACTTACGGCGTCTTGGAGATGCTTTATTGCCACAACCTAGAAATGGCTCATGTTGACATGAGATCATTTACAAGCTACTCCCCCGAACCCTCAAGTCTCAACATCTCTATGTGTGTACTAACAACAAGAAATTATTCTTGGAGCGAAATAACGCCAGCCAGATTGTGTTGATATCTCGAGAGAACGTTTCACTTTGAAGTTAAGTCTCTGCAATTTCTTGAATTTGATTGTTTTCCTCTTTTTTTCAAGGATTTCAAAGACCCTCTTTACCTTGTTTTATTTAACCGTTGCCATTTTATGCCAACTTCTTTCCGTCCACTGGCCAAATTCAACTGTTGGTTCCAAGGACACAACATGGTACAGGTCGGAACATTTTGAGTTAGAGGTGGCTGGTGTCGGTGGAGGAGCCGTGCTGCTTCAGGGTTCGTCCACAGCAAGAAGCGAGTCTGATAAAGTGGGGAGGGATGGCTGAGTCACTCATGTGTCCTCTGATTCCAGTTATCTGTCTCCAGCTCCTTGTTTGCCTGAGTGATCCTGCCTGGAACCATCAGCGGCTCCCTCTCATCGCCATGTTCATGTGAACCATGACTTTCACTGAGCTGAGAGCACACTGCTGAGATAAGGGCTCCAGTCAGATCTACTGTGGCAACGGAATCAGTGAGAAAACAACATGGTGGACGGAGCCATCTGGCCAGCCCCGCTCCGTCCTCGCTCCGCTGAGCACAAAGCTGGGGCCACCTGTCTTGTCTGCAGCACTATCCAGCAGAAGTTGAGTACCAACAGGATGGAGAGACAAGATAATGTTACGTGTGTGTGTGTGTGTGTGTGTGTGTGTGTGTGTGTGTTAGTATACTTCACCTTCACCGTGAGTTTTATAGGAAAATGCACCAAGGAGTATTTCTCCTAAGAGAATATCAGGCTGTTTACGGATCTGTATTGCTTCTCAGAAGTGAAATAATATATGGATCCAGACCTTCTTTCTCATTTCTGAAAGCCTCGAACCATAATTCGATGTCATGTTAAAGGATATGCATCTTCTCTTTCCACTTATCGACGGAGGCTTGGGCAAGGTCATCCGCAAGATCTTTTGTGACAATATTCTCCCAGAGAATATTGGATTTTATCATCGTCTATTAGCCAAGCATTTGGCATGAAAGTAGAAACATCGAGTATTTAGTAAGATAAACCGCTTTCCTCCAGGGCTGAAACCTCCAGGAGCCTTACAGCCTGTATCATGTCTCTGAAGCTGTTCAGCAACAAGTGAGTCCACTTTGAAAAGCAGTGATTCAAATCCGGGTGCTTCTACCCCCATGGGTTAGGCCTGCGTGTTGCCTGGGGCTACATGGAAAGTTGTGAAGTAAATAAACAAGGTTTAACTTATAATATAAAAATCTATGCCTTACCACACAAATACCTACATATCACATACATAAAAGGTCCACCAGACTAATTGAGTCTTAAGTAGATCATTGCTGTTAAGAGTGCATGAATATAAGTAAAATAGTGTAAAAGTACAAATAGTAGCTTAAATTATAGCATAAACGGTTTAAGATTGTAGTGTGTACATAAAGATGGCCGATGTATCTCCACTGAATGAAGCCAAATGAAAAAGAAAGACATAGTTTATGACCTATACTGCAGCATGCTACTAGGAGGGTTTAATAGACACTTTGGCTTCACTTTTAGGGAGCGGGCCTTTCGTCTATCATCATATAAAATCAAAGACATTAAAATATTTTAAACAGTTGTCTAAAACAAAAATAAGAATATGATATACATGGTCTAAATAGTCCAATGGGTTTACTAAGTTTACTAAAAGTAGGCTGATGAATAAATTGTTGAAACTGTTAGCAAATACTAACAAACAGTTGTTTAAACATAAATGAAAAAGTATTTGATGTATAATTTAATAAGACAAAATTATTGGAAAGAAAGTATGTGCATATTGTTAAACAACTATACACATGGTTACATTTATCTTAATATGCCTGGTACATGAGCTAAAAAGCTTGGGAATCTGCAAATATTTCTCTTCTTCCCATCGGCCTACGCTGCAAGCTGTCAGACCTCACTACCTGTTTTACAGAAACACCACATGCGAGTGGATCTGGCGCGGGACTCACCAGGGAGAGCCCGGGAGAGGCCGACATCCATCGAGCCTGTCAGTGGAGGAACATAAGAGGCCCAGAGAGACCAGCGAAAACCCAGTTGGATCCTGGCCAGTTGATAAGTTATCTCTTACATGGCAGTCATTACACCATTGAAATTAAATGATAAGATTCCAATTACCTATCGCGTTTCCAGTTGCCCTGTGTTAGCCCAGAAATCCTGTATATTGGGCAAAATTGGTTTGTCCCATATTGGACTTCAGTCATCCTGCAACTGCTAATCTACTCTTTCATCACCAGCCAACACTCTTACAGATCCAAGATCTGATGCAACAGCAGTGGCAGATCATGTGCTGATTACCCCATGGGTATCATCCAATCACAGTCGGCCCACTCATGCACAGCCGGGATCACTCTGTCCGAAATCACAGACTCATGCACTAACCCATACTTTACTATTTAGGGTCTTCATGAGCCCTTAAGTTTCTGTCCCTCTAAAACTCTCTAAACCTGCAATAAATGTAACTGGTTTGCAAATCTTATATTCATATTCCTACCTTTACCTTTCTAAACAACTACTGCAATTTGACAAGTTGTCTCTTATTCATAGATGACACAATCACATCTATCTATCTATACAACAACTATAGCGTCGTCAGGCGGAAAATCTCAAAATAAATGTTGAATGTTACTTTACAGTTGGTATTAATACCTTTAGCTAAAAGATATAATTAGAACTGTGTTTGTCTGTTCCTGCTTTCCTCTCTTCCTTCGTCTCTCTGCCGTGAGCACAATGCATGATGGGATATATTGCTCGGTTATTGACCATCGTCTGTACACTATGTTTCACTTTGTATTATGGGAAACAATGAGTGCACTATATAGGGTATACAAAATATAACTAAACAATCGGACACCACAATGGTGAATTCAATATTGAGTGATTACTGATTTCAGAAACAACCAATATGTAAAGTGTAAATCATCCAATTTAGGTAATGTCTAAAAGTCTGGTGTTGTTTAGTGGGGACGTGGGACGATAAACCTGCAAAGGAAAAGCCTCTGCAGCTTAAACAAACAAAGGGAAACGAAAGAGACGTGGGTTAAATCCATCAGCACAACTCAGCTCAAGCCTCAGGAAGCCTTCTGTACTTTCTGCTGTCAGGAAGTAGTAATTGGCCATCGAGGTGAGAAGGAAATCAGTCATTGCGTTTCCACAGAAATGCACAAGATGGCCACTTTACCTAAAGGTGCAAGAAATAGAGGTGCACTGAGATATCTACTGCATACGATTACAGTGTGAGGGTCAATGACAGACATGACGGTTTATCTTGTAACGCTCGGCTAGGCTTGTTATGACTCAAATGAAGATGCACATTAGAAGAAGAAGCAGAGATGATTACACTGAATGAAAATGGCATTCATCAAGCCTTAGTAAGTTTGACCTGGAAATGAGACAAATCATCGCCTGTGGAGCAGATAAAGCCACTGTCAACTTTTCTGTTTACCAGCCATTGAGCTTACATAGAAAAGATTACATAGTTCATAATATCTGCAGGCCCACCTGGGTCATGTTTGAACACAATGCTCCCTCTTAATCCGGCTGTCGATCGTCCCCTGCAGAGCCGAACAGAATACTTCATGTCCTGTGGCCCTAAAGAGGATTTTTGAGGATGCAGAAAAAAAAAATGGAGCTGCTGAGATTTATCTATGGGCTGTTTTTTAACCAAGCTTGCAAAAAGCTGACTATGGAGCCGGTGGACAAACAAGTGTCAACATCAATGTCCGAGCGGCATCAAAAATCTGGAGGATTGAGCAAAAGGACAAAGGACAAAGGACTGCTGGAATCAGTCAAGAGCAGCAAGAAAATCGAAAAAGTAGATATGTTGAGTCGTGTCCTTCTTTTCCTCATTTGCATTTGAATTGTTTTTCTTTTGTTTGTTTCAGTATTTTTTGCCGTAAAAATCCTTCAAGCTTTCATTATGGCACAGCTTTAATAAAGCTATGGACTGAGAGAATATTCACGTTTATTTGCCTTCCCCGTTGAGTCCGAATATCAGCATCCACTGCATATTCACACACCATACCCACACTGCTGTGGGACCATGTACTGGACAAAAGGCGGCATGCCAGTGGCAGCTTTTGTCCCTTATCGGGTCGTGAAGTTGCTAACATTAATTACCTAAAGCACGGATCAGATATGAGCGGTAAAGGACGAGTCTGCCACCAAGGACTTCATGTTGTAATGGCTTTCTGAAGGTTAAAAATGGAAACTGGGAAATCTTGCAGATATTAAAAGGGCCTTATCTGTTTCACATTAAATGTAAAATGCATTCCAGCTCTTTCTTACTGACATGACAAATGAAAAATGTGCATGTACCATCACAAAACTTTACCATTTCTGGTAGTTTGGGTTTTAAGCTCCGTCAATCTCTAAACAATCCAAAGGAGAATCCATATGGTCCCCAACCCACCAGTAGAGGGTCTTGTCCTCTAATTAATCCTGCTTGTCCCTCTGCTAAACACTGGATCAGTTTGCAGCACTGATGCATTATTCAACATAGCCGCGGGTGAGAGAGGAAGTCTGTGGTCTGGAGTCACCTTACTCTGGGCGGAGAAGCAAAGCGAGGAAGACGGAGGAGGATGAGAGGGAGAAATTAAAGTAATGGAAGTGCAGACGACAGCGGGGGAGGAGGACAGAGAGGAGTGGGTGAGAGGTATGATGGGGGGGGATGAGGTTAGAGATCAAAAAGGGGGGAGAGAGATCAGATGGTTGATGTGGTTGAAGGCGAAGGGAACTGCGAAAAGATCCCATCCGTCTGAGAAACCGCAGGAGGGCCAGAGGCTCGTCCACAGGAAGTCAACGTCCAGCTGTTAGTCCTCTGCTTCTGCTGGCAAACCAGTCGTACCAGCACAGAACCATTCAGCTGGATGGGCATTTTTTTGGACACAACAACCAACGATAAGTCGACAACAACACATCATTCGTTTTTTTTTCCCCCTTGTTCTTTTATTGTTGATCTTTGTTATTCTTAAGAGCGAACCCCTTCCTCAACCCCGGATTGCATCGGTCATCTCCGTCGCTCTCATTTAATACACAACCTGCCCCCACAAGTACAAGGGTCAAAAACACAGTAGTCATGTACCATTGGATCATACAGAAACACACGTGAGATCAACGGCCCTCTCTGGGCCCAGAGTGCGGTAACGATAAAAACCCTAGGAATGGTAAATGTATCATCCACTCACACGGCTGTCTGTGTCTGGGCTGCGGCGGACAACACAATGGTGGAAATAGATTACGTGAATTGGGGAATTTCTTTTATTTAAATGAAACTGAAATGAAAATAGAAAGCAGACAATGAGTTCACACATGCTTTCACAGACCTGCTTTAAACACTCAGGGAGACTCAGGTTTGTACTCGGGGGTCAAAAGTTCCGGCAATAAACTCACAAAATGGTCATTTACAGCACATTCAGCTTGGTGGTTATGTAGCGTTTTACTTACTGTACGTCTTTACTCTGGGCAAACATATAGTATAATATTCATATAGTATTCACATAACATAATATACATCTGTATGTACACACTCCTTTTACCAACAAGAAAAAGTGTCCAGGCACTTCCTTTGTCAGATCACTGACTACACTGTAGCTACCTCATTCTTCATCTTTGTCACAAACAAGCTGCCGTCTCAGTGAAGCTGCGGGAGCCCGGTCTTATTAGCGCAATGTTAAGATTCCTCACAGAATTCTGGCACTGCCACCCGAACCAGACTACGGGCCGCAAACCAGCAGCCGAGGCTCGGCTAGCTGCCATCTCTCAGCTCCTGTGGGCTCCGGGGCCTCTCTCCTTGTTCATTAGGTCGGGCCCCGGAGCGATCGCTTTACCACCCTCCATGAAAACCTGCACTTAAAAGGAGCTTCAGGAGATACGGTGGGGACATAACATATTTTAAAGGGTAATAGTGGAGGGCAGAGTAGATATTTACTTGGTTCTGGAGATGTTAAAGAAAAATACCTCCCCGTCTGTGTCGGGGGTCTTTTTAGGGGATGTTTCATTGATTTGTGCACAAACACATCCAGTGGTCTGCAGGTGTTGGCCAGCATATAAAAAATAATGGATTGTGTTTGTCCATCAAGTCTATGAAGCTGTGACACAGGGTCCGTGGGCAACCGCTCTCTTCTATTTTACAGTTTAAATGCCACTTTTATTTGAAGATACAATAAATGAAAACACTCATATCTTGAATGGTAACACAAAATAGCATATTTTGCCTTCTACACAATGGTAATGCCCCCCCTTTTTTTTACATATATATTTATCTATATATATTTATTTCATTTATGTTACACTGCAACAAATAACAAGTAGTGTTCATGTAAAAATGGTGAAAATGAGGCTCTTGACTGAAAGAGTTAAGATGAGATTCAAACCGGATTAACTTTCTTCATCTGTTTACACAACAACCAAAACCATCAGACAACAAAGGAATTAAACAGCTGGAACTGGGTACACTGGATTCGACTTTAAAGCCACGGCATTAATGAAATATAATGATTTGCACCACCATCACGATGGCAAGTCGGCTCCTTCTCCTCTCCCGCCGGGTATAAAATTAAAACAATCACTTGGAGCGAGTACATTAGCGTATGCAGTACATACTGGGGTGTTTCTAGGTCTATATGATGAGGAAAGCATAGGAACAAAGTAAACAGAGTATTCAAGTCACTCAGCGGGATTGGCACTGTGACAGCAATGAGACAGGAATCTCCCTGCGGTGGCAGTGGGCCCAGTGTGGAGGCCCCTGGAAACGTCCACCTATAGCACACATGGTAATCCAGCACAAACATTATGGCAAATCACGACACGTTGCACGGCTGTACAGTTACTGCATTAATACTGTTGAGGACTGGGCTGGTCCACCCCAATGCAGTAGGTCTTTTGCTGCTGTTTCTGCACCATTTATGGCGACTTTTGGGATTTATTCATGGGTTTTGAATAAATCGGTCCTATGGTCAGAGAATAAGGCAGTTTATGGTATGGTAGGTAAGTCATGCCACAACCACAGTGGACTGCTGTTGCATGTAACTCTTAAAAGAGAAGAAAAAATGCTTCTGCGTTAACGCTGCTGTAATTCTGGTGTTACATCCAGCCCACTCTCGCTGTACAAGTGAAACAATGAAAACACAGCCAATGTGACCCCCCCTCAGAACAGACCGGTCCGTTTAGTAGCTCCGAATATTGTTTCACTGCTGGAATCCCTTAGCACAAAAGGAGCTTTAGTCCGAGAGGCAAAGAGGACCAAGAAAAAGCACGAAAGATATCAAAAGAGATACACATCACCATCAAGGAGGAAATCACAGCTGTACATTAAAGGTTAAAAGTTAGAACTTTGACTGTTTCTCCCCCCCCCCCCCCCCCCCCTCTCCTTTTTCTGCCATTCCTTCAACTCCAAGTCTGCAGGTCAGAACATGAAAGTAGAGGAGGGTCACTGGGTGGCCTCAAATTGAATCTTCACTGTCGTTGTGAGAGACATTTTGTTGCTATCTCCCCTCAAAGCAGTCCAAGTACTCCAGGACAAGGTCGTAGCAGAATCGATACTGATCCTGAGGAGGAATAAGATTTAGGTTTTTGATTTGCAATCAACAAGTGAAATCAAAATAATAATTACAGAAGTACATTTTTGTCACTTAGAAACTCTCACCAGAGACTCCACCATGTTGGGTTTGCAGTTGCGTAGAGTTTTGACGGCGTAGAAGATGTCCACCATGTTCTGGTACTGGATCATCTCGATGAGGATGTTAGCGGCACAGAAGGAGCCACTGCGGCCGCCGCCGTTACTGCAGAGGAGGAGATGGGTCATTTTGGACACCAACTCAAACAGATGTATTATTTTTGTATTCATGATTTTTTTATATTTTTTCTTTCAATATTTCGTTTTAAATTCATTCGGCATGAATAATGAGAAACCATGAACATGAACTCCTGGTCCCGCGGAAAATTCCTACTCAAACAAAGGAATATAATCATTGTTATAATAATAATAACTTAAATAACTATAAAAATAAAAAAGGCTACCCCCCCTTCCCTTCCTTCACTAATTGATTAAATAAAGGATGTAACAGAGGGGCATATAGAATGAGCTCCCTCTAATTGAAATGTATGCATTGTTGCAGTGTCTTTAATTCAACTATGTAAATAATTATACACATGTAGGGCCCGAACAGACTTGAATTTCCCAGATGACTCAAGATATTACATTTATTTCCAGGTTCAAAACCATCTGTGCCATAGTGATGTTTTAAGAGTGAAAGACGATATTCAAGTAATTTAGTGCCGTACACTAGCCACACTACGTGCATGGCTTTAGGTAACGCAATGATGATTATTATCACTTTGATAACACAATTGACAAAAAATCCTGCTAACTTTGTTGACCATTGTGTCATGATGATCCTCTGCTCACCGCGGATATGAATATTTCAGAATTCAAATGAAATGGCTCTTGAAAACCACGGGATGGCATGTAATGACATTAATTCACTATCCTTTTTTTAAATCTAGAGCTATCAATAGGTATTTGACCAAAACTTTTGTTTATAACAAAAAACCTTCATATTTTATGAAATGTTTCCTCAGACGCAAATCTCCAAATGCAACATTGAGACTGTGTTTAGTGAATATTCCACTCTTAATAAGCGTGACAGCACTTTCATGGTTAGCACATTAGTATGGAGATATTATTATCTATTTGAAATACAGATGAGCTAACTACATCTTATTAATACAGCAGCATTAAAACAAAGGCTATTTCAAACTGAACATTAACATGAAATATGAATAATCCTCAGAGTCTACAGCCATACCATTAGCCCTTCCATTAAAAGCTGTTTAAGTTTAGACCTTGGCTGTCAATATGATTCAACCCAGATCCTATAGCATTGCATGCTCAGCAGGATGGTCCATATTTGTGCAGTATATGTAAAAGATATACATACTTCTCCCTCCCTGGGGCTTATCATTTCTTTAATAATTAAATAATGATAATCATAACTTTATTTGTATAGCACTCATCTAAACAAGGTTACAAAATGCTTCCATGGCAATTTAAATAGGTCCTTGAAAGCTGTAATAAAGTATCAGCAGGGCAGAATATGTGTAATCTGATAGGCCTGGTTTTGTAAACAGCCTCTTTAAAATAGCAACATGAGGAAAAGCTGTGAGGAAGAGCAAATTGAGAAAAAACAGCACAGTGACATTTCCTCGGAAATATGGTCCTGGTCATCACAAATGAAAGGCAATATCAATAAACTACTGGAGGACGATCCACATCCTCCCTCCTGAGACGAGCCCAGCGAAGGTGGGCTCGGAAGCCTCTGCAGCGTACACAGGCAATATTAAGGTAATCAATCGTCGTCAGCGCCGTGGCAGTGCTGGATTTACTGTAGTGGGAACCATCGCATTCTGTATTAAGCCATAATTGATTTGATCTCCATAATCTCTTTCTTGGTTGTCGCGGGTAACTCTGTGTGACAGCGCTGACTGATGTGCTTTCAGACGGGGGGGCGGTGGGGATGAACGTGTGACGGGTCGGCAATGAGCCGGACGGCCCATTCACATTCATCATCGGGTGTGCGCTGCGGAGGCTTAAGACAACAGAGGAGCAACACAACACGGCGAGCCGCACCACACCACAGCAGAGCATGGCATACAACAGCCGAGTACATCACAAAGTTCTGTCATGGAAAAGTACTTTTTAACTAGTCTCTACAGCAGTATGTGTCATTATCCAACAGATGTGTTGATGATTTGTCCCATTCTAACAGACAGATGCTGTCCTTTGTGAATGAGCTTTTTCTTTGGGAGGATTTGAAATGTCAGTCTTCAGCTGCATTATTTCACTGTCTCAGACCTTTCCGAGGGAGGGGGAGATTGAGAGAGATTTATTTCTGTTTCCAATACATGTTGCTGAGAGGTTACTCACAGGCAGTGGACGGCTGTGCGTCCTTCTCCGCACTCTCGTTGCCACTTGTGCACTTGAGCCAGCAGGTTGAGGAAAGCCTTCTTGGAGTCGGGGACATCGCGGTACGCCGACCAGCGCAGGAACTGGAACTGACACACCACCAGCTGACCCTCCTGGAGCTTCAGAATCAAAACACAAAACACATGGAATCTGATCTGCTGCACTATGCCAACTTACATGCACTCACATGCAGTGTTATTTCGTATTTACTAGTTGATGCAGCATTTCTGTGTGTGCCCGTTAACACCCGTGTTTCAGTGCTCCCCAGGCTCCACGCTGGCTCTCTGCCGTGCTCGCTCAGCACACACACTCTGAGATATATGATTCTTCAGGTGTAAGTGGGGCCTGAGCTGCGAGCGAGAGAGGTCCCTGTGTGTTCATAACCTTGTCCTGTAGATTCTCTCCTAATACTTAAGGTTCAGTGGAGAACTATAAGTCATGCAAATTGAGCTGGCAGAGACACCAACGATGTATGAAGAAACTGCGCCTCAGTGGGAGTGGGATTTACAGAGAGTAGTTTTTTTGGTGCTACATTGCCCGCTCCGCGTACATATGCTTACAGTGCACTTCCTTTGACTTTTACTCTCTTCCCTTGTATATCATTGTCACGCATTTGAAAAAAAGACTGATTCGCCTCCAGCCGGTCACAGAGAACGAGAGGCGTGTGTTATTTCTGTGTGATTGGATACCTCCCATGCTGTGTTAAGTTGCCCTATCCGTGACAGTGGTATGCAACGAGTAGAAGAAAAGGTGCCTTATGCAGATAGGGGGAATGACAAGGGCGTTTGGGAGGAGGTGAGGAGGCCAATCAAGAAAGGAAGTTCTGGGAACTGGCTGTCGCACTGCTTATAATGGCAGCGCTGCAATAAAAGCCATGCATACAGATTTCCTCAATAATTGGTTGACAGTGATCCTGAGCAGAATACATGCATGTGCTTATGCAAATGCCCAGGCAAAACACTGTACCTGCATACATATACACACACACACACACACACAAACACACACAATCAACACACTGTTTGATGTTAGTGAATTCAAGATGACATATACTTGGAGACTATATTACACATGTATATATATACATGTAGTTGTAGTTGAGGAGAGACCACCCTGATGTCCCCTCTGCTCCCTCTACCCATGACAGTCTTTTTTTAGCCAATTTAATGAGTTTTGTCTAATTCTCTGCTCTTTAAAAGTGTGACATGCTTTATGAACTAACCAAAAGGAAGTCCGAAAAGAGTGTCCTGCAACGGAAAATATGACATGGATCATGATGATGAAAACCCCCTCTTTAGTATGCTAACGGCCACCTAAGAGAAGCAAGACGCGTATCTAGGTAATGACAAAAAGAAATTGAAAAAGAGAGAGACTGACCTTTATTGCATGCACGTCAATGGATTTCTCGTGCAGGTTTTTCATAGAAAGAAAGCTCTGATAACTTGTATTGCTCTTACGGGAACGTCTTATGGAAACAATGGTGTCTGAGGTTCAATTTTCTGGGCAGCTGAATATCTAAATATATTCTTTGAAGTATGCTTTATACAGTCTACGGATAACTTTTCTTTCTACAGATCTGCCATTGTGTTCGGCATAAATCTCCAGCCTGCATTTTACAGTGTATTTATTTGACAACCTCCCGTGTTTCATGAGGCAAACACTAGAGAAGGGTATGCATAATAAAGCAATATAGACAGATAGCGATGCACAGGTACAGAATCAAGTGAAGCAAATGTGCCTTTGAGTTTGTGTTCATGTTGGAAGTTTTAAACAAAATTCAAATCATCATTTGAAGGTTTCAGGCACACAGATTATTCTTTTTTACAGCTAACCCTGGCTAGTTTTTCGGACTTTGAGGATTTGGTGTCAGCTTTTTAGATGCACATTACAGTTGGCAAATCTGGATTTCACTGTAGGTAAAAGGTCACATCTGAATTACCAGTGAGGACCACAGCTAATGCATTTCAGATGAGGTTCGAGTTATCATTTGTGAAACACCTCTGAGTGGAACAACATGTCTCCAGCAGCCTTGTTTGGCAACTGATGACTCACCCTCGTGACATTCTTGACCCGAAACAGACGAGTGATGACATCATCGTCTGCCGACATGGACAGAAACTCCACCTCCATGGCTCCATACTGCTGCAGACCCGGCTCCGGCCAGTACTGAACACACGGCTGCAGGGGGGGGGGAGAGATTGTTATTGTCGTTGACGAAATACGGCACGTACAGAACTTGAACTCAAGCTTTCTTCAGTAGTTATGGCCAAGAAAATTCCCTTTACTTTTAAAACTTTGGATCATCAAAGATAAGAGAGCTTTAAGGAGATCAAGTGACGGAAATATTAAGCCAGTAAGTGTGTGTTAGGGTGTGTGTTTTGCTACCAGATGTCTAACTAACAACAATTTAAATTGGTGATAACATTATTTTTCAGGCGACTGAACTCCACTGGACGGCACGAGATGAATAAAACTTATAAAAAGGATACAAAGAGGCCAATCACTAATTTACCACATCTACTGAGCACATCATACCCAAAACAATGACTCACAAGGCTCTTAAAGGTCGGAGTGGTTATTGATTTTGATGAATATCGGGTGGCCGAGAGGATTCTCTTACCATGAGTGTCAGGCAGCAAGTTGTCACCATGAAAACCACCACCATTATAGTAATGAAAAGAAACGATTCCTATTTCTTTTCATTACTATAGTGATGATATCCACCCTGTGGAATCATTCAGTCATCTCTGCAAAACTGTTTATCTGCCATTAAGGGCAAGATGTCAGTCAAACTCATTCAGTTTGACTCCAACTAGATAATGTTTTGGCTAAACAAGGAAATTGTAAAGATTTTGGGCTCTTTAACAGAACATGCTGAACATCTTCTGTTAGCTTTTTAGAAATTAATGTTAGTTTTTGTGGAGTAAATTGTGTTACAACCTGTGTATTCCTTTATTATTCCGGACTTATGGCCAACAAATTGTTTTGTGATGTAATAATGACCATGGAGCTTTGACCATTTAAAACTATTCAGTTCATACTTGAGTTCAGGTAAATGTTTGTGCCCTATTTGGAGAAAGTTTCTCCAGTTGTTCCTGAGATATTGGGCTCACAAGAACTGGGCAGATGGAAAGATTTTGGGATAATTTGAAAACAATGTTCCCAGCCACATCTGTCGCTGCACGAAGGCATGAATATCTTACAATTTAATCATAGTCCCGATTTCCATAGTACTACTGTAGGGTTGCTACGTCCTATTTCTCCAACCTGAGAAATATCTGGAGAACTGAATAGTGTTTTTCCTTTACCGACTATTTTTCACACTATAATTTCATCCATGCTCGATAATTGTGATAACAAATTCTTCTAGCTCAATAGCTAGTTTTGTTAAATAAAGTTATTATTCCATTTCCATGCCTATACATTTTAGAGCAGACTTAACAATCTAATGGCTTTCAAAGCCCTCTTCAGCATGGCACCTGATTATCTGGCTGTCTTCATTTATCAGCTCAGGATTCAGTGTTACCATGTGGATTCGCTTCCCATAGAGGCTCCATGGAGTCGAGAGGAGGCTTTAAGCACTATGACATTCTTTTAACTACTTCTTCAGTGTTTCATTAGGTTTTTTTAATCTTCAACATGATTCTTGTGTTATGTATCCACATTATTGTGTGGAGAGTGAAAGAAAGAACAGGGAATATTGCAGTACAGAGGAAGACATATGCTCATGAGAGAAAGTGGGTCGCCAACAAAAAGGACCCTGAGATGTGGCTTGAGGGGAGTGCGATGCTATTCTCCTGAGATGGAATTTGAGGAGGGGAAGGAAAATCTGGGGCGGGTGTTATCTAGTCATGCCTTGAGATCAATGTGGTCAGGGATCAAAGCCCAACAAAATGGCATGAAGGAACTAATCCCAAGCACAGATACAGAAACAGTGAGGTGAGGGGTTTGTTGGGAAAAAGTCTCAAGTGAAGTTCAGATAACCTCCAGGCTGAAAGTATAAACTGCCACAGCAAAAAGTGGCTCCAGTGCGAGTGAACTAAAACACTTCAGCAAAGTGGGTCAACAAAACAGTGGCAGTGAAACAGTAGAATACACCTTGATCTTACCCAAGCAGAGTTGGACTGGTTGAGTTGGTTGAGCATGACTACCGCCGTGCAGCCGTAATCAAAGACCAGCCTCCAGAAGTCGGCCGTGGTGCCCGGCAGAGGGTGCGGCGTCACGATGAAAGCGGCCTGTCGGTGGAAGCTGTCGGCGAGCGCAGCGTTGATGTAATTGTTGCTCTCCCCTTCTGTGGTGACCAGGAAGGCCAGGGCGCGATCCGGCGGCAGCACATCCATGCTTCGGTTCTTCTCCCGGTTTCTGGGCAACAGGGCAATGCTGCACTCCTCCACATCCAAGTGGGGAGTCACAGAGTTGAGTGTCTGCAAAGGGAAAAGTTGAGGACAAGAGGAGGAAATTACAAATAATTTAAGAGAGCTTTTAAAAGATGAGATGCGTGAGGAGAGGTGACACACAGCAGAGGTATCAAATATGTCACGGAGGAAGAGGAGGAGGAAGAAGACGAAGACTATCAAACAGAAGCAAAGACAACCGGGAGAATTCCAAGAATCCAATATTGAACTGAAAGAATCTCTAATAACCCTGAACCTAAAGTTGATAAACTGATATCAAATAATAAAGGATGAATTCTGCCAACTGCATGATTCAAAAACTCAAAAGGAAATATTGCAAACGAATTTTCTTTGATGAACTGTCTGTTCGCTTAGCTGGGATTAAATGAGACAACTTGAAAAAGACTATTTGGATCATTAATACACCTCATCAATAATAGATCTGTGACTTGCTGATCTCAGTACTACCAGTTGGCTGAGTGCTGTCAGAGGAGAAGGCGAACACAGAGCTCACTGGGCGGTGGACAGGCTTTCAACAACGATGTCAGACGGATATGTTTACACCATCAAAGAGGCCGATGTAACATTCTCCTCCGTGAAAAACAGACAGATGTTATCAGTGTGTCACCCCCTCCTGTACCATCCACTAATCCACACAAATAAATAAACCGTTAGTCTTGTAAAAGAATAAAACTGTATAAAATTAACTGACGAGCGTGAGCCTTTTCCCAGTATTACTTTGAAATGCTAAACCTGGAATCAATGCGGCTGCCGGCTGAGCGCCGCGGCGGAGGGAGGAGGCAGGTAAAGCGTGTGAGAACGCAGCTGGCTCTCTTCTCTCCTAATCAACACCTAATACAATGTTCGCAAACCGCTCTCCTGCAAAACAAGGCGGAGGGTTTCAACGCGAAGCCACGAAGAATCTGAGGTGAAAGGAAACCAACCACAACACTCGTGCACAAATGCACACGCGCGTACGAACACACATTTGTGGATGCGTATCCATTGCTCTCGTTAGTCTGCTCCTTCCTGCACTCTGTTGATTTCAAAACGTCTGTGCTATAAAAGGACACGTTTCCACAACAGGGCGGATGGAGTCGTCATCTGTTGTTTATGCAGCTGTCTGAATACCAAACAGACCGTTGTGGATTAACTAAACAACCACGGTGCACACACACTCACGACAGAATATATGCAATGCAGATGCAATGTATAATACAATCCTCTCCAAACTGTATACAATAAATCAACAGTATGGTTCTCTCTGGATTCGACTTCATCAACTTTCCTCTATATAAACAAGGCATCACTTTTATAAACATTCATTAACGGAACTATTATTATAATTACTGATAGAAATAGTCGGTTTAGTAGTAGTGGTTTAGAAACACCAAAATTTTGTGGTTATATTTGTAATTGAGCCACAGCAAGAATGCACACATAAATTAATATAACTACTGCTATAATTGATGGAGAATAAGTACATTTAGTAGCAGTAAAAGTGTTTCGAGGGGGTGCATTTCAATGTATTCTATTTGATACTAGTAGTAATACTGCAATAGCATTAGCAGTAGTAGTACAGTCCAATTTTACTGTAGTAGCTGAAGTGCTGGTAGGTCCCATTAAGGTAATTGAAGAAATGTTATTGATGATATTAAATAAATCACATTATGAGCGTGATTGCTGAGTGTCGACTGTTTAATTTAGAATATGAGTGCATGTTTCATATGTTAATGGTTGCACGTTTCAACAAAATGAATCTGGGCTTTAGAAATTGATTGAGGTGCCGCTGATCCACCGTCCACTCCAGCGCGGGACTGACCTGGAACTCTTCCCGTAGCTGAGAGGAATTACTCTGGGAATCCACCCGCAGCATCTCTTTGTAGGTGACGGCGAACTCATTCACCAGGATGGCCGTCTCTCCGCACAGGCACGCCTCCAGGATGGCATCGTGGATGAAGATATACTGCTCCTGGAGGTACAACAGGTAACATGATGAAGTGCTGTGTCTGCGTGCACGTGTGTGGGCAATGCATGTGTAATCTAGTGGGTATTCAGGGTAATGGATGAGGGTATGCTATCTGGGTGCAAACACACAGACCAGACGCAACAAAGGAGGCAGGTTATGAACATGTGTAGATGCAAATAAATAATTAAACCTTATGAATAAGAGATTTTTCATAACCTGCCTTGGTCTGAATAAAATATGTGCTTTAATGCTGGTAGTGTATCAAAGCTGCGGGAGAACAAATAAATATTTCCGAGTAAACAAACACAAGCGGTGTGCATTTAATTAGAGCACCCCTGCAAATAATTACAAATGTAATAAACAGCTAAGTCAATGTTGGATTTACATAATAAGGGGTGAATATGTAAATTATCTCCACATCTAAAGAACAGCATTGTGCACACGCAGCACAGCGACAGACAACGTGAGTCCTTTCTCTCAAACTATTCCAATGACCTTTACATAAGTCCCCCCCCCCCCCCCCCCCCACTTTGACTTTCCACAGGAGGAAAAATCAAATGTTTAGAAACCTGAGCGTCCCTCCGGAGCAGGAGGGAGGTGACCACATTAAGTCCACTGATTGTTTAATGTCACATCCTGAATATCCAGCTGAATATAAAGTACATAGATGATCTGATTTGTTGACCTGACCTCTGTCTGGATCATGTTGATGCGTCGAGAGCAGAGGGTTTTGACACAGTTGTAGATATCGACCACGCCTTCACACTCGGCCATGTCCAACATGACGTCCAGCACGATGTAGCAGCCGGTGCGGCCCGCCCCCACGCTGGAATAAACCAAAAAACAAAAACACAAACAAGAACATCTTTCATGAGGAGTCATTAACAATCTTACAACCAATGTTTTGAGAGAAACGTGTGTCTGCTCACAGCCAATGATATAAAAGCTCTGTGATTTAACAGAAAAAATTGGAGTGCTGGCGGCCGCCAAAACAAACCAGGAGAGGGTCGTGACATTTGTTAAGTTTGCGCTAGTTATATAAACACTTTAATTTAGGCCTTGAAATTACTAAAAACTATTTTTTTTTAGTATTAAGCTAATGGAAGCTTTAAGCTAAACACAAGAGAGAATCCGAAAGTGATGAGTATTGTTATATTGAAGTGAGCATAACAGATTAGTTTTGCATGAATACCGTTGAAGGGTGCTATGTCTGATTTTGCCTTTATTTAGCTTCAAGGTCAATTGATTCTCTGCTAACCTCTGTCTATTTATTCAAATGTAACCCAACGATACGTATGAAGACAGAAAAAAATGAGGTACTTCTTTGTAGACAAATTAAGTAAAAGAGATATGTTGAAGGTTGTTGTTTATGTTACAGGACAGGTAGAACCTGACAACAGCACAACTGCACTCTCAGATTGGAACAATTAATTTCACGGTCTTGTGCCGCCCGGCTCTCTCTCTCTCTCATTCGACCACTGTGATGATCACTCGTGCACCATCGCTGAACCCGGCCAGTGCAGCTCAAACCTCCATTCTATCTGAAAAGGCCTTGAAGATGCAAACAGCTGCTCACAACTGCCTCCATCTGTCACTTCAGGTCATGGTGATGATAAATATCTTCAAAGATAATAGGATTGATAAACATAATAACCTATTGAGATGTTTTTCATATATACTTGAAAAAGGAAATAGAACAACAGATGGTTTATAAGAAGACAGGCTACAGCCGTTGCTATATTGGGTTACCTGCAGTGGACCACCACCGGGCCAGCGTCAGGAGGCGTGGAGGCTTTCACTCTTCGTATAAAGGCCAACAGTCCAGTGGCATGATAGGGCACCCCGTGCTCAGGCCAGGATGTGAAGTGGAACTGACGCACCTCGTGCTTGGTTGAGTATCCTCTCTGTCGAAAACAAACACAGAACACACATTAGAACTACATGCAAAACAATACATTTATGTGGCTTGCATCTCAACCATCATAGCCCGCAGGCTGTTGTTTCATCCAAGACGTGCTGCCATCCATTCAGAGGCATTCCCCCCTCAATGAGAGATGTGGAAAGTTTTTGGGCTCAGTGTGATGACAACCAGGACATTATTTATGTGGGGTGTTAGGTCTTCTAGGAGAGTATGGCCTCTGGGCATCATATCCTAGAATCAGCAGCAATGTGAGAGACACGCAGAGAAGAATTACTGAGGCTCGGAGAGGGAGGGGAGGTTTCTCCTCTCCATTGGGAGGCTGCTGCCGTCACACAGCAATTTCTCCCTCTGCTCACATTTGACAAAGAAAAGCAAAGCAAAGCAAAGGTTTCCTGAAGACAGAAAACTAAAAAAGGGGTCGAAGGTATTATGAAAAACAAGCTGTCACCAGCTCCCAAATTTGTGCCGATTTGAATAAGCGGCAGCGTGTGCCAGTGGAGAGCGGCTGTGACAGTGGCATGATAATGCCGTGTTTGTGCCAGTGTCACACCAGAGCTGCTCCTCTAGTCCTTCCACAGAAAGATCCCGGAGAGATTGACAAGATGGAGGTCGCCGGGGGCATAGCAATGTAACAGATATGTCGGAAAGACGGCATGGGCATTCAGATAGCTGCTAATATTAATTCCTCTAAATGTGGATGTGTGGACCTCATGCCTATCAGCACTAAGCCCTGTCAGGTATCTAATCTGTACAATTAGTTCTAATTTAAATTCTTACTTCACCAGGTTACCGGGGAAACATGGACAAATTATGTTCATGAATAGATTACAGAAAGGAACCACACACGTATTAATTTCTGCCCTTACAGAGCAGTGAAATTAAGAATATTATAACATTTATTAACAAATGGAAACGAGGGTAGCTAAATAAAGGTAGTAATGTAAATTTCAGATCAACTCACCCTCTCCAAGGCAAAGGTACGGACTGTGTATTCAGCCAGTGTCTCTGTCTTCAGCAGAGTGATTTTAATGTCCCCGTACATCTCGCTGTCATCCGGCCAATATTTACAGCATTTCACCTGATTGGAAAAAAGGAAAGCAAAGGAGTTAAACGTTGTGTTATCACTACTACAAATTTGACCGAATGTAGAAGGTGTCACATGAATTGATCTGTTTGATGGGTAAAGTGAAAATTTAACAGTTTTGTTGAAACGCAGCATATTCAAAGCTCTGTCCTCTGGTGTTAAATATAACCTTTATTTAACAATTTTAGCAACATAATCCATCCTTCTATTTATATTCCAGCTTCTCTAAAAATGAAAAACTGTGTTTTAATATTAAAATGGTAGGTTTGAGAGGTAATATTATAAGGTAACAATGAGATAATCTCTGGCTTGGATTGTGCTGGTGGGGTGATTATTTCAGGATTATTTTCCTGATTTTAGTGAATGAGGTTATCAACGTAATTACATGGACTTTTAGCAACAACATAGCATTTGTTTTCCTTTAAATGAACCAAACTACAGATGTAAAAAGCGTGAGTTCCATGATTGCACTGTGCCAGTTTTGGCTGTGTGTGGCGGTCCCCTCCTTTATATTTGAAATTGATGCATTGCAGTCAGACGGATTGCATGAGTAGATATAGTAATACCATTGAACAAGATTAATTCTAACGATCCATTTGACAGTAAGGGATAAAGTAAAAAAAAAAAAATAAGCGCAAACCTGTGTCATAAATTTTAATTAAGTCATCATGAGAAATATAAAGTCGTTCATCTGTTAATTTAACCAGAACAGAGACATATTGGTGTGGAATGTATAAATAAAAAATACAACAGTTCACCTCAAATTCTTAAGAAGAACAAAAACAACCTGTTCCTCTGCAAATATTTCATCACAGAGGGCAAAGAAAAGAAAAGCACAACAATCACAGAATGGTGGGAAAAATAATGAACAGGAGGCATCACTTTTTTTTCAGCAGCATCAGGCAAAAAGGAGGTAATTTTATTTGTTTTATTTAATAGAGTTGTTATCTGGATTCAGCTACACAGACCAGTCCTTATTTGTTGACCGTTCCGGGAATTGTTGAGGTGGAAAACCAAATTGGATGAAGGCTCACTGCTAGAAAAATGGTGTCATTTTAACCATCCACTGAGGTAATGTGCTTCTCTTTCCTACGGTGAAAAGAGGATGGAATACTTACAGCAGATTTCACACACTACTGGTATTTATGTGAGGTGGAAAATAACGGCGTGACAGTCAAGCCATTAAGGCTGTATGATCATGCAATGTATGTAAGGACAGCTGCCCTAGATGTGGCTCAGGTTATTTTTTATATGCGTTTTATATTAAGTATTTTATAGCTAATTTTATGGACTCTATAATCATACCATCATAATGTAGAATTCTATCATTCATCATGGCTGTTTCGCGATGATGATGTCATAATAAGGGTTAATCCAAATGCCATAAAAAATCCAACATCAAGTTTAACAGCCCTGCAGAGACTTTGTGCAGATGTATCTTTCATTTTTCTTGATATCAAGAAAGTTAAAGGAATAGTTTGACATTTTTTGGATGCCCCAAAAGAAAATGGGTGAGAAAACGTATACCTCTCCCAAGTTCTTAGCTTAGTTTAGCATAAATGCTGGAAATCGGGTGTCCTGTGAGATCTTTTCAAAGAAACAAAATGTTCAAATAGACACCAAAACGTTCCCTCAGGGCAAATGTGCAACGTGTTGGAGCACTGGGCGATGACAGGAGGAGGACAGGGACTGAACATCACTTACCCTGCCAACCTCCACCAGCTTAGTGATCATGACGATGCTGAAACAGTTCTCTTGCCACACCATCCTCCAAAAATCATACAGAGTCTCCTGCTTGGGTCCTGCTGGGAAGACAGAAGAAATAAGAGTGAAGGGCAAACGGCAGATTCAAGTACCGGAATTCGTATCGCTGTGAAAACTTAAATAATTGCAACCTAATTGTCCTTTTCCCTGACGGCAAGGTACCGATCGCTCAAAATACCGCCATCAATTGAGTTATTGGGAATTGAAGGCAGAAAGGGTGACGGATAACCAGCAGCGGCTTATGATGAAATCCTCAAGGAAAATCTGTCGTTGTCATGTGAACGAAGGAACATTCAGGAAGCGAGATCCAACTCAAACAAGAGGATCACATAGGAAATAAATGCTTAAAAAGACAAAGCGCTGCTGACGACGTTCTGTTTTATATCTTTTGTATCTGCTGCTCTCTGTTTCTGTGACAAGGGGAAGGAAGGGGAGCTGGTGCCAGATAAGAAGAGGAGTAGAATTGAAGTGACTGTGTGATGAGAGAGAAACTGACACTCATTAAAGCTCATTATGGTCATTACCACATAAGGAAAAGGGGCCATTCGTCCATGCTCTGCGTTCAAAATCTCAGCCGAGGAGGTTATGTTTTTTTTTTTTGTCTGCTTTTGTTGATATTTTGCAGGAGTACGACAAACATGTTGGAATGGGTGGATGACCACACAACTTGGTGGACAGATGTGGTGTGGATGCTAAGAGATCCCATTCAGTTTTGGTAGAGATCCGATTCGAAATATGGGAAAACTTAACACCCATCTCTGTGCTAGCAGTAGTGGTTGAAATACAGGTTCTCCTTTCGACGAAGAACACGCCGCCCAACATGTCACAGAAATCGAGTAGCTTTGACTAATGTGTGGAATTAATCACCTGTTCTAATGTTTAATTCAGTAACACCACCAACGCAGCCTTCACGGGCTGCTAGTCACTTTTTGATTTGCCAGAAAGACGGTTTTGGCAAGGGATTGTGCATGAGTAGGCTCATTGGCTGGATCATCTTCAATTTATAACAAGGTGTTCACCATCCTGAATCCCCCCCACACACACACATACACACAATAGCCTTGCTGAGATACTCACCCTGAGTGGCGATGAAGTGGTTGGATCGATGGTAGCCCTGAAAGAGAGAAGAGGGATGACATGCTGAGTAAGCCTTCTACCCCTCAGGCACAGCTGTATGAGAGGGTGTCTCTCGGTCTTTCCCATTTTTCTTTATTCCCCTTCATCTTTCCTGCATTCTGCTCTCCTCCTGACCCACACTCAGCAACTGTGAAACCTGTTTTCCTGTATAGTTCCTTCACTGGCTGACCTATTGCTGACCACAGAACATGGCTTTGCCCTCTGCTCCTCAGAGTTTGGAGCAGTTGAGGCCACATATAGGAAATACTGCATCTAGAAGAAGTGCTGATGAATCTCTGAAAAAGTGATCTCTAAAGTGAGTCTGGACGGCTCATCTTTGTGACACTTTAATAAAGATATGACAGAGAAACTAAAGGTTCACGTCTTCAATTTCAGGTGTTAGAATCATTCATCAAACTCTTGTCCTGACCACAGATTGTAAATAAAGACAGACGACCAAGCTCCAGCTAACTACGCAGTGGAGATCGGGGGATGGAAACATTGTTTCAAGGTCCAATCGATTCACACACTGGACCCATCAAAAGTCAGTCTTTAACTGTCAATCACGACATTTCATCTCGTTTTTAAGGTTAAAAAAACAATCTTACCAGACAAATTTGCCCTTAAACATACATCAGTTAGAACAACCTTAAAAGACATAGTAAGTATTTTGAGGACATTTATTATGCATATGTATGTATATTATGTACTTTGACATTTTTGTTTGGTCCATAACACTGGAGAGGCATGATTTATCCGGATCAAGATAATTTGGCTTTGCTTTTGGTGAGCCGTCAGGTCATCCATCTTTACACTCTGTGGTCCTGTCCCATAAAAACTGATTCTCACTGAAAATGCACAATGCACTTTATCTGAGTAGATCATTTAAAAAACTAAAGCCATTTTTATTTTGTCAAAATGATAACACCTTTATTCATATCACCACCAGCATAAACCGTTGCCTAGGGCAAACATTTTGTGTACAGTCAGAGATGCTACATATCAAAGGGAGCGGCAGCCTTTGATATAGATGACAGACAATTTCATATGGTGAGTATGTGGGGTGAATATGAATGAACAATGAGATGTGTCACCTCAACTGCCATGAGGGGAATAAACATGACTCCCTGAGGGGTTTTGAGCATTTTAAGGCCAAGCAAACTGTTAAAAGATAGTAACTACTGCTTATATCTCACTTTGCGTGTTTACATGAGAGACCTTTTTCCTGGAGTCCATGAAAACATCTCCTGATAAAACCTCACCGATGTTGTGGTTCAGCTTCATTTGTCATTTTTGAGAGGAGCAGCTGGAGGGATAATTGATTCTCTGATTACCTTACACGAGTCTGTGACGTGGAGAAGGCAGGTCAGGAATAATCAGAACACACTCCCGAGCCCATCGG
This sequence comes from Platichthys flesus, assembly GCF_949316205.1. NCBI lineage: Eukaryota > Metazoa > Chordata > Actinopteri > Pleuronectiformes > Pleuronectidae > Platichthys > Platichthys flesus. The sequence continues at coordinate 12,978,980 of NC_084955.1, forward strand.
CTCTCATCACATCAGCATGATGGGATGATCCACACTGATAACAGTTAATAACATTTAGCAGAAGGCGTCTTCCGTGTATGCCATGTCTGTCCATGTCGCTGATGGAACGCGTAACTGAATTGCATCCAGTCGGATAAACAGGGGACAAGTTTGAAATGGAGATGGATGACCAGTGCTGTGAGGCCTACTATCCACAATTCCTCTGGCCCTGGCCAAATACTATCAGCATGAATGATACCTCTCTTCTATTTGAGATGAACAGCAGAGCAGCTAAACCTCCGTCTTGACCACTTATGAGAACTCATAAAGACAGCAGGGTCCTCTATTTGTTTTTCTTTGTTTTATTTTTTAGGGCAAATGTGGCCAAAACCTGAGACACACTGACCTTTGAGCATTTGTGGATAGAGGAAAGTGGGTAGAGGAGAGGGAAGTGGAAAGGGAAGAAAGGGGGAAAAGAGCAAAGACAGAGCGATGGCAGGCTGAAGAAGGAGCAGTGAAGTACTTACTTCCCTGTTAATCCGAATCTACAGGTTCCAAGGTCGAGGAAATGGGAAAAAGAAGACATATAGGCTAGTTAATGAGAGAAGCTTTTTGTAAAGAGGATTGTTGGTCACAGAGTGGTGGTAAGAGGTATGCATGCCTGAAAGTGGGCATTTTTATTATGGTAACTCAAAACTTATAATCATCGTGTTTTTATTTCCTGTCATGTTTTCATTGCTTTTTTAAAATGAAAGTCAATTTTAGTAAAAAAAATTATGTCAGTTTTGTTATGGGTTTTTTCAAAGGTAAGAAAAGAAAAACAGGCAAACTCTTGCAATAGTCAAGACTGTGTGGTTGTGGTTTGACCATATTTTATATTTGGACAAATGCTGCTAAAGTGACGTGGGAGGAGCTATTTCAGGCGTCCCTGCATGGTTGTGTGAGTCTTTCACACTGACAATTCTATTCAGAGTTGGAGTTTTCTGGTTTGGATCAGCGTGTAAAAACTAGAAGTGACAAGTACAAGCTTCCACATGTAGAGACTTTGTTAATTCACTAAGCTACATTTCCCATGGTGCATCTCAATAGGAAATATCCAAAATACCCAATTAGGAAGCTTAGGCGTACTTTGGAGGGAGCCACTAATGGTGTGCGAAACTAACAACATTAACAACACTCTTCAGCAAATCATTTACATTAATCTTTGAACTCTGGGTCAATTTTGGATTAACTCCACAGCTGCAACAAATTGTTTTCTTCGCAGGTTCAATGAAAAAATAATTTGAAACGTCCATTGCTCATGGGTATTATAGTGTTTAGCACTGATCTGCTGAACCAAACTGAGACTATAAAAAACAAAGTTAAAGTAATTAGAAGTGGTGGCCGTAACAGCAACCTATGGAGTACTTACATCCTCTGGGGAGTTACATGTTCTATGTTAAGTAACAGTGAGAATATCATCAAGAAAACTTGAAGTGGGAATACAGAGAGGCATTACAACCCTAAGGACCCAGCGGGCTATCATAATTAGTGGCTGTACCGGCACAGGGACATACTGTATGTGAAATTACTGCTTTATATATCCCACTTGGAAAAGCGAGAATGAAAATCTTTAGGCAGAAATATGTTATATGAAAAGAAATCTAACTGTGCAGGCATTCATCCAAGCCCCTATTAATCCGACTTGACTCAATCGTTTCAGTGCCGTAAGATGAGTGTTACCCAACTAATGTTCATGTTCCTTTACAGCAGGCAAAGCTGATTTACAGCATAGATGTGTGGGACGGAGTTTGTAAGTGTTTTTGATTGCGTGACACCTGCCAATTACACCTTGTTGCTCTTTAGATGCAGATGGAATGTAAATCAGCAGCAGCCAGTGGCGCACTGGGCTGTCAAACACATGCAAATGGGGCTCTGCACACCACAGCCGAGCAAAGGGTCTGACATTAAGTGGCAGAGAACGAGAGCTCGCATTTTGTCACCTCTGTTTTTGAAACCGAAATAATGTTTCAGAGGAAACTTTTCCATTTAACCTCTGCGGAAATAATCGCAGGCTGTCCAAAATATATCCCGCTGTGGCTGGGTAGTTATTTTTTAGCATGCAGGGTCAGACACTGACACTGTAGCGGCTGTTAAGTGGTGTTTTCCTACTAATGCCCAAACCTCTGTGCCCTTAACTCTAATGGCGACCCTCACAATAACTACAGACCTAACAACAGACCAGGTTTTTAATGCCCTCTCACTGTAATGAACTCTCTAAAAGCATCTCACTGCTAGCCATTCACAACAGAGAAAGAAAAGAGAGAAAGCCCTGGGGTAACAAGCATTTTCAAGACAGAATTTGGCCTAAAGGATGAATCCAACCAAAAGTCTTGTCAACTTATGCACAGAGTACTTTTCGCCCACTGAAAATAATAATATAATTTATTTTTCAAGTAAGGATTTTGAATGAGACATGATTTTTCAACCCCTTCTCAACCTCAAACAGCAGTGGGAGTACATCAGCCAGCCTCAGCTTCTCAGACAGCGCCATGTTTACTTTATGGTAGTCCCAATGAGACGCGTGTAAAATAAATCTTGTGAGATGAAGAAATTGTATTGGAGTGCCAGACTTCCTTTGACATAACTCAAATGATGAGTGAAAACTGAGGAATATGACAACAAATTCACAGGGGAACCTAGATAAAAGTTTCCATCTGGTAGTAAAAACATATTTTATATTTTCAGAATCTTTTATTTATCTTTTTTTAGAACTTCTGCTTGCATCCTCCTCTGAATAAACACAGCCCCATTTATTTTTAATGAATGAAAGCACGCATGAATGAGACTATGTGAGACACATTAGCAACATATACATGTATTTCATATGATCATTGAGAATGTTACTGTGGCGCTGCATGTGTGGCAGACAGTTAAGGTGAACAGTGGAAAGGATCATCATCTCCTCCCATCCCATCAAGAGATTGAATAACAGCAATCATTGTCTATTTAATTTAGGAGGATTTGCGGCATCTTACAGAAAGGTTCATCTCCTCTCCGTTTAATGCATTAAGTCCACTCTGCTTTAATAAAAGTGATAGCAGAGTTGGTGTTGGGTCAGGGACTCAATTTGCAGACCATGGCATCTGGCAAAACACAGCAAAGGAGGGTGTTTGATTGGATGACAGCTTCCAGGTGAAAGTGGGCCAGCAGACTGGTGGGCTTACGGGAATGAGAGAGATGGACTGTGGCTTTGAAGTTTATGAGAGATAGAGTCACAGCAAAGGCTGAAAATTTGTTTCCCCGTGTCAACCAGAGGCAGAAAAACAAAATTACACTTACGTCAATGTAGTTTGCATTGATGTAATCTGAGTTGGGGTCCCCCAGGAGAGGGTGGAGCTTAACTCTGTGGCGGTCATCTGAGACAGAACAAAAAGTACAAGATCAAAGCAATGTTGAGAAACAACGATTGAAGTATTTTTTTGTAATGCAGGATGACATGGATTCTGATGACTTACATCCCAGCAAAGTGTCGGTCCTCCCTTTGGTTTTGTCCTTCTTCTTTGTGCAGTCCCAGCCATCAAAGAAACTCTACAGTAGCAAAAGAAGTATAACACTTCAAGAACAGTGTCTTTGTATAAACCATTCAAATATCCCAGAGAAGAACACTCTCTTATTATATGGGTGAAAAGGAAACATATTTTTCATGGATAGCATTATCAAAACCTATCCTCACATCTCTTGAGTGTGCCTAAGGCTTACATCAAGAGTCCCTGTATCCTATGGAGAGGAGGAAGGTTTATATGCAATTTAATAAATCATTCCCATGAGCATTGTGTAGTCCTTGTTTGATCCCTGAGCCACCTGGTTGTGTATATTCTTGTCAAAGCACTCATTGCCACAGTTATAGTTGATTTTTTGTACACAATGGCTATGATAACGGTTATTACCTAACTCCAAATCAACAATTTGCTTAACCCCTAACCCAAAAACCCAAAGGTTTATGCTCCAACAACCTTAGCCATCGCTGGCTGACGTTGACACATCTTATTCATACCAATTGAAGCACTGGTGGGTCCTCACATGTCCTCATATGGCACAATTAAGCGTCCAATGTGGTGCTAGAGTAAGCCTTTCAACAGCAACTTCAGATTCATGAACACAAACGCGTGCACACACAAAAACACACGCTGAGACACTGCATCATCCCAGTCTACCCCCTGTGGTTTTCAGCCACTAGGAGGAATTTGGTTTTCGCAACTCTGCCCAAGTCTACATGCTGAGCAGCGGATTACATCGTGGTTCTCCCCACAGAGAGCCAAGAACCAGCCAAATCCTGCCTGGGATTACACACCCTCCCCCTAAATTTTTTCTCGTCTTTCGATTTATTCTCTTAGGGCCGGTCTCTCTCTCTCTCTCTCTCTCTCTGAATCCTGCAGACTCTTTACCTCCATCTACCTCTCTTCATCATTCTTCCATCATTATTTATCTCCCTGTCCACCTCTTCCATCTTTATCCTCTACATTTTTTACACTAGACCTCTGAGTTTTTCAGTTTCTCTGCTCACACCACTCCTTTGCTCAGCCCTCAAGAGGAAAGGGAAAAGCAATTGAAGGAAAAACACAACTAGAATTACAGCTTCTCTGTTATATGCCTCCAACAACCAGTCAAATAGCAACAAATATGGTCAAAGTTTCCCTACTTTTTCTGAATAATGCCAGATACAAGATATATTGTCAATTTGTGTCAAGTGAAACATAAATACAGTTAATTAAAGAAATACTAGATACACATGCAAAAAATAAATCAATTGATACAGATATTTCAAGTTGGTTTTATGGATTTGAATTGAAGAAGAAAGTTGAAATACTTTAGTAAAAAGCTCCAGGTTGAGACTTACTTATAGCACTTTGTAGTTTTGCTTTATTTTTTAGGAATTGTACTTTCTTGATTCTTGTTGTTTGGGTTTGTACCCTCGCTTTGGATAAAAGCATCAGCTAAATGAAATGTAATGTAATGTAATGTAATGATTCCATGTTGAGTATTATATGTTGAGGGAAAATTATAAGTGGCGTTTAAGGGGTTAACATTACCATAATCAAAAATGTGCATCAACAATTATTTTTCTGCAAAGTTTTGGAGAGACAGCTCTAGATTTGTTAAAATAAGAAACTTAATTTTTTTTTTAGATAAAGAAACAATATCATAAAAAATACCACGTTTGAATGATATTTGAATGTGAATTTGTCTATTATCCTAACACCAAAGTATATGTGTTTGGTAACTCTCTCATTATTGGATCCTTGTGCAGAGGAAGAATTAACATTTTTATTAAAATAACACCAGCTCAAGAAAACAACTTTAAGATTGTTGAGTAAGAGAAAGCCAAGGTTTTCCACAGCCAGCTGAGAATAGTCATCTATAGGACCTAGAATTTAATCTTGCGGATCACCCTTATTGATTCGCAAAAACTCTAAACCAATAATTCCTAAATTAACAGAATGGAGCTGATTAGGTAAGCACGCCAAAACACTCAAATTGAAATCAATGTAACGGAGGTGACAGCAGCTGCCACGCATACAAGCCCCTTCACAACTCAACTGTAAATTCTTGATCAGTGTTTTTACAGAACATAGGTGTTCTTCAGGGAAATAAAAACCCATACCTGCCATGGGAGCGTAATATGATACTCCTCATCATTTTCTTTCATAATAGAGAGGGACACTCCATCAAAACACATACTCTTGTGCAGAGGAAAATAAAACACAAAGGCGTGTGTATCGATTTTTTTGAGCGGAGTGTGTTCTGCCCATGAGGGACACTATAATGAGTCTACAAGCAGAGTTTCAGGGAGGAAACTATGAACCAGAGACAAAAGATGTTTTCTCTTTTTCATGAAAAAGGCCTGTGGGTGACAGGGATGGACTTCTCTTGGGGGTGTGATCTTAACTCTCAACCACAATCCTTCCAGTAGGGGGAGGTTTTCAGAGTTCTGGCCCCCCATTCGTTATGTGCCATGAATCACATAAATAGAAATAGCAGGAGGGTCATAAGCAATGTTGTGCAAATAAATTATTTATATATTTGAAGTTCTGTTCAAGACCAAATCAGGATTGTGCATTGGTAAAAAACGAACAAAAAAACTACAACCGAGCAGTGATCTATGATTCACAATATATAATGGCAGTGCAAGGGGAGTTCCTTGACAGTGAATGCCAAACCACTGAGGTAAAATACATGCAGAATATTTGATTTATTCTATCCACATGAGTTTTAATTATCTAAACATCGTCAGGATCAATGAGGAGCATTGCCTGTCTTCTACTGTGAGAGGGTCCTAACATCTAACCTCGAAATATCAGACTCACATTAACATTACATGCCTAATTTTTCATCTCTACTGTGAGAAATTGAAAGAACAACTTAATATGTGAGATTTCTTCCTCTTCCTCCAGTTGGTGGAGACCCTTAATGGCCGTGCTGCTCAATGTATCACAGTCCTGTGATTGCCTTTGCATATTAGAGATAATTAATGTTGCAATATATTCTTCAGCAGGAGGTAAACACTTACTGGTAGGAGGTTATTTGGAGGGTGCAGGGCAGTGGAGACAAAAGTGTTCTTGTCCGGCATTTCTTCCTCCATACACTTTTCTCTTTCCTCTCTTCCCACTTAACACTCCCAGACTCCCCTACAATCTGTTTGAAGAGGACAGGGGACTCACTATAGCTACAGTAACTCTGGAGATGTTTAGCCTCGTCAGGCCTGCTGTCACTGCAGAGGTCTTATTTGGCCCAAAATGCTCATGATTTATTCCTATGCTCAGCAACAGTAGGATCCAGATGCCTTATTAACCCAGATAATTAATTTCAGCGGGTGGCGAGTGGTACTAGGATTATGTCAGAGGAGGAATGATGGTCTATAATTTTTGCAAATATCCTTTCAACCAACATGACTCCTATAAGTTTTTGGATATCCACGATATCTGGTTACTGCACACAAGACCAAACTACTAAACTTGACTTCACCACAACCTCATCTTAATGGGACAACCAAATGGCCCTTAGAGAGGCAGACTCCCAACCCATTGGCTGTGTGATGAAATGTGTCGAGTGGTATTAAAAACTGATACATCCTCCACTCCACTGTACCTTATTTCAGTGTGTATATTGGTTTTATATACTTTTTTGTGCCTGTGTGCTTATACTGAAAATCAATTTTCTTTGGAGATACATTTTATGGATCACTCACACAGACTCCACTAAGAGGATTAGAATTTTGTTGGTGATATGTCAGTTATCTAGGATGGATTTATAGCAGGAATCTGTACTTCTAACACATAGAACTTGAGATCACTCTCTTCCACCACGGAAGCGTCTGACAAGTGCAACATCCAGACAAGCAAGTGTAGCCATGTCCTACACTTTGTACGGTTTACAGGGGGCTAACCCAAAAAGCAAAGCTTTGTCTTTGCTCCGACCTCCCGTACGGCTCCAAGCAGTAAGTGAAAGAATGAGATCATGGATGCAAGAGGCTAAAATAAGCATGGATGCTGTCCTCAAGGGCAAGGAGCTTGACATTCTTGCAGGACCTTGGTATCAAGACATTCTGCAACTATACAGAAGATCTATACAGAAGACCCTAGGTCACATCTTTACAGATATACTGACATAGTGGACTGAAACAAGACCTCAGGATAGAATGAGGACTTTCTGGAAAGATGAAACCATCCAGTTGCTTCAAATCCACCAAAAGAAGAAACCTCCAACTCATTAAGCTTCTAGATATTTAATTAGTAATAATTATAATAATAATTAAAATAATGAATTCAAGGAATTTTTGAATTCATTATAAGTACAGTAGGAAACGCAGAATCACCTGTTATTCATGTAAGGTAACCAGCACTTTCATTACAGACGTTGATGTTGTGCATCTGTGAGAAAAACATGGGGAGCTACTTGACATTTCAATGCCACATAGGTGTTCAAGAACTCTTAAGTCCTCCCTCTAATGAAGCGTTTTAGCACATGCTACACAGAACACCAAAGAAACAGTTCTCTCACCATGGAAACTGAGATGGTAACTCGCACTCACAGCCTCAGTGCAGGAGCAAATAAAGCTTTCAAAAAATAATACAAACTCAAAGGTAAGTGGACCACTTTTTCATTCCCAGAAAATAAAGGGCAAACCACCTCTGTGACACTAGATTATATATATTTATAAAGATATATGGGTCTTCTTGCCTCTTAAGTTATTTTAGTCACTGTATGTTGAAAGAAATTTGAAGTCATGCTCTTGAATTCACAGTGATGGTTGGTTGTGGAGAATATAGTTATTGTGTGAATGTGGACATAATATATCACATCACACCCTTCCTTAGAGTATGTGTCCATGGTTGTTGACTCTAGTGCACCAGCAGCAATAATTCATACTGCAATTAATGACATGTTAATTCCATGTTCTCAGAATAAGAGCCGGGTTATAAATTCTTTCTGAAATTAAATCGAATGCTTTAAAAAGTTTTCCAGAATGCACAAACTCATAGTGATGCCTGGGCAATACATTTTCAAATTATTACAATGCATATTTCCTCAAAATTGATTGAATGATCACATATACCATCACATAAATAGAAATATATAAGCATAAATAAATATATTATATAATGGCTTTGCTTAAATGACTGGACTTGATCAAATATTTCAGCCCTCTTGTACGGAGGAAATAGTTTAATGAATAGATGCAATGTCACAGATTGATAAATCTTTTAACTAAAACACTTCCTGTTGCCATATATCCACTTCTGATGAATTATTGATTGGTTCAAGTAACCTAAAGCATAAACTTAATTAAAATAAAAGCATGTGTCCTGTCTGAGATAACATAAATAATGACACAAACAGACTTGACTAAATTATAATGTCACTGTGGCTGTCCACCAGCTGAAGCTCAGATAAAGCTGAAGGATGCAGCAGGATAATGAGTCTAAAAATTGAATAGAATGAGGAAAGCCCAGACGTATGAGTGACCCGGTCTGAGCCAGGAACTCAGACAAGTAGAAATGCTATGGCATGGTCTCAGACTGATCACAAATGACATCCAAGGATTTGGAAGTTCCACAGGGAGAGTGGTCAGCTACACAGAAAGTGCTTGTTTTAGGTAATTGATGGCAAAAGGAGTTTAATAACTCTGCCATGTTTTTATTGCCATTTGTTTGTCTATCTATTTGAATATCTATCAATATTACTGAAAAAATATTTAACTAATTGCCATGAAATATTGTGGAGGGGGGCGTGACCAAAGGGAGAAACCCATTACATTTTGGAGTGGATTCAGATAATTGGGCAGAATCTTTTTTTCTCACTTTCTTTAACATGGCAAAAAAAGTTGGATTGACTCAGAATTCCACCAGCACGGCAAAAGTTGTGTTTAGTAAAGACACAAAACTAAATAAAAATATATGCCGACGAATGTAGAAAACCAGGTGATTTCAAATGGTTCACATACTTTTTCTTACCCCTGTATCTTCTCCAAAAATATATTTCTCATAACACAACATTCAAAATAAGGCCACAAACACGCACACTGCTCGCTCTCTCATAAATAAATGTGGCTGTCAGAGAAAAAGTGCTGAATGCTGTCTGATTCCTGGATGTAGGACCTGAAGGATTTGCCAGAGGGGACAAATTTGCAGTAGACAAATCATCTTGAATCATTGCGTAGAGGCAAAGTAGCAGCAGCAGCGAAAGACTCACTGTGTGTGGAACTTTCACTCAAGTTTTTTTGCAACACCCTGATATCAGACTCTGGAAAAATCAAGTCCTTGTTTAAAAAGAATATTACAGCCACAAAAGGAGAACCACTGCCCCTCACCGAATGGAGACTACTCTTCTTAATTATTGTGCAAAACAAATCGGTAATGACTATAATATAATATATCAAATATAAAAATAAACAAGTCCACATGCTCATTCGTTCTGCCCTGGATCATATAAGAGGACTCACCTAATTCTGCACATTTTGCACAATGAATATCAAAAAGACTTCTAAGGATCTGTCTGGATCCCTGAGGAGCTCTCTTTGTTGTCACATGCTGTCAGAGTGTAAGTGAGAAGTTTAACAGCGTCCTTTCACCTCATATTCCTGTTTAAAGCCATAGCCCTCGGCAGTCTTCATCTGGTTGATATGCTGGAGGAGGTCGGCCACTCGGACGGCAGGGTGCAGCTGCCCTGTGTGGTAGGGGGAGCCTTTACGTCCACACTGATGCCTCGGGGAGCCTCCCAGCAGGCTGCTGGCTTCATTCACTGAACTACGAGCATCACCTGAATCAGATACACACACATTTGTAACAGTAGGTTGAAACATGTATGAGCATTACAGGGTATGATATAAAAGATTAAGTAACCTGTGGGACGTTTTAAATTTACTATGGGATCCCAGAACGGTGGTGTAAGCAGAGTGGCGCACTGCATGCTGATATGGATTCATACAGTATACATAACGGTATATGTTACAGGTGTGTCACTTTGATTAGGTTTGTCATTGCAAAGCTGTCTCGTCATAGATCTTATGAAGGAGTGACAGCAGCTCTGCCTCTGAATCTCTATCAACGGGTAATTCAGGCGTAATTATTGAGTGAATGAGTGACGGTCAACAAGAATAGAGAGTGAAGGATGATGAGCGTCTAGCTTTGCAGATGCATTATGTGGTTGGGGTTTGCCGGTTTGTATACACTGCACTGTGCATGTGTGCGTGTGCGTGAGTCTTACCTCGAGTGCCGCAGGTGTGTGCATCCATGAAGGAGAGAGCCATCCTTTCATCCTCCTGCAAGGTGCTCTGGTCGGTGAAACTACGCTCCATGGAGCCCATATGACTCTTCTCCTGTCGATACGTAATGGGCGTCTTATTCATGTTTACTGGCTTCCTATTAATGGAGATAGAGGAGAATGGAGGTATAAATGGAGTTTGGGAGAGATGGTAAAAGATTGACAGAGGTGGAGAGAGGGAGGAAAAGCAAACTCTATTTTGTAAGGAACAACAAGGAGGTAATAACTGAGAGAAACAGGGTGATGAAGTATAGAAAAAAATAATTTTCCCTCTATGACTTATGACTGACAGCCAGAGCACATGCGTGTGCATGATGGATCACCAAATGATGGAAAAGCAAAGAGGTGGAGTCACTTACAGATAGTAAGAGTAGTAGTCCCTTCTGGCAAGAGTGCAGGAGAAGGAGGAAACAAAAATCAAGAGAAAGAAGAAATGTAAGATGAAAGCAATGTCAGCAGAGGGCAGAAAGCATTGAAAGCACAGTGAAGATGAGAACCCTCCTCTTCGCCAGCTCGCCAGTGAAGGTGGCCATATGACACATGCAGACGTACCAGACCGAAGCAGCGGTGAGGCAGAAAATGTACGTTTCCTTCTATGGAAAATGTCTCGGATTTACACTTCAAGGATTCGACCACGCGGCTTTCTGTCACAGCAAATTTAGCAATCAATTCCCTAAGAGCGAAACTCACGGAGGCTTAGAGGAGGAACTCTGAGGCTAATGTGCAGAGGAGCGGTGACTTTTGAAAAAAACATTTTTCAATATTAGCCTGGACGCATACGTCAGCCATTTAAGAATGATCGCTGGAGTAACCTCTCTTTTGGCATGAAACTATATCTTATCTAAGTAAGACAGGTTAAGCCTCGTTGGAGATCTAAACTGAGGCCCCCCCGACAGCTGCTGCTAAATGAATGCAGAGCCAGAGGTGTGGATGAGCTACTGTAGACATGTGGGATCATTGGCTAATAATCTCTAAAAGCACCTTTTCCCTCCCAATTACCATCTCATTTAAGGGTCAGGCCTCTGCTTGGTGTGCGTAATTAAGTGGCTAATTGAATTGCATCCGTCTTTAATTAAATACTTCACACTCAGATGAGCTCTGCAGATGAGGGTTGTTTGGTCCCTCTGGTGCTCCGTGAGGGAGTGAAACAATGCGGCGCCAGTTGTGTGTCCAGCATCATCCCCCAACAAGCGTGACCTTTTCCGAAAAGTTCAGCAAGTATATAAAAAAAGGATAAACAAACTGCTCCATAACAAAACATGAAGGGAAAAAAACAATGTGGGAGATGCGGTATGAATACGCTTAATGAGGCATGTTTTTTACTCAAACAGCCATCAGCAGATGTTTACCCTTTCTTAATGATGATGATGACGGCACCCAGCAGGAGGATGAGGACCACCAGGCCCCCCGCGCACACCCCGAGAATCAGCCCCATCTCCTCCGAGTGTTGGGACACCTCCAAAGCCTTGCGGTGGTCTTTGCAGGCGGCTAGAAGGGAGAACATGGATGCACGTTTAAAAAGGTGTGATGCGATTATTGCACACAGTGGAAATGAAGGTGTTGAGGAAGAGATTCGCAAAACAGATTGAAGCCAATAGCGTGGAAAACAGAAAACAGGAATAAACCTTTTAAGAACTTCTCAGTCATGCACATACAACTTTCTTTTTCTAACGAATGTTGACACATGGAAATATGCACGCTCACTTTGAGGTGATATCCTGAATTATAATGGTCTTTAATGTCAAATATACATCACTATATATATCACTGGCAATGCTATTGTAGTAATAGCGACGTGAATAAATACGTGATGCATTAAGGCCTACGAGCCACAGATATACACATTGGCAAATCGTGATATGACGAACCAGGTTTTCAACAAGCTATTTGGACTGCTCCACATTTTTTGCTGAAAAGTTAATGGAGATGAGAAAATGAACAGACTGCTACAAATGAGCGTAGAGGAGGAAATTATTGTAAATATGCCAAAGTAGACTTGAAACACATTTGGTAAGATACAAAAAAAAAATTTCAACAAATTCTTCTTCCATCTATTGTTCATCTTTGAGTAGGTCGATAACTGGCTCTTTATGATATTATATTGCACTGGAGTATTTCAATAATATGGTACATGCACTGAAACTTTGGAGTGTTCTTTTTATTCATTACTGAAATAGGAATATGTATTTTCCCAGGCACAAGTCATCCACACAGTCCTACATTATAATGCCAAGGTGCCAGATGTCTGAGAGCTACTGGAAAGGTTGTAATCTCAGTGCAGGTTATTCATCTCTCAAATACAAAGCTTCATACTTATGTTAATAGTGCTGAGCAGCAGGCCTTTCTTTGCCTTTTTGTAAAGTCCCACTGATCTAGTTTTTTCTCTATCCGCATGTGTGTGTGTGTGACAGGCCATCCTCCAGGCCTCAACAGCCCTGAAACTAGCCCTTCTGAGCTTATTGGAACAACACAACCTATCTGGAGAGCAGTAGAAAGTCAGAGCAGGCCTGGGGATAGAGCTGTATCTTGCAGCCTGTTGGGGGAAGAATCAGATCTGGGGCAGGGGAAATGAAAACAGAGCCATGTTTTAGCCCAACTATCTGCAGTCGCAAGCATTTTATTTGGGCTTCAGAACTCTTTTCACAAATGAAGATGAAAGTGGGAAAATGTAATTTCATTATTAGGCAGGATATTTTTTAATCAATTGATTGGTGTCTGGCATATGGCAAGAAATTAAGCCACTAGCCTGAAATCAAAAAGGGTGTGTTTCTAATCCTACATTATGGGGAGCACGGTGGAGCAGTGGTTAGCACCGTTTTCAATCCCAGCTAAGCCTGTGCCTTTGCATGTTCTCCCTGTGCTTGTGTGGGTTATCTCTGGGTACTCTGGCTTCCACCTATAGAGTCCAAAAACCTGCAGATTGGGGTTAGGTCAATTAAAGCCTTTAAATTATGTGTGGGTCCTTGTGCCCCGTGTAACCCTCAATGTAAGCTGGGCCCCCTGCGACCCTCCAAGAATAAGTGGCAGAGATAATAGTATATCTGTATATATTGTTCCATTTCGGTGTGTACTTGCTCAGACACATTTTTTGTGGGTTAAACTTGCAGTATATTTGCAGGTGGTGTAAATAGAATCAAAGATTACATTTTGTTGTTGTTTCTCCTCTTTCACAGAGACACTATCAGCGCCTTGCCTTTGTGTCTGTAAGCAACTGTAACTGAAAATAGCATAGATTTCAGCCAATCTGTTGGTGCAACATTCAACAAACAAGCATCGGATGCAAACTCGCAGTTTACTTTGTGCCGTGTCTTCATTGAAAATTACATCTGCAAGTGAAATACAGGGCAACTGCACTGGCACAATGAAAAATGCAGATGAGGGGGTGAAAACTCAATTTCAAGTTTCTGACATGCTGGACAGATAAGGCGGTTTTGCCACATTTAACCACAGCATTTTCTACCGAGTAAAACACAAGCATGAAATAGATTTCCACATGATTCCATGCACCTGCCAGCTGCCCTGATGGTGGAAATTGGCACTTAGAGGAGGAGAAATGGAAGACTATTGTGTTGAGCCTGCCAGAGGATCCTTAATTAAACTGTCACCTGGAAGTTGAAATGTAATCTCCAGCTTTGTTATCCAAGCCAGAATCATTTGCCTCCACTTTACTTGTGATGGTCTGCGTTATAATAACGGCTTAGGAAGCGATGATGCAGAGGCTACGGTAATGGTAGAAGGATCACAGGGTTCTCAAGCAGCAACAAGAAACTCCTCTGACCCTTTGCACCTTGAAATTGGATATCACCCGAACATTTTTCCCTATGAATTTACCTTTTTAGAGGTTTTATTTCCCCCTGTATTATTCATCCCTGCATGTGGATGACGTAATATTTTAGTTTTTGACTCATTATATTTTCCACTGTGCATTTTTCTCTCCTCTTCCTTTCAGTATCTTCCCTTATATCTTGCTTTCTTACACAATACAATGCAATCATTACACAACCGCTAGAGCTCCATGTGCATTTGTTTTTGCGCCCCTTTCTTTGCTTACTGTGGAAGAAAAGAGGCAAACACAGTGTAAAGCCCATTGCTCTGAGAAAGCATAATTAATCAATGGCCAACCGGGTGTCTGTGAGGGCAGATGGAGTGAGACGCTGAGCAGAAACGGCTGGCCTTGCCTTTTGGCTTTATGCTTGAGGAGAGCCTCATCTCTTTCGTTTTTCACTCACAGAAAGAGGCCTTCACAAAAAGAAGACACCCCGCCAAGTCAATTTACTTTGCAAGAATCTCTGCTTACTGTAGCGGTGCTATGAAAACTATAAATACATGACTTTTATTCAGCATGATCTGACAGTGTACTATGGCACAGGGGCTCTCCTGCCACCAGGACTTAGAGTCAATTTCTCTGCCCTTTTCGTGTCCCTTTGTATCTAAGACCTGAGCTGCAGAAGGAGGGCAAGGAGAGGGAGGTGGGGGCTTTCTCGCACTGATAGGCCGAGGTAACTCCATCTGGAATTTTCTATCTGGAGGACCCTTCTGGACCAAACAGAGGTCGAAGCCCTCAGATGTAGCCATCTACTGAGCCGCTGATGAGAACAGAGAGGCTGCCTTTGATACATCGTGTCCCAGCATCTGCCCCCAAACAAACAGGATGAAAGTCTGACCTCCAATCCCTCCCTCCCTGCCCGTTGCCCTTTTCTTTGAGGCCCACTGCTAAACAACTGCGACGGTCAGAGAAAATTTGCCGATAACCCCCGCCCCCACCTTTGTACCTGACAGGGAGGTAAATAACAATGGAGAGACTATAGGAAAGCACTCCATTACACTTGGACCTTAATTTCCAATTTTAGAGAACAATGAGGAAGTTGGCAAGATTGCAAAGCACTCGGAACAGTGCAGGAAAAAGGCCTCCGAGGTCACAGTGTCAGAGAGATATTTATGTTGAATTACCTTTGCGAGCGATGCGGATGCAGTTTATTCTGGATTCCTGAAAGAGAAAGAAAACAGACACATCAGAGGAGAGAGTGTTGTTTGCATATTTTGAAGAATGGAGAAAACGAAAGAGGTCTGCAGGAAGGTACTGAGCTGACACACACACACACACACACACAGACACATATAAACACTAACAAAAGACACATTCTGAATGAATACTAAGCATATTTATTCCCCACTCCTGACCACATCTGGAATCACATTACTGTCGCTCCTCTGTTTACTCGAATTACCAAACATGAGTGTGTTGAAATAATTTCTCTTATAAAAAGGCATTATTTATTTCCTGATAGAGACACAGACCAATGGACAAAAAGCTCCTGAGTTGAGAGTCCTATTGCTGTCATAAGATTACAAACTATCTGAAAATCTGAGCACTGTGGTGAAGTGTTCGAGAAGATTACAGATTCTCGCTGAAGGAGAAAGGACGAGAGTTGAAAGGGAGAGAGCGTAATTAAGAGGAGGGTTTCAGACTGATGCACCACTATGAAAAGGAATTAATTTTACTCAAATTTCAGCTGATGGCATCGCAGTGTTATGAAAAGTACCTTAGTCAAACAGAACTAATGAGATCGAAGAGTGTAATCCAATTCCATCCTGCCACCTCTTTCAGGGAGATGCTTTATCGAATTAAGATTTACAGATGCTAATTCAGGCATTATGGGACAATCATGCAAATGTACCCATTCGGAAATGAGCAAAAGACGCTTTCCTAAAACTTCAGTTAAATAGCTTTTTTAAATTAAATTTCTTTCTGGGCTGAAAAACACTGCTGCTTTTATCTGAAAATACAGACATTAATCGTACAAACATTTGGTTTGTCAGACAGACTGTTTACCCAGTGTTGACCAAGGTTTCGCCTTTTTTTATTTATATGAACTTAAAAAGAAGGTTACCTGTATAGCAATCAGGTTCATCCCAAGATAAATGTTATTTACAGTGCATCTCCTAACATTTAAGGAAAGAGTAATGATTGTTATTGTTTGGCCTTTTTTTTACATCAAGGGGTTCAGGGTACTTATACAACACATTTAATGTAATTCAGAGTGTTTCTTTTTCTTTCTACTGTTGGGAAAAATAACAAAACTCAATTAAATGTACTCTTTTTTTCCACAGGACTACCAGACAACAAAAGTCTACAGCCAGGCTAGCTTCTCTGTAAGGTTGTAACAAATACAATTTCTCATGATGGCTAAAAAATGAATTAGATTATGATCATGACTTTTTATTTTTATATACAACCTATGAATGATATTCTTTTCCTGACTTAAGTTAATAAAAATGGACAATATGCAAGAATATTGCACATTTGGAGGAGAGTCTACAATGTAGTGAACATGGAGTGGTCGCTGGGGCGATACACTTGACAATGTCCAATCCGCTGACACGAAGGAGACCTCGACTGCAGCTACACACTTTGGCTTCACTTTTGGGGAGCAGTCATGTCCTCCATCTTTAAATACAGTCCATGTTTATATACTGTAGATAATGTAATAAAGACATTATTGTGGGTTTTAAAAAAACTGCACTTCAAATCGTAAAGTAATGCGGAGATATTTATAATTATCGTTTGTGTTTCTATTGTATCTGGAGAAATGCTGACTGCAGCTTTGAGCTTTTGAGAGATTGACTCAATTATAGGAAAACATTGTCCATTAGCAGTCCAACAGCAGATCCCGACGCTGTTTATTTTACATAGGCGGCATTTGAAATTATACATTCATTCATCACTTGCTTCACCAAATGAAGACAGAGAACGTTTACAATAATTTACTGTAGATGATAAAAGAACAGTGTTATGATGGATGGCTGCAGAGTCTATGATGAGCACATCAGAATCAGTATGTTGCTGGCTCAGCACAAGAGCTAATAGGCAAGCTCCAGATTGTGGGATACACATCACATGTCTGACTGTGCTGTGCCAGTCATGCCAGAGGGGCTCGTGGTTCCTGGCAGTTTTAAATACGAGACACAAATGCCAGCACGCAGCAAGGCACACGCTCAAGGTTTTACAGTGTGTGTGTGTGTGAGTGAGTGTGACAATGAGGGGGGATGTTGGGGAAATATAAATGGCTGCACTGTGTCCGGGCAAAAGCTACAGTCTGCATCCACAGTGATTCAAGCACCTCTTCAGATGGATCCATCACAGTAATTAGGGAGGCCTGACAGACGCTCTCCAGATAATTAGCATGGGTAAATGCCAAATATTATGGATCCCATATACTGTTCAAATTACTCCCAAGACTGCCACTACTGTCGAGGAGTAAGTGCAGTGATGCATCCACACAAAGGCATTGTAGACAAACACAAACACACCAAGCAGACTATGAAGAAATATTCTATACAATTAAAATCTCACAGATAATCAGGCTGACACCTCAGTTTACTTTTTAAAACATGAAAAATGTATCACCACCTTTGAGTAAAAATACTTTCTTTCTGTAAGTATGTAAATATACTGATTGACTCTTTTCTGCCGTTTCATTCTCAGGAGGGATCAGCTTCCACTTCAAGAAACACTTTTACTCCAAGAGTTTTCGTTTTTTTCTGAAATGGGCAATCGGTGTTTACCTCCTGCTGTGTATGATAAAACCTGTTATAAAAATATCCCCCACTTCGTACATATTCTGAATGGATTTAGACTTCCATACTAAATCAAATTTAGAATGCTAAAATTCTCTCCTTTATTTTCAGCCTACATTTTTGTGACACAGGAGCATGGCGCTAAAACGTAAAGGGCTTGAAAACGTAAAGGGCTTGAAAACACATAATTGCATATGGAGGATGAGCAGGAAGAAAAGATACAAAGGAAACACAAAATAGCACCGAACATATTTAGAGACTGCTGAAGCTTTCCAGTCCACACAGAGTGACGCAGCTAAACCTGAACATCTGCTCTGAGGTTTTAATAGACTCTCTTATTATCACTTGGAAGTGAGTAGTGCGAAAAAGATTGTGAGAAGAAAAACTTTAACCGTAATGGTAATAATATTTATAAAGAGAAGCTGAAAGGCCACTGTGTCAGATTATTTCATGGTCTGTGAGTGGGTTTAACAGCTGCGATGATAACTTAATTTGACTTTATAGCCCTTTTCAGACATGACCTACGGGTGAAATCTGGAGAATTGGTTTACGCGCAGTGTGTCTTTCACACATGCACAACACAGCGGGAGGTTCTCTGCACAGACGCGTTCACAACAGCATCAAATCCTCCACATTGCTCAGGTGAGAGGATGAGCAGACAGAGGCAGGAAGTGACGCATTAACTCCGCTGTCGTTAGCTCTCACCACCACAAACACATTTGACTTCCTCGTCTGTGTCTTTCTCCGTGGGAGATATGTTAAAAAAACAGGAAACAACTAACCCACTTCAACAACTTTGCATCCACAAAATCCTTGTATCTGAAATATTAACAGTAGAATCAACTGTGTCTGTAATTATGTGCTTGCAGGTGTGAATTCAAAAACTATTGTTGAATCACTGGATTGTTTCAGCCACAGCACCGAGGCAGGACTGATGCACAGATTCTGTCTGTCCTGGTCAAAAGCAACAGTGTTGACAAGGGACAGTGGTGGCTGTGTGATCTGGCACTGTGTCCACTCATTGTGGGTCATGGATACTGGCCGCCTGCCAGGCAAAACAAAACCTAATCCCATCCGACGGTAAAGCCAGGCTTCCGCCGATTTAATCCCATGCTTAGTTGCCGAGTTGTGTGAAGTGCTCACACTGCAGTCCCTCCGTGTGTTTCTCCACTGGGCTGGAAAAATATGCTACTGGTGGGGATGAGCCACCCAGCTCTTCCTTCATGGAACTTTGTCATACAGTGATGTCCAATGGAGGGGGTGATTTAATCACACAGAAACCTCTACTGACATGGCTCAAAAAGTCAGACAGAGCAGGATCATAGCATGCATGTATTTATTCCCAGCAAATGATCTCAGGGGGCTGAGTAACCTGTGGCAACATTTCTCAGCTCCATCGCCTCCATCTGTGAATATTGAGGCAGCAGCTTTCTGCCTCTGATCATCTGCACCTGGGCCCAATTATCTTTAAGTAATTGCCTCACCCAGGAAGCAGCCCTTCTTGTAATAGAATTTGGGAAAGGTAATGTGGCGTCCTCTGGGTGTGACAGGAGTCTGGAGGTGCTTTGTTTACTTTAGATCGGGCAAAAGTTTGAAATAATGCACCATCTGCTGGCTAAAACCAAGACTAAAGTTGATACAAATGCAGAGTTTATTTAGTGTCACCTTGGTGCACAGTGTTTCTTTAAATACTCAACTAATTAACTGCATAAAGAACTAGAATGGCACTCACCTCCGCCATCAAGACCAAGCTATGAATTATTCCCTGGGAAATCTGTGAAATTGGTCAAAATGTCCTTTTTACAACGTTAGAGAATGTGATCATCGATCAGCCCCCCGCTCTGATTTATTCTCTGATGGGTACGGCATCCTTCCACCAATTTTTGTGGTAATGCGTCCAGTACTCAAATTGCAAAACCATGCCACAACAAATCTGTGAAAACATAACCTCCTTGATTGGCTCAAGGTAGAAGCACATAAGAAACTGAGTTTCTTTAAGAAATGATAAGAAGGTGGAAACGCAGGCCAAGAACATCAAGAGGGCAAGGACAAGAGCAGTGGGAGGAATATAAAAACACAAAGGAGTAAGTAGGTACCCAGGGTTACCATGTTGGAGGTTTGTATGACCTCCTCAGAGGAGGCAGAGAGCGGTCATGTATGAGGTCATTACCTCCCTGCATCAGGAGGAGATCCATCTGAAACTGGGTGTTCGTCATTCGGAACAAAAGAAGCAATGTCCCGACCATGTCATCCGTGTATAACTGGTGTGAAGGAGAGACAGGAGGATGGAGAACATTTCTATCTGGTGCTTTTACTTAAAGAGCTGCTGGGTCTGGAGAATGCAGCCCCTTTAGACCGTAAACGTTCTCATCTGAGGTAGAGAGCGGGTAAGTCAGAGCATTAGTGGTGGAATTTTAAGAATGAGAGTTTCTAATGAAAAAAAGAAGAATTCGGACGGAATACTTTATTTTTCTCCTGATCTGGTTGAACTCTGGCCTGTTAGTTAAGTTGTTCTGTGAGAGACTACAACTGGAGACACAAGCTGCTCCTATAATTTAAGAGGGAAATCTTCAGTGACATTTTAGAGCCATAAAGCGAGAAAGAGGATATTCCAAGGGTGTATCACTCTTAGACTGGTCAAAACCCACATGTGGAGCACTAAATAAGTCTGCTTGTTGCATGAAGAATTTACGTCAGACCTAATGCAATTATTGATGCTTGGAGATACAAAAAATCCCTCTATCAAGGCTGCATTCATCTTCTCCCCAGTGTACAAGTCCTATTCTACAATCAATTTCTTATTTATAGATAAAGAATGCAACCCTCTTGTGGATATAAGGACATCATTATTTCAGATCACAGCACTTTCTGCATTTAACCTTGTTCTGCAAATGATAAGTATTTTTGAAAATTATAAATATACAAAGATAACTGAATCCAAAGTGATAAGCTGGCAATAAGTTTGTATAGTTTGTATAGATGTCTTTATCTAGACGTGAATGTAAAGACAGTTTTTGTCTCTTTCGTGAGGACATGATTGCCTCCAATGCCTGCAGAAAGAGCACAATAGGTTTATTTGTCTATCTCTGAAATTATATCTATTGATCATGGCCATTCTCTTTGACCAATCTCTACATGAAGAGCGTATCACTGTAAACAGAACACCCCAATTAAACCACAGATTCAGACCTGGAGCAGATTGGGGTAAAAATCATATGAATGGGAGACAGCCGGTGAAATGCTCTCTGCAATCAACAGAGTCAATCTGTTGGAGCTACTTGTATATCAGAGAGACAAACGTTTCACGGCATAATCACTGATCACAATTGCACGTTAATAAGTAATTCTACAAAGAGCGCTACACCGCGGAGTCCAGTGATTAGAAACTGAAAGAATTGTTTTCGTGGGCAAGAAAAAGAAAACATTGATCAGTCTGTACGAGCGAAAGAAACTGAATCACATAAATGAGATGTGGTTTCTCAAGTTATCGAACCCTATATGTGTTCCATACGGAATTGTATTCACAGAAATGAGCCCCTATCGCAAAGTGCTTACACACATTACAGAACTCATGATCACAGAGCATGACAGAAGGTATAATTTCAGTTTTACATACAAAGGCCAAGAATCCCCGGAGGAATGAATCAAGTTTGCTCTCGGGTGAAGCTTGATAAGGTCACAAACCCAATTATTTATCCTGATCCGTCAGGATTCATCTCAGGGCGACCCTTCTGGTAATTTACACAAATTATTTAACATTCTCTATATGTCCAGTGGATCGTGTTTCTGCAGGTGATTCTTTCTCTTGACACTCACAGAAATATAACTATTTATTCACATATTCAAATAAATGTGGCTTTTGGATTCAAATACTTAAAGCCTCACCACAGACTTGTTTTTTTTGCCAAAGATCAAGTCACCAGACAGGGGTGTCCGTTGGCCCCACTTCTTTTTGACATATACACCCCTGGGTTAAGCAAGAAGGAGTGAAACACATTGAAAGGAGTCAGGCAAGGAGGACGGACCTTCAAATTAACTTTGCACCTGATAGTTGAATTCTGCATCTCAAGCTGACCTTTCCATCCCCGAAGCCCTCGACGTAATCACAGTTTTTTTTAAATATCAGTTCATACAATCAACTTGTTACAAAGCATTGCAGTTCCAGTTACCACTGAGGCCCACTTCATGGAGTCTGACTGATTTCATTTAAATTAGTTGATTACATCGTAATCATTATGAACCAAATTCAAAGATTTCTTTAAGTACAATCTGAAATCAGCAGTGGAAAAGGTCACAAAATGGAACCGAATCAGTGGTTGTGCCTCTGTAGCTCTTTAGCTGGTAGAATAAACCTAAGAATGATTGGCAACATTTTTTATCTTTTTTCAAACAGTTGTTTTTAAGCACAATATATTTTTTTTAAGAATTGAACAAGATCATTTTATCTTTCATCTGAAGAAAACTAATCCGAGGGTTTAGGAACTGGAGAGACACAAAGCAGATAGGCGTTGCGAAATGTTTTACGCTATTATTGTGATTCTAATATTCAAAAGGCGTTGTATTGGGAATCACAGTATTACTAGAGTATAGAAGTAGAAACAGATACTGTTGCTAAGTCTGTGCTGTATTCCCACCAAGTCTCCTTCACTCAATTGTCATTCAGGAAGGGATTAAGATGTGAAAGGGATCTCTATCTCTAAAGTTGAAAATATCTGAGGTAGTATGGTACACTGCAGTTTCGAGAACTCGTTCGGTATCCATATGTATTACAGATGGTTCATTGCTATTTCAGGTTTCACATAGACTACATCTCAACTGCAGCACACTGTGAAGGATGCTCCCCGGGAAAAGATCAAATCTGCTGCTACTGTCACCAGGATGAAACCCTGCGCTGGATGTTTTGGAGCTGCCCAAATCTTGTACCATTCTCGTCGGCTCTTTTTGAAACACTCTGTTATCTGCAGTGGGGAGATATGACCAGACCTGGTACTCATATTATCTGGAGAAGTTCCTGGAGTTTTTGCTCTTACAGATGCACCGTGTGATGCCTTAGCTTTTCTGTCTTCATTGGCAGGAGAGCTAGTTTTGATACACTGGAAACATGGCAAACCTCTATTACGCTGTAAATGAGTGGAAAGTTTTCTTTATAATTGGAGAGGTGTCTGTGTAACAAACTCAGCATCACTAAAATAATATCTCTATGTTTAAATTAACACCAAAAGTACTTTACCTGCTAACTAATTATCTTTATGCAGTAATGTAAACCATGACATTACATTCGAAAGAAGTAAGCGGTAGTGTAGAGCAGTATGTAAAATTACAATAATGAAAGGACCGTCTAATAAAGTGAATTGAACAGAATAAAGGAAAGACAATAAAAATTGAATGAAGTATATTGTGGCCTCTGAGTACTTCGAGCTAATCAGAGCTTTTCTGGCTGTTAATAATACATGCAAGTAATCCTCAGTTTCAGACATCTTTTGTTTGCATAGAATCAAAGCAGATACAAACATACATCATTTCACAGTAGTTACACTGCCAGCTGAATACATTTCCATCAGACAAGCCCATTCACAGCATTAAATACTCTTTCAAGGGTGGTGAGCTCAGACAATGCCAACTGTCCTACTGTGTCGCCCACAGCATTAGCAAATACACATACCCATTAAATACACTGGCGCAGAATTACTCTGAATGTAAATGTCCGCAGCCGATCTGCAGCAGAACGGTCAGGGACTCAACAATCACTCACCCCTCTGAAGTTGCTCATAGCTTGGAAGTAGACGAGGTAGCTCTTGCGCGGATCCAGAGGGCTGTTCCAGTAGCCGTTGTAAGTGTGATTGTCGCCCACAGTGAAGGGACTGGCCTCTGGCAGGCTGCTGGGTGGCAGCTCGGCTGTGTAGTAGTGGGGTGTCCCCCGGGCCTGGGCTTCACCGTGAGACATGGGCAGAGGGAAACACTCCTGAAGCCCGATCTCCCTCTTCACTTTCTTCACGGTTTCTTCTTCAATCACCACCTGGTATGTGCTGGATACATGGTGTGCCCCTTTAATAAGTTGTGTTTTATACAGGAAAAAAATCTGACGTGTAGATTTAAGAAGTACTCCTCACCTGACAGGTGCCCCTCGACCTTGAGCTGGACGCAGCAGGACAGTAATTGTACTTTCGGTCTCACTCAAGGGGGACGGCATGTCTCCGTAATCAAATGTGGGAGCTGAGGACACCAAGAAAAACCTTGAATAATTAAGCCACATTCACACAAACAAATGTGCATGTGGCTTTTGCCTAGTGCTATTTTAAACCTCCTTAATTTAGTTTAAATTGTCTCCCGCTTCCTCCTTCCATATAAAAGTTCACACCCTCAATGTCTCATGAACCTGACGGACCATTTCATTTAAGCAAGGAGCTGTCCCTTCCTTCCCCACATAAACGGCTAACAGTGCTAATATACCCACTGCCCATATCCTCATATTCAGCACACTGTTGGAATTCTCCATCCTAGTTGTCTTGGATACAGGTCCAATTAAAAGTCATGGAATTGGGGCTAAATTGAACGGGCTTCTCATTTGAAAGGATTTAGCTAAAGCTGTGCTCCTCCCCAGAGATGTGGCAGCACACTTCTCTGCTTATACCACTGGTCAATTAGTGAGGGGAAGGAGAGCAAACTATTCATGAGGAAATCGATGATTATCATATTTTTAAAAACGGTTCGCTAATACTGCAGCAAAAAAGAGCTGACATCAATCAAGGTGTGGCATTAAGGAAACCTGAACGTGCGTTTGTTGACATTAAAGGTCTGTTGTGGTTTGCAGACCTAAAAGTGGGTTTGATGCCTGCTGCCAGATAGAGTCTGTTTGAAGGATAATTGTGTATCGGCCACGGTGTTGAACACATCTATATGCATATTTGTGTGTATGTGAGGAAATGTGTGTGGATGGACGCACTGCGCGGGGTATTGCTTTAAGATGCTGACAGTATAGTGGCTGTTGAAGGTGTTCAGTGTTTGCTGGCTGTCAGTGCAGATTTGAGAGACGCTCAGTGTAAGTGAATGTTCTGCACCGTGGGCCAGTGGCGGAGGTTGAGGATGATCTACAAAGACTTTTGGACTCAATCTGCGGTCTGACTCTGTGCCAGCACTTCGACTGACATACAGCCAGTCAGCAGTGATTGCGCACTAAATCTGTAATTAAGAAAACTCTCCAAACAAAGGTAGGGGGCCAGAAGGAGCAGCGAGAGGGTAAATGTGCGAGCGAGGCAGGGTGGGAGTGGCCGGGTTGTGTGCTCCTTAGAGGTGTAATCCCGTCCCTTAACAAGCACAAATGCATCATTAAAAGGAAATGGCAACACAAAAGCTGGGTTTCTATCACCAGTAATAAGCTTGGAGACTCTCAGAGGTGACATTGTGGTCCCGAGGATGTACTGCATCTTCCTTTATACACAACGCACAGCGGCTTCCCCTCTGTGCCGCTCCTCTGCTTCCTACGAGTTAATTTATGTCTCGAGAACAGAGAGATGACAGTGTGTCACTATTTTGGAGAGGCAATGGAAAAACAGTTCTTACACTCTGAGAGCAGTAGGTTTGCCTCAGAGTGGGAGATAGGGGAAAGATACCAAGGTCAAGAGAGAGAAAAAAATCCAGATCCTAATTATAGCACGCGGAGGGTGAAGCCTGTGTTGTAGCTGCACGCCGCATCAGTGAAGGCACAGAGAGGCTCCACGTTTCCATTTCTGTTTCATGATTTGTAACAGAGGCTTTTACCCGCACCCCTCACTCAGTTAGTCAGCGGTGCTTGTACCTGAGATGTTAGTGGTGATTTCAGTCAGGGCGGTCTGGCCGAAGCCCTTGGCCGTGCGAGCTCGAACGGAGATTAGGTAAGTGGTTCCAGGGTGGAGGTTGGAGAACATGTGGTAGGTCTCATTCTTCATCTTGGACACTGTTCTCCGAGGTCCTGGGACGTTGATGCCTGGATCAGACGACTCAATGCTTTGGTAACTGATCTGTTGGGACGGAAAGAGAGAGAAAATCTGAGTCAAATCTGAGTATCATTAGCTCAGATTTTGTGTTTTCAGTTTTAAACTGATCAACAATCATGGCTCTGACTTAAGTAGTAACCTGGAGATGATTCACTACACTCAGAAATTAATTTGATTCTCTAAATCGGTGTGCTTAATTGCTCATGTGGATTTATAGTTTTGGACCAAGTCAATTGGCATTGACACTGTTGAATCAAAGTCACACCTCGGGATTTTCAAAACCTACTGTGAGTGGCAAATTATTTTCCGACTAATTGATTCATTATAAAAAGTCACAGATCAAGGACACCAGAGAGTGAACATGTGTATTCAAGTGTTTGAATCAATACTTTTAAGTGTTGGGTTTGATGTGCATGAGTGTCCTTTAAAATGTGAAATCCTTGCCTGTTTCTCAAGAGGTGATTTGCCTTGCCTGCATGACGCTCTCATCGGAATTTCTATGAGAGTGCCATGCAGTGGAGAGCGAAAGCAGATGACCTTGCTGCAATCAGACGCGGGTGAGCATATTGGCCTATACAGTACATTAAAGCCGGAAGAGATTCACTTCACTGAAGGAATGAGCACACACGCTAGCGATGCCTCTAGTAAACACGCATGCACCCGCTAAGGTTGCCACTCAGGCCAAACCAAAGGCCGCCCTGATTTCAAGGAGTTAAATGCCTGCTCGCGCCCCCTGAGCGTGAAGAGAGCATTATGAGCCTTCCAGTGACTAAACACATGCAGACCTCTGTGCTCTCTCTACAAAGGCAGATGTTTAAGAAGCCTGAGTGCGCACCGAGCGGTGAGCACTCGCAGGACAGCACGGTGCTCGATAAGCTCAGGCAGTGGTCATTGGTTTAATCTGAGAGAAATGACAAGGATTTCTGCAGCTCTGTATGAAGCTTTTACAGTCAGACAGGGGAGATCAACATACTAAAAAACCCTGTGCAACCCTCACTTTATATGTCAAACCACTAATCCTATTTAAAAATAGCCTTGAGGCGACATTGCAAGGGCAGCGAAGGAAAAAATGCTTGAGAATAGGTAGACAGGCATATTGATATCTAACCACCGGCAGAGCATACAGTAAATAAAAATCATTATCCTCTAAATGGAGGGCTTACAATGCAACACGTGCAAGTGACTTTTTAATGATGGCACTGGCCTCTATTTAAACTGGACAGGACCAGGGATAAGTGCTAGGCCATATGCACAAGGTCGGAGAAAGCGTATAAACTAACTCTGCTGCTTTTGTTCATATAGAAGAGAAGGTGTATTTTTATAAAATATTTTTTTCTTGGAAAATGTGAAATTTGAACTTCGACAGGTAAGTGTTAGACCCCCATTGCCCTATACTGTGCAGGCATTTAACTCCTTGAAAGATACAGTATGTCGGGCCTGTCAAACTATCCAAAAAGCACAAGGGCAAGGAATGGATTTAACAGTGTGTGGCTCTGCTGCAGAGCTTTAGTAGAACCCAGTGTTTCTCGAGGGGTCTCCACGGACAAGGTGTAGGTTTACACTCACGTTAGCTTCTCTGCTCAACAGTCCAGACAATCACTGCAATTAAGAATGTAATGTATCTTCATCTTTTTCTATTTTAACATTAAAAGTGATACATATGAATATGAGCAAAATCAAACCTTTTTCCCCTCAAACATTAAAGTTGGTTATTTTTGATCAAATAATTCATTAAATTGTTTTACTTATCTTCTGATCAGTGCTCGTTTATACAAGAACAATATTGTTTAATTCTTAATTTGTGCCGTATTGATCATCAGCTAGTGATGTCACTTCAGCCGGTCAGGAATTATGATAACGCTTCTGTCTTTGTCTATATTCAAGGTCCCATTGCTTCTAATGGTTTGAGTGTAAGTGGTAAATCTGCCACAGTTGGTCTTTGTAGACTGCTGATGTCTCGTGTGAGAGGAACCCTGACAGGTGTGGTGACAGTCACCGAGGGGGAGCGGGGCTCACAAAAGGTCAATACAGTGACAACCGGTCAATTTTTATCTGCACAGGAAAACTGTGCGATATGACAGAGAGCTCGGGAACAGCTGCTCATTGGACCTTGTCGGGAAATTCTTCTCTATCAACTACTGCCTCCACGGTGAAGAATGGACTTTCAATCTTAAAGTTAACTCTGTGTTCGAGTTAACTGTTACTGCAATGCACGCATCATCTGAACCAGATGGTTTCCCATCTTGTCCTACAATCACCAATCCTTTTCTAAAGCCGTTTTAAGTCATGAAGAGAAAATTTCTCGAAAATTCGGTCTGGACATTCTCAGCACTTTGCCTTTCACATATGAAGAAAGCAGCAGGACCATGTCTGATTCAGACACTTACAAGATGTTTGTATTCTTTTAGTTTTCTCGGTTTTTGAATCAATCGCATGTTCGAAAGCATCATTGACATGCCCACCGCTCGCTGTGAATTCCTCAGAGACTATCCTGCTCTCACATCGCCTCATTTGGACATTCTCCGGATATTTTAATATGGTGCTGAGATTTGGCTCTCACAAGCAGCCTTTCTGGATCATATCAGGATAAAGTCCAGAGTTCTGTGCATGATTGGAATCACAGTAAGTGACAGGACAGAGAAATTCAGTGAGAGTGTCTCTCTTGACTCACCTCGTATTGTGTAATGAGGCCGTTGGGCTCCACAGGCTCCTCCCACTTGAGGAAGATCATGTCATCCAGTGGGGTGAAGGTGAGCGACTCCGGTGCTATGCCTCCGGGAACTGAAAAAAAAAATGTCAGAACAAACATTTGTCTGGGAAATTTCAAGTGCTAATCCCACGGGGAGACTCTGCTGTCAATATCACAGAAGTGAATGTCACAGCGGCTCAGAACAATGCACCACATGAGCCGCTCAGACAGCCGGAGAGCAGCAGGCTGAGGACATCAGATAAGAACACAGTTAATTTATAAACTGCATCAATTATGTAACCACAATACAGCCATAAGAGGCAGAAATATCTGAAAAGGATATTATGATTTTGTATCATTCCGCTGTCAGGGAATCCTCCTACACTGAGCATCTGAAATTCAACTGTACACTGAGTTAACAGTCCAGTCCCCACAGTCTGTCTAAGCGCTGCACTGAGGGAGACTGTTATGTGAGATTCAGGCCTGAGGCTAAAGCAGGAGTCCAAACAGCTGAGTCGACCATTATTTTTGAATAGAGTGAGTCTGTAGGACATAGTTGCTTATTAAGGCTTTCGGCAAAAAATGTACTATAAGTATATATTTCTTTATTCCATCTATTATCACTTCAGAAAAATGTTTTTTGTATCATTCTTAGTATATATCTATTTCTGTCAAATTCTTGTTTGTTTAGATATTTTTTCATTGCAGAATTGATTTCTCCCGAAGCCGCTGTCCACACCTTGTCTACGGCACAAAGGAATAATAGCAGATAAGAAATAAGCACCAAATCCTATCTCAGGGTTGCTGGAGTCTCAGATATAATGATTTCCCCTTCTGAAAATGAAATGGATCTTTTGTGATGCTGATTCGGCCTCAGTCAGAGGGTCATCCTCTCTGTATTGATGTGTTTGGAGAAGTCAAAGTAGCCAGCAGAGGTGTGTGTGGTTATTGATATTTGAACCACTAATGATACAGTGGATTTATGTTGACTGAAACCAGAAGCTTAAAAACATCACAAAACAAGATAATGTCACAATATCGGTCTGAATCTGGGAAAGCTCAGGTCGGAATAATCTCTTTTCTGACATTGCCTACAGGAATAGTTCAATAATTTGAGGTATTCTGGTACATGGAAGTAATCCCTGAGAGCACACTTTTAAATATGACAATTCTCTCTCTTTCTCTGTGCAGGAAGAGTTGAAAGAGAGTGCACATGAAGCCGGAGGGCAGCTATATTCAGATCCTTTACTTAAGTTAAATTACAAATACTTAAATGTTCAAATGACCTAAAGAGTCAAATTCATGCATTTCAAATCTGAAGACGTGCTATCATCAAAAAGCATTTCAGAAAAGAATAATTGCGACTATGACATTAATCTTCATAGTAATTAATTATTAAATGAAGATAATATAATATCAAAACTGCTGTATCACTGCTTGAACAGGGTTTTGATGTAGAGTAGTGTAGGGTCAAAGATACATTTGAAGGGTTGTGAAATGATTAATTGGGAGTTTTTAGGATTAAACTCAAAGTCTTGTTTTGTTTTTTTCAGAATATTGCATGCAGAGTTTTACCTCTTTGGGCCAATTATGTAAATGAACCATCTGAGAAGTTTAGAGGGGGAATCACTCTGCCGGAACAGCTCACAGTTTGTGGACATCTGACAAGGGGCCTAAAGTAAACACTGTTCTTTTAATAAGGGGTCACAAGCCAAAAAGTTTGGGTTTAATCTTCAGCAATGTCCCATGATCTTATTACATTCCAGCTAAAACCACCCCATGCTTTATATTGTGTTTCAATTAGTATTAGTATACCTCATTCTTATTATCCTTGTTCTAAAGAGTATATTGATTGTTTCCTTATTTTATCAGTTACTATGTTTAAAGCGTCTTTGAGGATTTAGAAACATCTCTGTAAATACAATGAATTATTATTATTATATAAAATCTTAATTACAAAAGTAACTAGACATATCATTATAGGTGTCATAATTTTAGTTGAGACAAAATACAATATATATAATATTGGGAATTTGAAGAATAAAGCAGCATAAAATGGTACAGAGCTTAAATACAGAGCTTGATAACATGTACTTATAAACACGCTGCACTGTTTCAGAAAACCAAATATATGTTGGGTTTATTCGGTATCTTCCAGTGGGACTTACTGTCCTCCTCGGTCTGGAAGGTGACCTCTCTTCCCTCCTTCTTCCCCTCCGGATTGGCCAGTGACAGGCGGACATGGATGCCGTGGTAGGGTGGCAGATCACGCAGCGTGAAGCGCGAGGCATTGTGTTCCACTGCCAGACACTCGCGCACGGTGGTGTTGTGGCCGCCACCACCTCCCGCCGTCGTGTAGCGGTAGCACAGGGACACTGAGTAGGTGTGGCAGCGTGTCAGGTTGAACGCCAAATTCTCCCACTGCAGGGACAACTGCCTGGACTGGAGATCGGTGGTTGAGAGGCCCCGCAGTGCACGCATGGGCTCTGAGGAGGGAGTAGGAAAGATTGAAGGAGAAAAACAAAGAAAAACATTTCTAATAACTGAAGCAGAAATGAAACACAAACAAGTAAAGTCCTGGAGGCAAAATAATCCATTTTAGAGAATGAAAACAGTGGTAACTTGGTTTTATTGTCAAAAATGTGATTTTAGACGGAACACCCAGCAAATTAGAGTGTAACCGAAGTCCCAGGACAACCCTGGCAGTTTTTCACTTGTTTCCCTCCCACGTGCGGCCGTACTGCCCCATCTCAACTGTTCGCTGCCAGGACAACACTCCCACCTCCCCATGGCAGAGCAGGAACTCATGCCAATTGCGCTAATTAATCGGACAGGCTGCGGGTTGCTATCATGCTCCCACCGGTCCCCGCCTCCATGTCGGAAAGCAAATTGGCCATCCAGTAGTTATACTTCCTTCCTCCCGAGGTCCATTCCACACAGAAAAAATGCCAGAGTCATACAAGGGCATCCACTTCCGCTGGTCACATTTACAGCTGGGTCATCGCGATGGCCTGGCGCATATTTATAGAAGGCACCACGTTAATTCTGGTCAGTGCCGGGTTAACCCTGACTTTCTGTGACGCAGGGTAAAAAGAGCAACAACCCTGTGTTTGATATCCTCCTCAACTGTTATGGCCGGCTGAGAGACACAGAGAGCCTCTATGCGCAGAGGCACAGACCAGCCACTGTTCAGGAGGACGTCTGAAACTGAGGAGAGGATCAGTTAAGCCAAGGACATCCTCCGTATCAATGAAGGCATTAATCGGTGGCCATAACACAATCAATGCCTTTTTGTCAAGCAATATGCTACATAATGTATTGTATGGATTTTTTCGTTGAGAGGGTGTGTTGAGTAATGGGCCGGGGAGGCAAGGTATGACAGCAGCGATACGGGGTACAGAGAGGGATCAGTGGAGCTTGAGGTTACTGGCCAAGGTCTTCATTCCTTCACTGACTCAGTGGGATTCTCGCCGCAGCACAGATTAGTGAAGGGAACTTCAATAATGTGGCTAATGCATCACTGTGCAGGAGCTAATGCACTAAAACAAGAGTTATCTAAGAAAATGGATTTGAAAGGTGCTTTGTAGATGTGAAAGGACACATAAAAACAAAGATATGCACATTTGCTACATATAATACGATTATTCAGCCATATCTCTATATAACTCCCCGCTACCATCTCTTTCTCTTTCTCTCTTTTATGTGAGCATGTTCACACACGCATAAATTTAAACATGCTAACATTATCAGACATTACAGCCCTATGCCCAATTTCTTATGCATTTATTACTGCCTGCGGTAGAGCAATTATTTTTCAAGTAAAATTTTATGACACTTCCCGTCTATGCTGAAGGCCTCTGCCGTCACCAGCCTTCTCTTTTCATTTGCTGTCTAGCATCTCACACAAGATGGAAATATGAGCAGAGCATTAATCTGAACCTCATCCAGAGTAATGTGACTGCAGATAAATGGGTGGGCTCCGTAATCGCAAAGTAGTAGACTGCACCCAGCAAGAAATATTAATGTTCCATTGTTCAGTGTAACTGAGGATTGTCTTAATGGTGCAATTGATAGTCTGCACAGTCTGGGAGCTAAATACAGAGAGGCATTTAACTGCTGAGTTAATGAAAGCAAAGCCAAAGAGGCCACAGTGTGCTCATTGTAGGTTTTCTCAAAGTGGACATTTGTGCCAGTCCCTTCCCCTTGCCTCGTCTTATTTGTCCGTGTGCCATGGGCACCCATTCTCTGGCACCCTGCAGCATGAAAACTGCAGCCGCCCAAACATGGCCAAAAGCCCAGAGCACCATGTTGATCCTTGGAGACTGGAAGTCAGAGTGGATGTGACAGGTTCTGGTTTATTATCTCTGCGAAAACTGTGACATTGGACAGCAGCAGGATGGAGCCGAGCTTCATCCGTGGAGGGATAAGAACTGACTGTGTCAGACGGGAGGAAATTCTTTATACAGACATCCAGGCTCTTATCCATGTGCAAGCAAAAACACACAAGAGCACATAAATCCAAACAGCCCAAATGTGCACAAATAGGGAATTCTGGCTCCAAATGGAGGACATGATGAACGACATGCCAAGAAAGGCATAACACTTGTCTTCCTAATGTGCCTAATTTTAGTCGGGCTTCAGTGCTGGCTCCCTATAGCAGACTGAGAGCTTCGCGGGCCGGGGCCTGCCAGAAGGTTCCTTGACCCAGCAGCAGGTGGAAGCCCATTAACGTAGTTCGGGGACCACCTGCAGTACAAATGCTCGCCTCTCCTCCGTGATTTACTTGAGAAGCTTCAAGCTGTGTTAATGCACCGTGCTGATAATCACAGCAATGGCTCATCAAGCACACCTGGATGGCCATCAGAGCCAGGCGGAGACCATGTTCACATTCACGGCCATTAGCTTTACAGCACCCGCATGAGGACAGCTCGGCGCGGCGATGATGCAAACGTGTACGGTGGAGTTGGGCTGGCCACCGTGTTTGTTAGGGATTGGGAATATTCAGCATTACCATGGAAGACTGAGATTAGTCACAGTGGCCGGACACAGCTTTTGGTGGGGAAATTCACTTTCCCGCTAAATATAAAGAGGATCCAAATATCCCTTCTGTTCCGCTGGATAAATACCTCCTCCGTGAAATCACCACGACAAGCCACCGTCTATTTTCTTGTGCTTACGCCTAATAAGGCCAACAGCGATGGGGAGGGTGGCCAGGACTCAGTGTTGGAATGCAGGGTCAGTGGGAGTGGTGTAGGCCAGATGGTTTGTAGGTTGGGTCAGGAGGAGCTCTGGGAACAAGGTGGTGAATAGACTCTCCTGGAGGTTCACGAAGGCGATAAACGCCAGGTGGAGGATGCAGCTCAGTGTAAAAGACAGCCCGGCCCAATAAATCAAACATTACTTTCTCATTAATTTGGCGCCACAAATGAGAAATAAAGACACAACAAAACTGGAAAAAATAATTCCACCTATATTTCCTCTGTATTGAGCTTGTACTACATCTAAATGCCCCCGCTCAGCAAACACAGTAATATGATTTATCCCCCACATGGCTGAACAAGCTAATGTAACAGTGGTTGAAATGTAAATACGTTATTAAAGAGTTTGGTGACTTTCTGAAACACTGATACGTGCGACTGTGAAAGCAATTTCCGTATGTTGCGAGTCCTCTCTCGCTTCACCTCTCGCACATCCACTCGCCTCGTTTTCACCGTTTCAGTTTCTCACTTTGAAAAACTACCCCCCCAACACACACCCACACACACAAACATACACACACAGAGACACACCACAGCCTTCCCTGCCTCACCCTACTCTTCTTCTCGCCCTCCTGCTTTTTTTATTTATTTATTGTGAATTTCTTGTGTCTCTAGAGTTGAGAGGGGTTGTGTAGAGATCGGGGGAGAGAGGGCTTTGAGCTCACTCAGGGTGCCTGATGAATGAGGGGTGTCTTTGGCTGTTGGGAGAGGAGAGTAGCTTTAATATGTCATTGGAGAGGGGTGTGTGTGTGTGTGTGTGTGTGTATGTATGTGTTTGTGTGTGTGTTTTTGTGTGTGTGTGTGTGGGGGGGGGCAGCAAGGCTCTAGTGGAGCGGGGTGGGGAGATGTGTGAGGGATGGTGTGTGGCAGGAAGAGACCGGTGGGCATAGAAAAAGAGTGATGACCATGGAAGACACAAATCCACAGACTGCCGTTGGGTAACACAAAGCTCTCCATTTTGTTGTGCCCGTGATACTCACATTGCAGATGAAGGCAGCAGTAATGTCATGCATCTCTATTGTAAGAGTTCTTGTTGGGTTCTATATGTGCGCATGTATACTGAGTTTTAACCCAGTGAGCATCGGGGGTCGGCCGGCTGGTGTCCTGCTCTCCTCCCTGGGTGTTCTGACTCTGCACTGTGACGGATGACGGAGGAGACATGTGCAGACAGAACAAAATGTTCAAACTAATGTGAAGAAAACCTTCACATGAACGTTGGACCAAAGACACAATAACCACCTATATAATCTGTAAAAGCAGAAAACAGAAACAAAAAACAAATACTAATATATATCCAAAACAATAAATCTATTATTTAATTTGTTAAGTTGAGAATTGTATTGATAACCATTAGTTTTTTTAATTAAAAATTAAACATTTCCAGGTTGTTAAATACAAAGATGTACTGCTTTTTTTGTTTATATAAAAATAAAAAATAAAGGTAAAATGAACCTCCTCTGTGTTGGACATTTTAAGATGTTACACTAGGATATTGGAATTTGGCATTTTCACTATTCTCTAACATTTTATAGACACACCCCCAAATGGTTGGCGGATAAATAATTAATTATTTATTATATCATTGTAAAAGCCATGTGGGTACTGAATATACATAAATCATGTAAACATTCTGTACAAATTAATAAACATAAATTATATATATTCAGTACCCATGTCCCTCAATGTGTTTTCCAAACCTTTACAGTGTAGATCTGTGATCAATATGTCTTCACCACTCTAACCCACAAATTCTAGACCATTTATTGTACTTGCCATATAAAATGTCTCTCTTCTCCAGTAGATACCAAGGAAGCCCGCTCCAGGCTATAGCTACTCAAGTCAGCCAGCTGTTATCTTTAAAATAACCGTCAAGCCAGTGTTACCATGCACGCAGCGAAGAAAAGTCTCCTTTTCACTCGCCGCAGCTTCAGAGAACTCCAGTGTTAGCGAATGTGTTTTTTCTTCTTAGATAATGTCACACAGCAACTTAGTCGGAATTTGTTCCTCTTCTGTTTGAGTTTTAGCAGATTACCGTGACAGATGCAGCCTCATAATGAAAGAATGAAGATGTGTCAAAGACTGGTGTGTGTCTGTGTAGCATCAGTACTTTGAAGTCAGGATCTGTCATGAAACGACTCCATTGAATGTAAAGAGGACATTTTTATTTGTATTAATATGCTCTAGATTACATGTGTAAGTCAATGCAATTTAGAAAATCACAGAGCAGCCTCCTGCCCATTGCTTGTGGATTCGACCCAATAGCCAGGTGTTCAACCCAATCTATTCCCCTTTTCAGGCTCTGGGACATGCATCACCTAAACAGTGGCTGCTGTGATTCCCTGAGGCGCTTTACACGTTGCATAATGGGTCCTTTCAGAGTAATGTCCTTTTCCAATAAAAAAAAAAAACACACTCTCATTCCTGGTAAGACAAACACAAATCCCTAAATGGGAAATACTAAACAGTTATCTCTATAAACAGGACGACATGCAACAAGATCCATATGGATGCAAATTTCTGGCCATGAGAAGATGCAAGTGATAAAGCAGTCTCTATCATTCATGTCAAGAATAACAAATGGATAAGAGCTGAGGAGTGGAAGATGTGCTTTCAGCTTGAAATGCAGCAGAAGCAGCAGCAGTAGCAGCTGGCCAGTGTATCGCTGGAGCAAAAGCATTTTCATGTTTTGATTCAAAAATCTAAATGCACTGCTCTTGCTGTGTGAATGGCAGTGTAGTTGACATTAGCTTAAACCTAAACTGAACCTTGACGCTATGTTAGGGAAATTAACCAAGGGGTTGGGACCCTTCAGGGGGTTTCAAGATGAATTGGAGGTGTCCCAAGATGTGAGGAGGGATCATCTCTTTTCTTGTAAAGTATTTAATATTGTCATCCTCAACAGGCTTCTATAGGATCAGGAGGTAGAGTGGGTCGTCCACTAGACAGAAGGTATTTGGTTAGATCACTGGCTCTTCCCGTTACCATGCTAAGATGTTCTCTTGGAAGACACTGAACCCCAAATGGCCCAGTGTATGAATGAGGTGATGCAGTCCATTTAAAACATTAAAGAGCCAAAGTCGATAAAATCCCTCTCTAGCTGCTCTGAATACAACTTTGTGCTGAGATCTATGAGCTCACCTGCACACTTGGTCCTGCTCACAAGCGGCGGTCCGGGAGGCCCAGTTCCTCCCTCTCCGGGCCGGGTCAACAGCACACTGATGTGGTACTCCGTGTCCGGCTCGAGGTGCCAAAGCTTGTAGGTGACCATGTTGACCCCGTGCACCTCCGACCACGGAGACTGACTGGCGCGGTACTCAATCTCCTTCCTGATGATGGGGCCGTCTCCCAGGATAGAGTTGGTGTTGAGCTGGATGATCAGGTAAGTGGAGCCGGCACGCAGCAGCTGTGGTGGTGCGATTGGGGATGGAGGTACTGGGAGAGGGAATGACAAGGAGTTCATTTTTCCATTTTCCTGTTCAAACACCAATCAAGTGATTGCTTGCAGTGCCCTAGCACATGCGCATGCATATTCTAGGCTTTAAAGTTATAGTATTATGGGCAGCTGTTGCTCAAGGGCAGTGTACGACTGATGTGTGATAGAGAGTCTGCACATATATGCACTGTATAAATGTGTGTGTGTGTGTGTGTGTGTGTGTGTGTGTGTGTGTGTGTGTGTGTGTGTGTGTGTGTGTGTGCTTGTTGAATGGCAAAACGGTACCCTACTGCACAAAGAGTGTTCATCAACACTTGAAAAGCTCCATATTAAAGAACATTTATAAATTTCACTTTGAATCATCAGCTGAATGCAAACGGATGTGTCACTGCCAAGCTCACTGTGTCTGCAGGGACTTCAGGATGTGAGCAGGTCAAACGTTGTTCAAAGAGCAGATGAGTCATACATATTAACGAAGCAGGCCTATCTTTTAAGCAAAATATGGAGAGAAAACACAGCCTTGCATGCAGCGCGCTGAGTGTGTGATCCTTGTATCTAAACGATTCAGTGTTCTTCTTCTAAAACTGACTGTTCTGTCCTCACAGCTGGTCACCATCATGAAAGAGGACACTCTGCATCGCTGTCGGTAAAAACCGCCAAACCAAAGATTCATTCCAGAGCCCATCGGTCAAATGTCACTTACAGGCAGAACCGAGCCACTGAACAATTACACAGACAACAGCGTGCACGGGGGGGAGGGAATGCAAAAAAGAAACGAGGACAAAGCATGGGAAAAAAGATCAGAGTTAAATCTTTGGCTGTGACTAATCCTTCATCCTGCAGAGGCGCCTCTGTCTTTTATGGTCCGCCTCTCTGTGGGCTTTCAACATTACCAGCACCTCACCTCTACTCTCCACTGCCTCGACTCTGCCTGCAGCAGCTCATCTTTCCTCTATCAGCAACTCCACCAATAATGAAAGGGCAAATTTGGGCCACAGGCAAGCGGCAAGTGGGGCGGGATGTTAAACAACTGACTCATTTCTTTCACGGTTAAAGTTCACAGGTCTAGTAAATGCGCAGGTTACTTTCTGTTCATTTAGTTTTGTTTATTCTGAGCTTCCTGTTTTTTTCCTGGGCATATCACTAGCTGACTTTTTCACCGTTTCCCTCAGCATACACAGCCATTCTGAAACAGAACTTCACTCTCGCTGCTACTCTATATTTGATTAAGTTGTTTTTTTTTTGTACTTTAATAGGCTGAAAATCCCTGAAAACCCAAACATCAAATGTATTCAACAACTCTGAGGCCACAACAACAGCCAGAGACATGCAGCACCTTTGGCAGGAAGATCTAAATGCTTTATTCACTGTGTGGACATGTTTCTGTTCCTCTATGGGGCAATGAGGGAGCTTCATCCTGATTCCTGCCTGCAATCTACGGTCCTGAAATGAGTTGATCCAGCATATTAAAGGGATGATTAGCCTCTTCTTAGTGGGGCGATGGGGGGAGAAAGGCATTTATTAAAGTCTCGTTGAGGACTCGGCCTCAGCTCCTGTAATATAGATTATAGAGTCACAGCCGGTTGACTAGAACGTGACTTTCAGCTTCATCTACTCAAGATGCAGAATGAGCTTTTCCAGAAATAAGTTCTTTGTACCGATTACAATATATAGCGAGAACTATACATGGCCTTATTTGCAGGGAGTGTGAGCACATTAAATGGGTTTCATGGTTTCCCTTTTGTTGACTCCTAGTTTACTGGCAGCTGCTGGGTTGCTAGCAATTTGGCAAAGGGGCTTTATTTTGAACTGTACCAAACCAGGCTCACACACAATGCTAAACAGATTGCGTGCTTCCTTATCAAACAAACAGGATTTATTTCATGCATTAAAAACAGTGCTGACAGGAGGAGCATGCGGCAGAGGACAAGAGGAAGGAGAATCTTTCACATCCTTATTTGCCCTCCTCGTCTTCCCTTTGCCTGGAGTGTGTTATGCCAACAAACCATCCCACAACCATGTCATTACTATGCTGTCAAAGTAGTGTCAGGCTGTGGGGTTGGTATGAGTAATGGGAGTGAGGTCACTATCTGTGGTACATGATATGACAGGGGCTGCAGGAGTCCAAGTCAAGTGAACAGCTCTTTGACAGGGAGTTGAGGAGCTGTGTGTGGCAGCCTCTCTGACAACTGCAGCTCAGAAAACAATACATGTCAGAGACGCTGCATTCGCCCACTAAAGAGCCGGCGTGTGTCGTGGGCCGCAAACTTTGCGATTATGGAGTTTAGTGGATAATCAATTTGAAATAGGGATCTATCATACTCTCTGTTGTGCACAGATGTTGTCCTATGGTTGATCGGTAAAATCTTCACACTACTGTGTCCGTTATTGTTTTGATCGGTTTCATTTTTAATTCATCTTTGAATCACAGGCAGTAATTTACCGGGACCAGGGAGAGCAGAAAATCACACGCTATCATTATAACAGCAGAAAAAAAAGATGCTCAGGGGGAGAAAGAAAGCGAAGGGCGAGGATAACAAGACAAGATCATAAGGGACAATCACAGAGAGGGAGTGTTTACCTTTGACGACGAGTTCAGCAAAGTTTGAGACTCCGGAGCCCCTGGGGGACTGAGTGACACAGCGGTAAAGGTCTTGATCTGTCCGCTGGATGCTGTCTAGCTGGAAGGATACCACAAAGCGCCGGTGACTCAGGTGCTTGACCGATGCTGTTGTGAAAATGTCCCCGTTGTGTCTCTGGAAAGCAGGAAAAGGGCAGAGTGAGCGAGCGAACAGGATGGGTCAGCGTGTCCCTCTCAAGTTCACAGACGAGTGGATGTCATCTCATATCATGTGCAATAGCTGCAGACAAAAAGTAATGTCACTGATACACATACACACAGAAATACAGATACACAATAGGCCAATATTGTGTTTATTATGTACATGTGGTGTTGTATCCATGAAGTAGGGGGACTTGTAGCAGACAGAGTTGAATGGTCAGAAGTATAGCTGCAAGGGCCAAGATATCAACAACATGTTTGAGTCAAGCTCCCAAACTCCTGCATCCTACACTTCCCATGATGAAACATCTTCCCATGGCTTGAGTATATAACACAGGCCTCATGACACACACAATACCTTACACACCTGTCCTAACAGTGGTAGTGGTACACACCATGACAACAGTAGTAAGCAGGAGCTCCATGAAGTTATAAAAACCACTGAGCAGCTTCAAAGAGTTAAATGCCTGAAATGAATGAGAAATGTTTGTTTGCTTATTTGTTTGGAGTGTAAAGCAAAATACGGCAAAACGACGTGACAAATAACAACGAAATTTGATGGGAGGACGTATGGGTCAGTGAAGATTTAATAAAATTACAATGAAAATGTCTGGATAGGTACCTAAGTGCATACACACACAAACAGACAGACGTGCACACAGACAGACACACACACACACACACACACTACTCTACCTTGCCTTCATAAGAAATTATTACCAACTGAATTCCCAGGCCTCTAAACTAATAACGTAGCAAAGGACTTCATTTAAAAATGATTGCTATCTGGGTCAGTTCTTATGAGATACATGTGATTAAAAAGGAGAGCTGACCGATTGTGTAATTTAATTAGAATGGCAGGACCATCTCTGATTTAATTACACAATGTGACAATCAG
Source organism: Platichthys flesus (assembly GCF_949316205.1). Taxonomy (NCBI): domain Eukaryota; kingdom Metazoa; phylum Chordata; class Actinopteri; order Pleuronectiformes; family Pleuronectidae; genus Platichthys; species Platichthys flesus. Next base: position 13,020,373 of record NC_084955.1, read on the forward strand.
ACATGAAAACAAATTCATTCTTGTTTAAATAATGGTGATTATGTGGGTGATACATGTCATGAATGTCTTCCTTTAACAGAGCCCATTTATAACCTCAGTCGTCCTCAGTGTGTAATAAACCAGTTACATCTGGGAGACGGATGGATTTAAATGCATTGAGGTCTATTCAGTTTAGTAGACAGGGTCAAGGATGATTGGCAGAATGCAGACTTTGTATTTTAGTTTAAAATAACTAGAAAAGAGAACATCGAAATGGCTGAGATAACTGGAGTCAAGCAGAAACAGAATATAAACCTGCACTCAGACGAGGACACACCTCTGCCAAGGCCAAACAAACTGTCTCGACACATCTGTCAGCGCTAAATTCATTTCTAGATCTTCACCAGATTGAACAGATGCACAGATCTCAACACCATAAATATGACAGTGGTTTTTTTATTCCTGTATCTGGATCCAGACAAAAGATTTTATGGACTAGTTCCTGGCTGATGCCTCATGTCTCCATCATGTTTGGCACATATCAATTTTCTCACAATCCTACCGACAAACAAACACATAAAAATGGACACAGATAAAAACATTCTTGGCATAGGTGAAAATATATGGTTTGGAGTGGACTAAGTAGAGAAATAGTGATAGAGAAAAAGAGGAAAAACAGAGAGGCGGAGGAAGATTCAAATGAATCTTGCATGATGCATCTCGCTGTTGCACCGCGGGGGACATTTCTCACATTTGTTCCACACCATTAAAACCACTAACATCCGTCAACACATCTGAGCTGACATTTTTACCGCATGTTTCTGAGCGTTGCTCTTTTTTTGAATTGGTAGAGACTAATGTTGATACTCATCCCTCGATCGATGGCATGTGAGAAAACAGAAGCCGGTCATCCCGGCTTCTGTTTTGCTTCTTGATTTGGGGCCATCCAAAAAAAAAAAAAAAAAACTCAGGCCAAGCCGTCACAAACAAACACATAAACACATACCCATTGATTAGGGTTAAGCAGGCAACAAATCATGTGACAGCAGGAAAAGGAAAGGAAACCTTAATCCCACACTCCTGAAACCTCCCTGCATCTTCTGTCTTTATATCACAGGAAGGAGGCAGGAGAAATGAATTAACACAAGATCACTTCAAGTTACATAAACAATCTGTCTGAAGCTAATTTGCAATGAAATGACAAAAAAAAAAAATTCATGGCTGAGACGGTGCTGCAGCTGGTACAGCAGACTCCACAGACACAAAGAGGCCCAGCAGAAATCCACAGTGAATTGAGTTCATGTGGTGAAAAGAGGTCTGAAAGATGAGCGTGAAGCAGAGAGAGCAGCAAAGAGGAGGACGGCGAGCAGGTGGAGGGGAGGCAGGCAAAGAGCAGAGCGGCCTGGAGATCTCACTACACCAGACGCCTGTACGGTTATGCCAGCTAATTACCCGACGCATTTGTCTTCATCCTTGTGTTGGGACCAAATGGGGGGTTTGATAAATTGTTCAGAGAGGTGGGAATGAGGACGCCTCAATTACATGAATCACACATCTCCCGATTTTCAAACAGTGCAGTAGGTTTGCCTAAGGTCAACCGTGATTAACATGGTGTGGTGGGTGGTAAGATGTTGGCAAACACACAAAATGTGTGGCTGCACGGTAATTGCAGAGTGAGATGAAAAAGGAAATCCTTCAGCACAATGGTGTCTCGGCCGTTTAATGATTTTTCTTTTCCTTCCTTTAATCATCAGGGCTAAATAAAGAGAAGGATTTTAAGACCACAGAGTGATTCCCACTACACTGCCCATCGGACCTTCACAGAGCCGCCATTTTAAATGAAAAGATAGATTTTCTAATAAGTAACTTTTCAAAGGCGGTGCAGTAAGGAGGCTTCAAGGCCCTAATGGCCTTCACAGTATTCATGCTCCGACTGTGGTCTTCATTTAAGCACAAACCTCTGGGAAATATAATGAGCAGTTTAACAGGCTACACTTGAAACACACAGAAAGAGAAAGTCTTCGACCAATGCTAGAAGCATTAAGTAACCTCAAATAAACCTAAAAGACAGAAAAGACACTAAACTGCAAAAAGGTGTAAAACAACTACAGGGCAGCTTGTAGTCGTTTTGTGTTTCTTTCTGTCTCTCTTTCTTTATCATTTGTTCAGGGATCGAATGAAGTTCCTCTAAAACAGAGATTACAAAGAGGCGGACCGTCATCCAGGTCTGGACCCAGATGCTAAATCATATCTGTACCAGAACCTTTAACAGATCGATCACTGAGAATTATTCAATTTCCACAGAGCCTATCATTTTTAAACAGCACAGACTTTCCAGCTTTTTTCACTTAAAGCAAACACTTAAGGATGCACCTTCTTTATGTTTGGCTATGTTTATTTACTTAACATGAGAGTATTTCTTTTCAATTTGAGTACTTCCTAATAATTCCTCCAGTTCAATGAGATATCTCTCCCCTTCTCTAAAATATAGAGAGCATGGAAAAATACCCCAAACTTGATTTTTTTCTCCATTTGTGCTGTTGACTGTTCTGTACGTAAAAACCTTACAAACTCCCACACGTCAACAGTCAGACACTCATGCTCCTTCAGCCGCCATTAAACCACTAACTCACCTCCAGCAGGAGCTTCTCGGCCTCGGCTGCCCTTCCAGCAGCCACACACTGGAAAGTGGCATTTTGCCCGGCGTTGACCTCCTCGTCTCCGAGCCTGGAGAAGTGCGGTGCCTTATCTGAAGAGACAGACAGACAGAGGCACACAGTGAGCTCCAAAGACTCCATTAACTTTCAGCCATGCCCAGAGTCGGTCGGCGAAACAGGACATGTTTTTATCAGGGTTTTTCGTTTTGTGTTTTTAAATACACAAATCGGGAATTTCTTGCTTGAGAGAACAACAAGCTTTGTCAAATGTTTGTTCATAATTAAATTTAGTTCGCCGACATTGTCTCGGGACATAAAGCTGGAAGTTTAGCATAAAATGTAACTTTTTGTCCAATTTGTTTCTAGTCCACTGTGCTTTATGCGCTGTGTTAATGAATAACAAGTAAAGATTGTACGGATGCATATTGATGCATGTAGCTGCTCACGGCAGTTAGCAACTAAATAAATCAACTTCCGAATGAAGCTGCAGGGAAAGAACAAGACAAAATGAAGACTGATTTTTTTCTTTTAATCCTCTCGGTTATTTCATGTATTTGTGTCGACATTTGGGGAGAGAAGTGCTATCTTCAGATTCTCCACAGCAAGAGTGGATGTGTCCATCATGACTTCAAAATTATTCTCAAAGTTGTAGTGAATAAGTTAATAATTTGGTATTAAAGATAGAGTGTGAACAAGTGTGTAAATCCATATGTTGAGGTGTTCACTTAGTGTCCCTGATCAAGATAACCTACAAACAAACGACATTAGATTAGAGGCGATGTACAGATGAGTAGAATGTGACAGTGTCTCTGCAGAGAAGAGTCTGTCCTTCACATTTTGACGAATATTATGTCCCAGAATACTGCGTGGAGCTGCCAATGAGTCAGTGTGTGGGAGTCGCCCTCTCATCCAACTCCATGATTAACAATAGAGCAGTGAGCACCAAACCCCTGCGGAGCCAAATCACTGGGTAAACGCTGGCAGCGCTGTCTGCCATCATCTCTGAGAAATGGGGTAGGACGAGTTGACATGTCAGTCTCGATGATTGACAGGAGGAGATGGCAGAGCCACAGTGAACCAGAGCATTGGGGAGACGCAGGCGTTTGGCTCTCGCTTGGTTCTGCACCGGGCTGCTTAGGAGGGGGCTGACTATTTGTTGATCTAGTTTGTGCGCAGTGAGGAGGACGACGGGAGAGGGCCTGCTTTTGTACCCCACAGGTGGCCATGTTTCCTTTGAGTGACTCTGCCTCCTAAGGTTTATTCATAATGCATGCGAAGAGAGCCGAACATAAATAACACCCAAAATGAGCGTGAATGGAAAAAAAGGCTATAGAGTTGGCATGAAGTGCAGTGTTACACAGCTAAATACGTCAGGTCTTATCCCCGGGACTCTTTAGCGTGGTAAATATTTCACTGGGCTGTAGCACAGGGCTTTCTTAGTCTTTGACTCACAGAGTCAAAGACTAAGAAGAATATTTCTAAAATGTCAAGCATGCTTTGAGTACAATTCACAAAAAGGAACTTATTATTGTATTTATTCGCTTTTTTCGTTTTTTAAAATGCGGCACTTCCATTCTCACTCTTCCTTCTTTCTTCACAGTCCTCGCTGGCGAGTAACGCAGAATGGCCACTTGCCACTTCATAAGGCCTGCTCAGGTCTTGATGAGAGTCCTAATTATTTAATGGCCACAGTGGGAGCATTCAAGAGAAGCCATCTGCCGTCTCTGGGTGGAACTGGGCGGCTGACTGTGCGGTATGCGTACAGTAGGGGTACGAAGCAATGTCACAGCCAGTGTGCGCTTAATCCCCTCCACTCCTCTCCGACATGACATCCTTGAAAAGTCCATCTCCAAGCACTCCAGTGCAAACAATAGGGAATATATAAATATTAACAAGGAGGATCCCGTGAGGGTGAAACATCCTTCAAGCTTGTGTCAGTTACACGAGTCACTTGGAATCAGCGTGGACGTGAGTGTTACATGTCCTACGAGCGGACAAGAGCTCTTGTGCTCAGCGCCGGACCATAGAGGGACCGTGTAAGAGACACCGCAGCACTTTGTCCAGGTATTAAGCTCAGGTGTCTGAGTGAATATGTTTTACAAAACGTCCTCGGGGGGCTGACAGCACGCCCTCACTTTTCCACCACTGACACAAAAAGCACTCTGCACTGCTGCAGGGGGCTATTGGTTACCAAGAAGAAGGGGGGAGAAAACACCCTGAAGAGAAGGCATGTTCTTTCACAGGGCTTTGAAATGTAGTGCTTGATGGAGGGGGGAAAAACCCTGCACAAAGTAAGTTGTGACAAAAAGCTACAGGACTCTTCCAGGCAGGCCAGAAAAACATGACAGTGAGAGAGACAATTCAAGAGTTCACTGATTAACAAATCAATTAGTCAGTCAAACCAGGCCGGAGGCCGAACAGCAGGTGTGTTTTCAGGGGGAGGAGGAGGAGGAGGAGAGGGGGGGGGGGGGGGGGGGGACGTTGACATTTGGGTTTTGCAGTGTTTTAATAGCGCTACTGTCATCGCAGGATGCCTCAGGACAGCCCGCAGTACCAATACAAAAAGGTCAATCAGCCATTACTCCTCTCCTCATCCTATTACTGTTTCATGCTGCTTTGAAATACATTTTCAGCCCCCCTCCCCCCACCCCAAAAGCCACTAAACCTGTTTTATTTTGCCTCCAGCACCATCTGTAATTGTAATCCATTGTCAGTAGTGGCACTTACAGCAGGGATAGTTGAGCACTGTGATGTCATCGATGGCAATGTAGCCTCGCCGCTCCCTGGAAACCGTTGCCTCAATCAGAATCTGCAGAAGTGGAGTAGATGCGAAATGCATGATGAACAGAATTAAATTCATAACCACAGCAGCAGAAGCAAACACTTGTGACTTAACCTCATGCTCAAACGCTCAGAGCTGAAGTGTAGAGCAATTTTCCCAAAGACCACTGAGGGCTGCGTGGATCCTCTCGCTCTTTTCGTTTCCCTTTTTTTTGACAGATGCATTAATTACAAACGAGCCCATCGCCCCATCGATGCACGGCTACTGACCCAAAAAAAAAACAAGGAGGCAGACAATGAAAGAAATTGGATCTTTTCAGATAGATGGATACTGGATTTTGTTTTCATCTGCAGGGCAGACAGAAATAATGGCTTCATCGGGAAGCACACGATGTGGCGCCTGAGTCATGAGACGCGTTCTACATTCAGGCTGCGGTGGAGCCATAACGGCAGCTCATACAACTTGTACATGGCCACGGGGCTCAAGGGAGGACAGACCTCTACACCGCCCTGCGGAACAATAAGCCCGGTGAGCGGTGGGATCCCATGAAACCTAATCAATATCAAATCACCATCCTCAGTAATAGAGAGAGAGTTATGAGACACGGGGGGGATGTTTGTTTTCGCCGCATCCAAGGACAGTCCTCCATCCCCATGTGATCCAAGGCCTGCTTTGAGTTATTGTTTCTCATAATCCTCTGACCAAGTGATCACAACGTGGGTTCTACCACCAGGTTGTGATTTCCACTGTAGCCCCAAACACACGTTTGTGATTGTTCTTCTCAAAGTCAAATAACTGGAATGTGACTTATTGGGTATTTTAGGGTTTCTGTAGGTCTTAGTTTGAAAAAGGCATAGAGGTAATGATGTCTGATCTACTGAGTGGCCCACATGGCTTTCATAGTACTGCCATAAAAGCCAGTGGCCAGTCAGTTTTACGGATATTTTATAATAAAATGTACCATGTATTTTGTGTGGCAATTTGTAACCTTGTTAAGATAGTGCTATATCAATATAATTATTATTTTATAATTTTTCATGCATTAATTCATATCTTTTGAGACAGTGGGTGGATCTTGAGTTCATTATTTTTTTTGTATTTAACGATTGATTTGTTTGCTTTTTGTGTTTTGGGGAATATCGAAATACTTCCCTACAGAACTTTTTTTACTTAGACAACCTTAAATTGAAAGAGTTCTCCAATGCAGGTAAATTATATGATAAAGCACTTTCTGTTGCTCCAGTAGTACCAGCAGGTGATTAGAGGGGGGTGACAACCGATACAACCGACAGATGAAAATGAGAATGCAATAATCAAAGATCAGATTTGGGTAAGCTCGACATATGGGACAACATGAGGACACGAGAAAAGAAAGGTGATGGAGATGAGAGAGGGTTACATGACATTCAAATCCTCGTGTGGGCCAATTAACCATGGAGATGTATGCTCTTTGGTATTTACTGTTTATCATGTTTTCACCACTGTCCTTGTGATTGTTCTTCTGTTGGTTGGTTTGCTTTTCATCAAGAGTCTGAGTCAGGGGCGGATCTATGAGTGTGTGCAATTTGGTACAGCTCGGTTGAAGTTAAAGGGACTATTGGGCCATGTTAGAGGCATGTGCTCTACATCTACTATGCATTATTTACTTGATTCTCATGAACTATTGCTTGACAGACAATTTATCCTTCTGCCCACTGTTATGGAGTTAAAGCTATTGTCCTCCAAACAGTTTGAAATGCACATATGTCCATCTGGGAAGTCAATTTTTGTTCGAGGGCTGTGACGTTACACCCTGGAGAAATTTCACATCCTGCAAATGCTGACATGTATTATACCAATCTAAGTTAGTTTTTTTTTTTTTTTTATGATAACTTGACGTTGATTAATTTTTTTGTCTATTTCTCTTCCAAAATTCCTCCAGTTTTTTTAAACAATAACTGACTTAATTAAAAATGTTGATAGTTGTATTGCAACATTTAAATTTAGGTTATTAAATATCCTATTCGATTAGAAAGACTTATCTCACCAAAGCTTGTGTCAGATGTTAGTATCACAGTTTACTACAGTGAACTTGTGTTTGCACTCTTAGATTTATAGTCACAGCAACATCTGCACGGTGTCTGGCAAACATTGCAGCCTTGCACACTCAGCAGGACAGAGAAAGTCCACCTCCCTGGACTTCAGGGAAGGAACACGTGTGCTTACACCAACAATTGGTGTGACAACATCCCTGGCCATGCACGACCCCTTAAGGCACCTCCACAGACAGCATTTTGATCGGATTTGAGGAGATTGGGGTCATCGGAAAAACTCGGAGGGAACTCTGAAAGAAGGGAGCCAGGCATGCGGGCTATAGAGAAGAGGGGAAAAGGTCATAGCTGCAGGGTCTCGGAGTTGGAGAGTGACCCTCGTCTGTCTAAGGCTGGCTGCTCTCCTCCGGCTCCGGGAGGAACACTGAAGCTAATCTTCTGCCAGAGTCAATTTGCCAGTTTTGTCCCAGACTGTCCTGGAACCTGAGCTGCTTAGAAAAAATAACAATAGCATTACCTGTATTTCTTTCAGCTGGTCTATTTTCTTAAACGCCTGAGCAGGCTAATCTTTTCTCATTTCTTTTCACCTATGTCTTAATTTTGTATTATCCTCTTTACTTATTTTTTCTGTCCGCTATTTGTTTTCCTCTCATTTCGTGCACCTACACTAATCATACAATATTTATAGCACTGGTTAAAGCACAATATGCTTCAGTGTGCTGACCTGAATTATCGGTGTGAGCACACACTGCCATGCCATTAGACTAACATTCAAATTAGGCAGAAACACTGATTAGACTTAATGGTACACAAGGAAGAGAGAAAGATGCCCTGGAAGTCTAATTGGAGGTGTTATTACTATCTGCTGAACGAAAGCACTCTATAAGAGATTGATTGCCGGTTAATCCTCAGTCTTGTTGGCCATTAGGAAAGGAAATTATAAAGAGGGGAGACGTTCGGAGCATTTGTTTCAATAAACAACCTTCCCAGATTTTTATTGAAAGCCACTTTCCCGATGAAACTTTCCGTGTGCCTGTTCTTTATCCCAATGAGGGGTTATTTTACATGGAGAAGATAAGAATGCTGGAGTCATCTTGCAGGGGGGAAAAAAACAATAGCGTGATGCACAGTGATTTACGACTGATATAAAAAGCATTTTAGGGAGAAAATATTACATTTGACTGAGATATTGGCTTTTAGAGCCAGTTGTAATGTATACAAATCAGACCTATAAACCAGCTTTCTCTTTTTACACTCGAGTCAGGAGACACCATTAGACACAGAGGGCTTTCACCCGCCGTTATGCAGTCATAGATAAATAAGCCCTTTAAATATTCACAGACAAAAGGTCAGAAACTGAAGTACATCTTTTCAGGTGGAAAATGCCAAAGGATAAGTCTGTGTATGTGAATATTGTGCCGGTGTCAGGAACCGTAATTTGCACTCTACAGTATTTCACAAAACCCTTTCCTCACATAACCAAGGGCTCAGCTTGGAGGACTCTCAGCAGGCTGCAGAGCAGATATTATCAGACAAGGCTGAGATAAGAAGATTCTTATTTACAAGAGTTGGATGTGTCTCCTGTTCCTCTTTCTCTTAAACAAATTAGTGTAATCATTTAATAAGATGAATCCATGTTTGCAATATGGCCCAATTCAAATCGTATTGTTTGTTTCTAAATAATTTATCCTTTGGGCAAATTCATCCTATTATTTGTAATTTCCCAAAGACATCTCCCAAAGAGATGAGAAGATCGATAACAATCTAATGTTGTGCATTTTGACTTTGGAGCTGGTGAGCGTAGCCAAGCTTAGAATAAGATAATATAAAGAATAGAAAAAAATATTATTTAATATTGTCTAGCAACCATAAATTGACAATAATAATTCAGACAGAAGTCATTTTTGTCCAGCCGGTACCAGAGACTGTTTACAAAGATGGATGACATGACTGCTCCCCAAAAGTGAAGCCAAAGCATCTCAATTGCCCCCTGGTGGATGGCTGCAGTATAGCTTACTGCATGGGGGTTCCATGTCCTCCATGTTGGTGGATGGGACATGCGCCAAAATGAAAAAGTCAAATATTTATCTCTCTATCTGGAGCATCTGAGTTAGATATGAATGTCCCTCATCATAGACGCTACAATGCATTGTTGGTTGGCCCTTTATCTATAACCTTACCTTGGGTACTGTTCAGAGAGAGAAGGGAGAATCTGTGGAATTTAGACAGGCACTATTCTCCTGTACATATATAATGTTATATGCAATATACATTATATATAGTGGCATATACAGTAATTTGTGAGGATGGTAAAAATGTCCTCAACAGCAGTGAGATCTATCTGAGTCTGTGGCTGCATGCAGTTTGAAACCTAACCACAACTATGTGGCCAAAGATAAGCACTGGATGTAACTGAACCCGTTTACTAGAATCCCACATTAGTTAAAGAATCACAAACGCACTTTGCACTGAATAACAACTGTGCATCTTTTTACAGTTAAGTTCTACTGGTGCAGGACCGTTCCGTGATCTGGATGGCAGGAGCAATGATTAAACAAGGCTGGAAATACAATCCCAGCCGATCATTAAAGCAGCAACTTCTGCAACAGGTCAAATGTAGTGAGAGAGGAGATAAATAAAATATGTAATATCATCATGTGAGAGAAGGAAAAAAAGTCATGAAAGGCAGAAGAAAAACCAGTTCGAAGATGATTCTGACAATTGGAAGGAGGCAGGAGGAAGAGAGAAGTGAGTGAGAGATGCTAAAGCGGGGGGGGGGGCATGTCTCTGGCTCTAGTTGGCAGTCTTGGAGGGTTGGATAACATCTTTAATATTTGATAACAAGGTTCTCCAGGTATTGCAAACACTTCTACCAATAAGAGGGAGAAATGTGTCAATGTACAGGAGACACAGACGACAACTTCAATCGAGACATCTCAAGGTGATCTCGCTCTCTGATGATTTTCACCTCAAAATCCATTGAACTCCAAATCCCAATTCCACAACTGTGATAGGAGGAGTGATGTTTCTGTAATGCTCCTCGCCATCTGACATTAATATAAAGGGTAAACTGGTAAGCAACATTACATATGCACACGTTGAGTCCTGCATGAATAATAAAATATTAAAGAAGTACTCTGAGGAAGCAGGGAAATCATTTTTCAAATCACCGGGCAGGTAAAGCGGGTGGGGGGGGGGGGGGGGTAGTTTCCTCACATTAATCCTCTTAGTTTTGGTGATTATCAGAGAATTGCTTTTTTAAATTACATTCCACAGTGACATTTTCCAGACATAAACAGTGCTGTAAACAAGGTATTTCATTACGCCCCCAAATTGTGAAACCAGCAAGCCCAGGTGTAATCGCACATCTGTATCTGTGCAGTGTAAAAGGCTATACTGACATTTTGCATCCTTGCGCTGTAGGCAGAGAACTGGGAGTCATAATATGACCTAAAACCTAATATGGAATGGAAGGGGGAAACCAGTCGATTTTGAAAACAGTCACCAAAATGGAGTGCATTCTCCTGGGATTAATTTTATTCAGAGACAATGATAAGAAGTGCCTACTCTCCACCTCTGCTTAAAAATAGTCCTTTAATGGCAAAGTCAAACTTCCTGCCTATCACCTCAAATCCAAAATAGTTTTATTAGACATGTAATGGAGCCGATAGAACCGAAAACCCTTTCGAATTTAAAGTCCCACTATCTGCAGCTGATGTGCTCTAGAGCTTAAAGTCTCGGGTGAATACTAAAGAGAGCTGCTGAACCAATCCAGGCTCTATCAGATTCCCATTGTCTTTTTGGTGTTTTCCTGTCTGTTTCCACTGCACTGTTGTGAGTAAACAAAAGAGAATAGCAAGTAATGTGACGGCAAAAAGAAAAAAAAACAGTCACACCTTTCAACATTGACTCTGTAGCAGAGAGCAATGACGTGTCGCAAGCCAAGACCCTCCATCCATCCGCAGTAGTGAGGGGTTTTCGACTGCAGAGGGATCAGCAATGTAAACTGTGGTCCATGTGACTCTGTGGGCAGTTTGTTCAGCTTCCCTTTGTACTGAGAAGCAGCACAAGGTCAGAATTAAAGTGGCATGTGACATCAGAGGAGAAGTGTCCTTGTATGATGTAAGTAGATTGTTTATTAGTGCAGATACCTTTTGATGTAATCCCCACTATGAACATATTTAATCCAACAAATTTGACCACTTTTGAACGAGAGCGAGGCCATTAGGAGTTGAGGCTATCCTATTAAAATGCTGTACTGTCAATACTAAGTCAACACTTAGGCCCATCTCCTTCTCCTGTGCTGTGTGCCCTGTGTAGGAGTCGTCTACTCCTCCTCATAAACCCATTATAAATCTCCTTCTCCAAACCGGAGATGCTAATCTGCAGCCACGGCCCATTTCTGACTCACCTGTGAGCCATCACTGTTTACCGGGAGTTCGAGAGGACTGTGAGAAGAAAGCACACATCACCAGAGGGGAAGCGGAAATGAGGATATGGAATACGACACAACTAAGTACACAGCAAAATGTCTTTGCTTGAGTACACACCACTCGAGTAAAGAGAGGAAAAAGGATGAAACATGTTATAATTATATTCATGACTTATCTGTCCTGACGTGGGGATTTGGACGGAGCGGTGGTCAAGAGTCTGTTTTATAACAGCTCGGCTCTCACCGCATCCATCAGCGGTGAAGTGCTCTTTACCACGAAACTCACTCACTTTCACCTTAAGAGCAAAAGCTATTCACCACATTTAATAAGGGTATTGTAAATGTAATGATTCCCACTGAAGGTATTGAATATCTCAGACCCCTACGGCTGTGAAATTGAGCTGATGAACAGGAGTCATCGGGAGCCGGTTTATAAGGAGCAAAGCTAAAGAGATGTGACCGACAGTCAGCACCAAGTAGAAGAGCTTGAAGTGTATAAACCACATTGATAGATCCACGACAATTTTAACAGGTTTTCCCCATACATGGTTTCTTATAAATATATCTTATAGCGTATGTTATGTAAGTTTATGTTTACTGCCGACCATAAAAAATATTAAATTCAAACGAGAAAAAAGCTGTGTCAATTCGGGGGCAGCATCATTCGGAAGCCGCATTTGTAAACCAATTACATCCCAGTGGCGGGACTAGGCTGTTCCAATTCGAATGCTCTTCAAGATGCGGCAGACAAATTTGTCAGCAAAAGAGGCTCCAACGGGTAACATATCCCATGATTCATTACGCTTTTGTGACAAACGATTTTTCTAAGAGGTAATGGCGGCAAAAACAGAGGCAAAAACGTCAGGAGAACTTATTTTTAAATGTAAGTACTCAACCGAGCAGCTTACAGTACCTATATTAAATAAAACATCTTTTCAACATTTTTAATCATAGAAGAACTTTTTGCCTAGTTTTGTTGCTAGGCAGCGGCTGTACAGCCGGGACAAGCTGGTGAGGCAAGGGAAGACCATCTTGTATCATTTCGGTCCGACCGATGTGATGTACCCAGGCGTTGGAGGATTTGGCCACTGAATGAAGACACAGCTTATGTTAGATTATCACCATATCTATTCCGTTTTCCGTTTGCCATAGACTATAAATAAAGATGGATGACGCATCTAAACTTCCAGCACGGCAGTAATCAAAGCGAGGAGCCACACGATCAACCAATCCTGATACAGTCTCAGCTGTCAATCATTTTTATTACATCAACTAATTCAAACCAGACTTACCAGAAAACTAACATACTATTATGAGCTTAATAAGAACTACAGTAAATGACAGAAACCAGGTTTATGACATGTTTGTTGTTTCTTAAGATGTCTAAGTTAGGCTCAGGCTACCTCAGGTTAACTGTTTACAGTGTTCATGCAAACCAAATCTAGCAATTGGTGGTAGTTTTATATTTAGTGTGCAGTTAAACGCTTATTCATTTTTGAGCAGAGAAAGAGAAAATGCATATTTTCTAAATCATCTTGCTTTTCCCATGAGGCTTTGACAGCGTGCTGTTTCTTTCTGAGAGAGACAAAATCATCACTATCTCTAATAGAATCCAGAAGAGTACTATATTCCTATTCAGCGTATAATAATATCCCTCTCTATTGAAAGTAAAGCCTCTAACACATTAGACAATTCTTGTTAAAATGCACACTACTCAACTTAATTGCTTCTTGACAGCTCTGCTGAGTATGCAGAAAAAAGAAACTGCATTAATGGATGCAGTGCTCACCTGACTGCTCCACAGACCACACCACAGGAGGCTCCCACTTCTACATCTACACCCCAGTAAGATGCCTGTGAATGTCTTTCTTTCGTTAGTGCACAATGATATGTTGTCATGCAGATAGTTGGAATTGGCTGAACATGCTGTGCACAGGCCTCAGTGGGTGAAATCTCTACCAGGCATGACCATGTGAGACCGGGTTTCGGCCCTCGAGCGCTAATGCTGGCTACACTCACAAGGGGATTGATGCTAATTACATTGCAAATGCAAGTAATTAAGACTGGATTCACCTCAAGGCTAAAATGAGCGGTAATCAACACAGCCTCCCTGTGTAACATTTCTCAGCTGTACAAGGCGCCGGTCGATGTGGAGTGCAGATCTTCACCACAAACATGAAAAATCATTTTACTGTTCCAATCCACAATATCTGGTAACATTAATATATAATGTGACCGAAGTAAGAGTACTGTAAGCCATTAACAAGACGCCATCAGAAACACCTTCAAGTGTGAGAATGAGAGTGAGAATGACTCATACCTGGTATTCATTAGGCCAGAAGGTGCTTACAGCCAGCTCAACCTGATGCCACTGCTTTCCATGAGACCCGGACGTGTTCCACACTGAACTTCCGACCGGACCGCCGTTGACTCGCACATACGCCCTGAGGCCTCCGGGACTGTGGCCATCGCGACTGTACAGGAAGTAGCTGAACTGGACGCAGTGCGTGTCATTTTCACTCAGGGACTGCAGCAGCAGCTGAGCACGATGACCCACGGCATGCTGGGAGGAGTTCACCAACATGTAAGATCCTGAAGGGGACAGAAGAAATGCATCATTTATCTATTGTATTCCATGTATTTTAAAGTGTCTGAGGCTTGGTTGCATATTTTAACTTGGATCTAGTTCTAAGAGCCTAAGAACACTGTGATTTAATTTATTAATTTGAAAAAATTATAATTATTCAAATTCAGACGAGCTGTCATACGGACTATGAGTCAGAGGCAGACATCAGGGACAAGTTGAGGGAGCGAGGCATACATTTTAAAAAGTTATCAGGCGGCTAAAGTGCAGAATCATTTTGAATTGAAAGTCTAAAGCAGGCAAAGTTTTCTTGGTTAACAACTAACATCTGGTCAGTATTTTTCTTTTTCAAATGAATGCATTATACATTTGTATTGCACTTTATATTGTGTGGGCCATTAAAGGAAAACTGAGACATAACATAATGCAGATGTGCACTTTGTGGTAAACATTAGATTTACATATCAGAGAGGACCATCAGGATATACATATACAACCTGATTATTGAGTTAGAGAAATTCCAGATGTGGTGCTTAAGCTTATCTTGAAAGACAAGCTTTGGGATAAAATAGACAAAAAGAGCAGCACACATTGCAGGTAAATATACATCACTAATGATTAGAACTAGAGTTTATCTATACCAATGTTTTAGGATATTTATAGGCGACTGGTGTATGTTTGTATATGAGCAACTAAGGGATGCGTCAAAAAGGAACAAAACCACTTTCAGAACTATTCTTCCGCAACTCGCTGATGTGTGTGTGAGTGGTTAATGACGTTTATTCAACAATATGCACTGTTGAATAAAAGAGACACAGTTGGCGCTGGCAAAGGCACTGGTCCTGCTGATGCCAATATAGGTAGGAAATGAGATTTACAACAACAAGAAAAACTCTAATCAGGATAAGATAACCTGATTGCCCTTTGCCTATCATCTGTCATGCCTTGTGTCTGTGCCTGCTAACACGATTAGCACAACAATGTTGGGAGACCTTCCTGTGTACTCACACAATGAACTGTGTTGTGTTTGTACTCCAAGGTCTTTCTGTTCTCAGACAGTAAAGAACCCGGGAGACCAGACAGTCACAGCCTGGGCGCCAGGTGTCCAGAAGACATGTATTTCTCCACTCAGATGAAATGGCATGTGAACACTGCAATACCAGGTGGTGAAGACGAATTCCAGGCACAGTATGCGCCTCTAAATTGGGAAACATCCCCTACAAAGTCCTCCCTCCTTCTGAATAACTCATCATTCCAAACGTGCTGTATGAGTTATTAATACTGAACTCATATGTGTCCTTCAGGACTCCATTTAATAGACATAGCTCAGACACCTGCAGCCGTCTGGTTCTATACCACAAACACTTTACAATTTACTGAGAAAACACAAACTGCTTCCTTAAGTAAAACTCAGACAAAACACTTAAAATCCCAGGCTCTTTTGCATAATGAGACTGAGCTTCACAACCCTCAACCCTGAGCTATAAAGAAAGTTAAAGTGAGGTCCACAGAGAAGTGGGGATGATCATTATCCGGAGGTTAAGGGAGCGGCCTCAGTTGCAAAGCCCTGTGGTCCATTGTCAAAAGCCCCAGATTTGTGTCTTGTCGTGGGCTGTGGATCTCAGCACTCTCATTTTGCTTCACTTAATTAGATCTTTCAGAATGTGTCGCCTCTCCTGCAAACTCCGGGCCCACGGGGGACCAATAAAATAATAGCAGAGGGCTGAAGAGTTGCAGCTGCACTGTCCTCACTGCTGCTTATATCCTGGATGTGTGTCCTTTGTTGTATCTGTGCATAACCACTTTCTGTCGACTCTGCAAGTTACCATAGAGCCATGAGAGGACTCACAGACCAGTCGATCTGCTGCCCTTTAGCCCTCATTTGAGATTCTGATCAAAAGTAAGTGAAGTCATGTATTTAATAATATACTGTATTGTAACCTTGTGATAAATTGAATCAAGGTCCAGCACAAAGGGCAGTAGTCAAGGAATAAATGATTGTGTCTTGTAAAAACAATACTTAATCGATTCTAAAACAAATGGGGAAAGACGATTTTTTATTCTTGGCATTTCATCTAATTTATATTCTCATTAAAAGCAAGAAGTGGTTATGGTTTAGTTTACATATAAACGTTAATACAATTTTAGTTTATAAAATGTAATAAACCAAATGGTGAAAAACACCCATTTTTGGAAGCTCAAGTTGTTTGAATTGTATTCTGCCACGGAATTCCAAGGTTATTTTGTTTATTTTGTGATAACAGCAAAAATGCATTTCGTTTTCACAATACTTTTCAGCTTTTTATTTTTTTTCACTTTTGCGAACTTTGATATTCTTACTTAAAGAAAGCCTTGGAAAAGAAATATTTGTCTTACATAATTTCATCCAAAGGCTAATTTGCGAATATGAAAAGATATGCGTCAGTTTCAAACGATGTAACCACTTGACATGGTTAGGCAATACATCCACTAGAGGGCAGTTTAGTGTCAAGACTTGCTGATTACAACTCACATGGCAACAGTTGGGATTGTGATCATTTACATCACAAGAAATAAAAACCGCCATGTACTAAATGACATTGGTCCAACTTTCCAACTTCTTAAGTCCTGCCACACTGCCCCGGTTGATTTCCTGTGGTTCTTTTCCATTTAGGCTGGGATGTCCATATCCATCAGCTTTCAGAAGAGGTGCACAAATATGGACGAAATGAACGTAGAGTACGGACAGAAGGCTGTGTTCATCTAACGTCAAGCTGACCTTAGCCTTAAACTGACATAAGAGAGGACAGGAGAAAGAAACCTTCCATGTATGCATTGTGAGGCATGACAGTGTATTTTAGGAGATAATGGTGCAAAGAAAAGTCTTTCAGCTCTGGCACTCTGCCCAGCACTCTCAACCATGACTACCAAAGAGGCACAGCAGGATTGCAGGCACTGTAGAAGCACGGAGGCGGCAAAGGAGGAATAAAACCTTCTCAATTTCCTCTAAGTAAATGACGTGTCAAGACAAACATGGAGACAGACAGAAGTAGACCTTGCTTGGTTCAACGTGTCACCTGTGAAGTGCTGCAACACAGGATGCGCTTACATCACTGATGGACTAGTCAATATGAACCTTGAGGTCGGTCCATTTAACTTTTACCTTGAGATAGGGACACAATGACTAACATCTTTAAAAGGAGCTGAAGAGAGAAAGAAGTTGTTACGTTCGACTAAGTCATTTTCGAGAAGTAAAGAAGAGGTCAGAGTGACAGCCGCCTCCTGGCCCACACAAAGCTGTTTCTGCCACTGCTGCCTGCAATAGAAGTCCTTGAGAAGTGCTTCTCGACTGGAATCATCAAGTCCTTGATGGTACATTTTGTTCTGGAGCCTTCATTGTGTCATTATTGAGCACTTAAGCCCTCACGTGTTGGAACCGGAGGGTTTTGACAGTCTTCATGTTCTTCTACCTGAAGTCATTTCAACAGTCTGTGAAATAACGTATTCAATTACATTACATTACATTACATTACATATCATTTAGCTGACGCTTTTATCCAAAGCGACTTACATTTTTAGAACACTCAACATTTTTGAGGGGCCATTTAGGGGTTCAGTATCTTGCCAAGGACACTTAGGCATGCAGATGGGACAGAGTGGGATTCGAACCGGCAACCTTCTTGTTGCAGAGCACCCGCTCTATCCCCTAGGCCACGCTCTCCCCAATTACCCTTGAAACCCTTTATTTGAAAATGGCATCTATCAGTCTAATAACACTGTGCTGCCCTTTTTAATGCATTTACAACTGCACACGATGTCCCCATGTGGACCGATGTAACCGACTTTAGTTCTTTGCTCAAGGTCCTCACTTACTCATTTTTAGATTAACATTTGCATGTCTGCATTATATCCAGGTCACTTTAACCCCCTGTCAAATAAAATATAGGCTAATGAATATTAATTTCGGCTTCTTGATTGCTCTTAGAATTACTAAATATTACATATTTTTTATTCATTTATATTCATGATTTCGATCATATTATACAATTACATTCTTTCTGTATATTCAATTATTGATCATATATGTTGAACCACAAGCATTCTTATTAATTGCTTCAAAAGAAAAGAAAAAAGAGCAGCCTAAAGTCTAAGGCTACTGGAAAAGAAGAAAATAAAATGCAGCATTTTAAAAATGTGAGCCCTGTGCTTGGTGATTCTCTGCCTGCTTCTGCACGGCGGGATGTAGTGAACAGAGTTTTAGCTGTGGGGCACCTGAGGCCTTCAGGTTCAAGTGATTACTGAATATGGACGACCTGGTTGAGTCCCTGCTCAACTCTTCTGCTGGTAAAGCATGAAGACACAGCGCGTTCTTAACAGGGCCTATTTGAACCACATGCTGCTTGAGGTTTAGCACGGGTCCAAGCTGTTTTTTTCATTGCTAATAAGTCGACTATTAAATGCTTATCCATGGATGTGATACATCTTAATTTCTGTAGCATTTACTTATTTGTGATAAAACAGGGCAGAATTAATTTAGAGGAGTTTGACAGAGGTTTGGTTTGACAATGTTCTTACTATTTCAAGAAAAATGTAATCTGGTAAACGTAATTAATGGACTAATTAAAGTCCTCTAAAGAGTCTTTAAAGTTCACAACGATGCAAACACTGTTTTATAACACTGCGGAGAAAATTTAAAGCTGCTTAAACGCCCCCGTCTCAGCTGGAAAATAACAGACTGATGGTGTTATTGGGGTCAACTTGCCAGGTGTCTGGTTTTAGTGAATGCTGTTTTAAGAAATTTGCTAATTTATGTAGGGTATGAGTGCATGGTTGTGGTAATATACCCTGGCAGCTTTGGTGCATGAAATCATTGAATTGAATTGTGTTCTGGTGCTGTTGCTAAGTTGCTTTATGACGAGACCGACAGCAGAATATCTCTTGCAAAAATGTGCAACCATGGCGACAATATGGCATAACCCTAACCTTGACCTTCAGGAGAGGTCAATGCTTTCGAGAGCAAGAAATTGTCTTAAATTCCTAGAATAACCGGGAAGGAGAGCGTTCATTTTTCTGAGTTGACACAGTGAATATCGTGCTGATCAAATTTTATACAATAAAACCATCTAACCTTGGTCTCATTCAAAATGGGAAATAATAAGCTAAATCGGCAGCATACAAATAGTTATATTTATACCTAAGATGAGTTAATGTTTTCAACCAAATCTGTTTGACTTCCACCCCAATTTCCATCGAATAAAAAAACAATTTGTGTATTTAGACCATTTTCTTTCAAATTTCTACCATAAGAACCATCAACACAATCATGTGTAGGATTGATCAGCTTTGGCGGAGAAATGCCCTTGACTGAGTACCATTCTACCAACTGTCTTCGCTTGTTTTCTTAGGATATTTTCATTATTTTACTTCCTCTTCTGTTTATCTTGTTTACATAATGAATAAAAGGTGAATCCTGGAAAATAAATTAGACTAATCAGATTTAAAAAATGTATGCTCATGCATGTCCTACACACACACACACACACTCGAGACAGCATCTTTCATGAATAACACTCCAAAGCACCGTGAAATCTGATAAAGTTGCATCCATCCATCGATGCCCCTCCCAAGGGCACAAGAACAACCACAACAAGATTAGGAACGATCCAGCACATCGTAATTCATACAGAGCACTACTGGACTACAACCTGGTCACAGGCTGGAGGTGACACTATCTGTGGTGAGCCACGGCACATGAGCAGAGGAAAGGAGGACAATGGGATGTGGCTCTGGTTTAGCAGCATTGAAACGCTCCGGTAAGATAACAAACAGAATGAGGGAAACACCAAAAAGCTATGTGGAAGACTTGTTAACATGGGCAATGGTACAAATAAAACACTAAAGTGTTTTTTTGTTCCTGTTTATTCTCTTCTTGCTTTCTGTTTGACCCATCAAGCAAAGCTTTGTTCCTCTGACATCCAAGGCCAGAGTCCCAAATACACTAGAAATAACAGCGGACAGATGTCTGAATATGATGTGATCAATGGCCGTGTTAGGGTTTAAGATACGTCCTTGGTGCTGCTTGCTGTGCCATTGCTGTTAGTCTGAACCCCGACCGGCTCTCATCACATCGGCCTTGATGCTTGTCTTTTCACCAGATGCCTTCATTCCTGCCTCGTTCTGAGGAGGTCATGTGGGATTTCACACTCAATATCTGAGGGTTGAATGATTCCCCAACTGTTTACTTGCTGTTATCCGCAATAACCTTCAGCTCAAATAAAGTAAATAAATAAAGTCCTAAATAAAGTGCTAAAACCTGGGAAGGAGTGGTGCTCTGCCCATTGGCCCTAAAGATAGGTTGTTATCAAAAAATGTCAGATTTCTACTCTCTCTGTCTCTCTGAGAAAAACCTGTGAAAGCCCCATATCAACAGCACTGAGTCCATTCATTGATAAATGGATTTGCAAGTACACTAAAACAAAGTGTTGTGAGCAGGACAAAAAAATGTGGCTACGATGAAAATATGTCTGATTGCACAAAAAGCTGAAAATATAATCTGCCTTTAAAAAGTAGGTGTTATTTCTAGACTCAAAAAAACCCTCACATGGAGTTAATATGGGAGTTATTTTGAACACAGCCTGAAATAGTGTGCGTTTTTCCGAAGTTGTTTTGCATTATAATTGGCAGTAACCATCCAAAACATTGGGACAAATAGACCGCTGCAAATAAAGTGTGTTCATCTTCCTTCTTCCTCACTTTTTTTTTTCTCATGCGACCACTCATCCGCCTCTCTTCCTGGGCAAATCCGGCAGTTGATCCCTAACGGCCCGAGGACATTTCAAAAGGTCGGTGGGAGCAGACTGTTGAGTAAAACGTACCTTACCTTCCCCTCCCTCTCCCTGGAAAGAAGACAACAACACTTGCTGACGTGGTCTTATCTTTCTCAAATGCTGGAAGGCAGAAGCCTTTTTTTCCACAATAGCACTGCTCGAACATCAGTCCTGAGCTGGCCCTGCACTCCCTCACTCTCCATTTCTACCCTGTGTGCACCAGGCTGTCCCCCCAGAGGCGCGGGTAATGGTCTACCGGACCTCGACTTGAGGCAATAAAGACCTGCAGAGAAAAATCCGTCACCGCTCATGCCCAAAATGAGCGGATAAAATGAAGTTAAAAAGAAGAATAGAGGAGTTGTTAAGAGTGAAGACAAAAGAAAAACAGAGGAAGAAAGGTTAAGAGTGCCCTGTGGCTGCATAAAGCCGAATTCAATACCTTCCATTCTGTCACGTCTTGGTCTGTTTCTGCATTTTAAATCAGGACTTTGGAGAACAATGGAGTCATGAAATGAGGACATAGATGACTGACAATGCGTTGAAAACCTCCAAACTGTGCACAGATGAAAAGCAATAAGTTGATGAAGTGAACACTGTTCCATTATTAACAACCAAAAATGAAAGACAGAGGAGATGTCATTTGAAACTGATCTTTGGTCGATAAAAAAAAAATACCAAAGCCGGGAGGGCAGATTTTTTCAAAGACGAGAAAATGTCAATATCTACCGTTCTGTTCACTGCTTTGAATATTTTAAAGTTTTAGAAGAGAGGGAGCGAGCGTGCGAGAGAGAGAGAGGGAGAGATAGAGAGAGAGAGAGAGAGAGAAAGAGAGAGAGACGCGGTTTGATGGATGACGGCGGTGATAATGAAAAATGATATGAATGGGCGAGAACGAGTATGACAGAGGTGGAGCTGTGAATGATAGACTGAGCTGGGGGTGAAAATGAGATTAGGTTCTGCACTTCAGGTGGTGTGTCAGCCTTGGCAATGGAAAACCTGTCAGTCCCTCGTGACCTGATGCAAAGCTGCTAGGGCGCTCCATTGATCCAGCTGCAGTGGAGACGACTCCACAGCCAATTTCTGATTTCTCTCGCATTACATCCTGATGTGTGTGGGAGACGAGTGTGTTTGGTTAGTGTCAACGTCAGGTGTAAGATGTCTGAATAAAATAGAACATTTATATTGGATTCGTTTGCACTACATTCAAGGAGTAATAGACAAGATGTGCAGGTGGGGGCACAGGTGTACGCTGTACCAGGTAAGCTGGTCGATTCTGCTGGTTCCTCAAACCCATGCAGCCCCTAGGGACGCTCAATCCTGTGTGTTTTCTTAGAGCTGGTCTTTGCTCGGATGAAATGAGAGGGTGGTATCAGGATCAGCGTGCTGTGGCTCAGGATGGAGAGCGGCTCATCAGACTAACCAGAAGGTCAGTGGTTTGATCCCTGGCTCCTCCATTCCGCTTGCCAAAGCGTCCTTGGGCAAGACACTGACTCCGAAATTGCCCTTGACGGCTGTGTCTGCAGTTTGTGAGTGATGTGTGATCCAAAAAGTGATGCACATACAGTCAATGCACTGTATGGATGTGTGTGTAAAGTGCTTTGATTAGACAACAAGACAAGAAATGTGCTATATAATCACAGACAATGAATCAGTGTCATTTTGCGTCATAACAATGAATTATTATTGTCATCTGTTATAATAATAATTATTATAGGATTGCATACATCTGCATCCTCTGCTCAAACACAAACTGCTGCACACAAATAGATTATGTACAATTGAGTTGATTAGCTCCAGTGACTTTTGAGCAATCACAGAAAGATCTGTTCTAGTGGTGCCATGATAAAGCTCACAAATTGTTTTTTTCCACCCTCTGTAATAACAACAGAACAAACAAAGCCTAATCAAGAGTCTTGTTGAGGCCCCTCCATCGCTCAGTATTTCTGATGTTTTAGGACCCAAACTGTCAGATAAACCATATGCAAGGCGTAATAAGAACATCTCATTTTGGAAATAATAGTGGGACTTGCTTACTTCCACTACTAAGACAGACTGCACAAAAATCATTAAGGATTAACTAAATTATTTCCTCTGCGGGTATTAACTAGTGTGGCACCAGCTGTCGATCCGTACCACAGCCAGACTGGTGTCTGCTGCAGGCTGGGAAAAAACCTAAAGGAAATCCTTCACACATGGGAACAGATCTTGACCATATGACAGAAATTAGTGAGTCATTAAAAGAGATTAGTGCAACTTTAATGGCCAGATATGCAAATGAATGGAATCATTTGAAGATTCTCTTTTAATGCAATCTGGACCGTTAAAGCCCGAAAGAGTCGCTCAAAACTGAGCAGTGACGCACAGCAGTGAATTGAGACTTTGCCATTTGGTCCAAGAAGTGATTTTGTACAGGAGAGTTTTCTCTAAATTTAGCAGATATGCGCAGGTATTTTTATAACGCAGGTTAATCCAACAAGGCAATTGACTCCTTATCTATTGCCAGTGGAGGAGTTTCAAATGTGCCAGAAACTGAGAAGCTCTTGCACCTCGCGGTCTAGCCAATGTTGCATCTTGCTCAATATGAGGAAACAAAACGTTGCTTTGAAGTTCAGATCGCATCGAACAGGAAAAGGTCTAGACTGCCAAAATAAATTATAGATGTAGATAAATAAATGCGTTCACCAGGGTGTACGATTTCCATAGTATTTTGACATGGGAGTGAATGACGATTCTATCTATTCCCATTGAAGTCAAAAGCCAGATGTTAGTGCGTGTTGGATATGGGAACATTCGGCTATTTGAGTATGAAACACAGTTGAAAAAAATTGGACTAAACATTGCTCCTAGCTTAACATTGCAATTCAGTGTAAAAGATACATCAGGGAGTTCACACTTGACTTCAACTCCTCACTGAGTTTACAGGAGCTACCTGCAGTCCACACAGGGAGGAGAGATCGTCCCTAGGGCTCTGAAGGTTGGTCAGGCATGTAATCAACCATGTGGTCGGGCTATAACCTCTATCACGGACAGACAAACAAGATAACCAAGAGGCCATGATTAATTTAGTCTCCACTTGGTCTGAAAAAGAAAAAAAGTGTCTCATCCGCGAGCCATGTATCACTATTAGCAGCCTGGTCAAAGAGCAGGCCCACGCTGCTGCTCGCAGAATTAACATGTCAGTGGCTCCTCCAGGCCAGCAAGAAATTGAGATAGAGACTGGGGTCACAAATGAGCTGCATGAGGAAGAGAAGTGTTTGTAACTGAGCCTGAGACTATGGAGGAAGCTCCATTCCTTTGGCACTTTGCATCTCTTATCATACCGTTTGTTTTTGAGCACGATCAAGCAAAAACTGCTAGACCGATTCCAATGAAAGTTTTTGGAGGGCTGCTGTACAACCAAAGAAAGAACACATGAAACTTTGGAGTGGACCTGGATTAAATACGTGGATGCAAGAATTGTCTTTACATGGTGAGATAGGGTGCTAGCCTTGGCGGAAAGGTGCACTGTCCAAACGTCCTTCTAGTTAGTATTGGAGTGCAGCCGCATTTTACCCAAGAGAAAACAAACTGAACCCAACCTGGGCCCAGTTCAATTAATGTAAGCTGCACTGAGTTTGCATTACTCTGTGCACAGACACAATAGTCGAATGTTGAATATCTTTTAGAATTTTTTGTCTGAACCAAGGACAACCGTAGGTCGATTATCCCAACTCTAGCATATACAATGTAACTGTAAGTGAATTAAGTGCATGGTGTCTGACGGACAGGTGTAGTAAAGGACACAGTCTGACATGTGGAGAAGGAACCCGGGACCTTGATGTCGTCCTCCCTGCAGCTGGAGTTCCAGGGTGTAACAGAAATCCATAAACCTCGCCCTGCCCCACCTCAGCAGCACTTTATCAGCCGGTCATGCCCGTCATAAAACACATCACACGGCCCCGAAAAACATGCGTTCTCCCTATAACACAATTAGCCTTGAGCTTTCATAACAGCAAATACAATACTGATAAGTGCAGCACTTCACTGCGGGTTCATAGGTCTTTTTATATCGCCATTCATCATGATCAATAGATATAGATAGTCTTCCCTCCATTAGGCAAGTGAAATAGTGTTTATGTATCGGTTAAACTGCTCAGATACAAGGAGAGCGGATGCTTGGAATTGTATCAGGGAACAGTTTATTATTAGAAAACCCAGGATCCACTTGAGTTTGAGCAAAAAAAAAGGTTACATGCCATTGTAGAGACACAGAATCATCTTGTGTATCTGTCCTCGCTGTTTATCCACAAACACAGTCTCATAAATGACCATTTGCATTACATCTAATTAAATGAGCATATGTTCGAATGTAACTCAGTTGTTACATCCCGGCACGAGACAATGCACATATGGCTCTGCAAGGCTATTTCCTAAATATGCCTCCTACAGGGCATTCATGGATTCCTGTGTAGCTTGCCCCTTTACAGTTGCTGCAGCATCCAGGCCTTGAGGGCTTCATCCCAGTAAGCTGCTCCCCTAAGCCGTATACTGCCTGGACGGAGAAGAGACATTGAAAACACATTGTCCTCAGGCATGATGGTGCAACTTTATGCTAAACGGAATAGACTTAATTGCCTCTCCATGTTGAACGCATGTAGGTCTAATGCTCCACGTAGAAATTCATCTGACCTTCTCTGCTGGGATTCTTAAAATATAATCTTGGCCTCAGCCTTGACCTACTCTTTGTTCTGCCTCCCAATACTCCAGGAGGGAGATGAAATAGGATGAATTAATGGGGCTCTGTTAATTCAGTACCTGCATGCCCCTTCTAACCGAAAAGCTAAATTTAACATCGCTGGAATGGAAAGACAACCTGCCTGACATGTTTCCCACCCTTATGATATATTACAGGGTCATTTTTAGCCCTGGAAGCACTAAAGTGGATTAAAAAGTAGAGAGAATGAATGAATGAGTCAATAAATAAATGGATAAATGAAAAATTTAATTTTTCTTCAGGTTGGCACATCAAATCATACCAAGTAATGAGACCTGGATTAGGAATGTTTCTCATTGGACAATGGGGCGACACAGAGAAAGCTTTGTGTCTGTGACATTCCGAGCAGGAGAAGACAATCAAGCGATGCGGGCTAGTCTTCTGATTAGATTTCCATTAGCTCCTTGTTATCAGTGACTGATCCCATTAACAAGTCAGCATGGCGACATGCCCTCGTGGTAAACCGAGAGGCTTCCAGGGAGGGAGGGCGCAACTGCATCACAACACACACGCCACGGTTTGGTCATCTGTCTTGATACGAAGCTAATGAGCCCGTCACAAGAGGAAATTACAAATATTTATCTCAAAAGATAAACATAACTGTCACGCTATATGTACTTGAAAGATATTTGTAGTTTCCAAAGCTCGACTCAAAGTCAACATTGTAGTAATTTAATTGCGTGGCTCCAGGCGCACTATATCCCCGGATATTAGAGTCAACAGTGATAAATCAGCATAACAAGCCATTCAAGCAAAACAACCCTATATCCAATCTGCTCATTTATATCTGCATAGTCGCAAATACACACACATGCACACCTAATCATGAAATTCATGTCACAGTGGTGTCAACAGATGCAGCTTAAATGGCCTTCAGCATGCTTTTCAGTAATTACGCGGCTTGTTTAAAAAAAGAAGAAGCGTACACCAGTGCCATCAGCAAAGTTGTCCACCCACACTATCCCTCCCAAAATATTAAAGTCCCAATAAACCCTGCCAGCTTTCTCCTGGTGGATATTAACACAGTTGCAGCGCTCCAACAATGACAAAGCGTCTCTCCGGCGCTACAGATTTGTATTGTAGGAGCCCATTCACCAAGTCCGCTGACATTGTGTCGCATTCTTTAGGTGGCACTGACTGAGGGAAAAGGCGCAAACAATGGCGTTGCCAGTGTGGCGGCGGGAAAACTGTATAGAAGAGCGACTGTGTCCACCGAGTCACGGGACAGGTGCCAGGCTCAGCCCAGGACGAGGCCAAAGTCTAGTGTCGGTGAGATAAATCTGAGAGAGACACTGATAGGCCACAGAGTCATCATAATGACAGGCAGGCAGGAGCCAAAGGCAGGAGGCTGCAGCTCCGCCCCTCCCGAAGTGTAATATGCTGGTGATTAACTGTCAATCCCCCCCCGTTTGGTGCACAGCAGCTCTATCTCAGTAAGAACAACTCATCATCGTGACAGCCACCGCAGCCCTGACCTTGGCCCCGACCAAGAATGCGGGCAGACAATTTTACAGAGATAAAGTAAGCAATTAATAAAGAGTATTTAGAAATTCATTTTGTCCGTATTATCTACCAATGATGCCTGCATATCAATTTATTTGAAAGAT
This sequence comes from Platichthys flesus, assembly GCF_949316205.1. NCBI lineage: Eukaryota > Metazoa > Chordata > Actinopteri > Pleuronectiformes > Pleuronectidae > Platichthys > Platichthys flesus. The sequence continues at coordinate 13,048,003 of NC_084955.1, forward strand.
AAAGAAGTCGTATGCTTCATGTCCTACAGTCAGAATTTTACTCACTGTTTGTAAACAAAGATGGACGATGCATCACCACTTCCTCATGTTGAACCAAAATTAAGCCAAAATATCCCAAATATCAGTGTTGACATCCTGAGTTAGTGACTTGATTTTGAGCCATATCTTGTTTTTTT